>NC_134012.1:5894558-6204264 GCF_047716275.1 Strix uralensis | reverse complement strand
TTATAACTGGCCTGTTTATCCCTCATGTCGTGTTAAACCGACCAGATTAAAGGCTTTGTGGAACTGGGTGAGAATATTCTGCTTGGAGCAAACATTGCATTACATTTCAGCTGGGATTAAACAGTGCCTTCATCTTAGTCCCCAAAAAACACAAAAAAGGACCTGATTAACCTTCTTTATGTCTACTAATGCGCTTATCCCCATAAGCTTCAATGAAAACCTTGGCTCTAAGCTCTGCACACAGGTACAGGCATTAGAGATCCTGAATTCACAAGAAATTACTGGCTCAGTGAACTTGACCTTCTTACATCACAGGCCAGAGGTCTCACTCCAAAACTACAGATCATCCCAAAAGACTCTTCAGGTTAGATATTTCAGCCCTTTAAAATTGCAAAGCCATGGATGAGGCAGATGAAGCTTCTCCTACACATACTTTTGATCTTAGAAGGACCTTGCCAAACAGAAGGCAAGGGGGTTCACATAAACACTTAGGTGTTACCCTGCTTTAAAAGTACTTTATGACTCTCCAAGGTAAATGGTCTGTACTCTATCCTGAACAAGAGCAACAGGGAAGACGGGAAAAAATAGAGAAACTATCTACTACAAAAAATATTGATTTTCTTAATATAAAGTGGGTACTTTGTTCACAGCAGTGATTTCACTTGTAGTACTGTGGGTGAAACAAATAATTCCTAAATTAACCACAACAAAAAAGCCAATATATTAAATCTCAGTTTTCCAGAATTACAAATGCAATCAGGTTGTATGAACCCTGATATTATCTGCTGTATTCAGTAATTTATTTCTGAGGTTGAGATGATGATCCTATGATGACAGCACATTTTGTATTTTGGTTTGAAAGAGAAACTTGGTATGTATGTCTGCAATTATGCTGGCACAAGAGCATAAAGATCAGAGGCTAAATCAGAGCAGAGCATCTGGGCTTTTAAAGTCAGCTTCTCTGCATTTCTTTACTTTTATTTTTGATTACACATCCAACTGCAGAAGAGAACCTTAAAGAAAAGCAGTTTTATTTTGCTTGTCCAAATAATGCACATTTGAAATGGGCAACGGCCATTTAGAAAGCAAATAAAGAAACCCCACAAAATCCCTTCCATTTTCTCAGGACCTCACGTAATTCATGAAAGCCTCATTGACTGAGATGGTAGTGAAATTATATGCAAGTAGAAGTCTGGCTGCATTTTTGATTGCTCAGAAGCCAATCAGAGTCTTTCCACGGGCAGGATTTTGAAAGAGCTTTTATTTGAAGTGTTGTAAGATGACACCAGCTCTTGACAGCAGGTGGGAGGAGCAGCCTGTAGAGACTATATCGCTGGCTGTAGCTCAGCAGAGCATGGCAAAACTTCACAGATGTGCGTGGTAGCAAGGAACGCGATTCATTCCTGACACTACACAAATGACTCATGCAGGGCCTATGGAAAACTCTAAAAGAAATTCTTGTACAAAGTTTGGAAAGACGGCCTTGGTTTTTTAAGAAGGCAACTCATCGTATTTGCGTACATTTGGTTCTCTTTTGTAAGCTGAAAGTCCTTTGTAACCAAAAAGTGTTCCTCCATTATAGAAATACTCACATATATATATCTATTCACACACTCACGCATATAGATAGTCATATACACAGACATATACACTCAAAACGTACTGCATTTTTGCTTAACAGTTTTCACATTTCCTGATCTGTGAAACTGCTATTTGGCTTACATGAACATACTCCCAAACATACTCCTTAATTCCATTTTCCATCAAAATTCTGAATTATGCATTATTTGTCCACTGAAATTAACCCTTACCATAGCATTGTGTGTCCCTATACAGGGAGATATATATAGCGATTTTTATATCTATCTATATATATGCATATAGATACACAAATTTATTTACAATAAATTCAACTGTGATCCGGTGTAAGCACATGTGGAAGAAGAAACAAATTTGAAAAAAAAAAAAAAAAAAAAGAACCATTGCTGAAAGCAAGTAGGAAAAAGGGAATTTCTTTAAGTAGAGGAAATCAAAGACCAGGAGATACAATGTAGGTGATCTAATGAAAAAATGGGAATAAAACTCTGCAGGATGCTGTGGCTGTTGTATCTGGGGCAGTTGTAGCTAAAAGCTCGCACTCATAGCTTGAGGAAGTTTCGTTTTCATTATGGTGCCAACAACATGGATATTGGATGATATTAAGTCCCTAATATTTTTCACCAAAGTCATTAAAAACATGCATCTACATTACTTTTATTTAGTCTACATTTAATGTTTCCTTCTGTAGGCTCTGCATGCCATAGCCATACGCTATCACAAAACAATGCAGTTGCACTCAGAAGGTTTAAATAGCTGTCAGTGCCTGGTCTAAACAAAACATGAAATCACACAGGAATAAATACTTTGCACAGGCACAAGCCTTTTTCATGTTCCAGTATTTGCCAATAACGGGATAAATAATTGAGCCTTAGAGCTTCACTGTGGAAAGAACCTTCTAGAGAACATTTGTGATGACAGCTTCTACCCCTGAGCACCCACAGTGACAGCACATCTACCGAGCGCACAGCTGACACCTTACCTGACAAGTTCAAAATATTCTACAAGTTTACAGTTCAATATTATTAGAAACCCACATTAACCTGTCAGTGCAGCTCCATTTTCTCAATTATTTTCATTTTTCGGCCCATGGAAATTGTTCAGAGCAAATCCAAGAGCAACAGGACACACACAGTCCTGTGCTGGCCCAATAGCTACAACCAGGAATGCTTCAGTATGCCCTGTAAGTAGGGGATACTGGCAAAATTAAGAATGTGATCTTCCTGTTAATGATAGCAAATACATAGCTGGCCACATAAGGAATATCTATTTTCTCTGCAAACTTTGTCTCAGCTACATTCTCACTGATGCACGCAAATGATATGTTATTGGTTATACACATCTGTCTTTCCTCAAAATTTTTGGAGTATTGTAGGAATATCCTTCTTTTATCATTGCTTTCTGCACCATTTTACATGCACTTACTCTTATTATTCAACCCACTCTGACTTCTCTGAAAATCAACAAAAATAATTTAGGCCAAAATAAGACAAAAATGACTTCATAAAATTTTACTGGGCACTGAAAATGCATTTAACCTGTTGACAAGTGCATTGTTACTCATAACTCACATCATATGTGCCTTAAATTCACCACTATGACAGTGAGAAGTATACTGCATACCAAACTCTGTATTTCATTTGCTCACAGCGTTCATAGTTTCTCAGGCTGAATATCAGAGAAGTTAGGCTTATTTCTATACAGCAGATGAAATGTAATGATCCTGAAGAAATATGGAACTAACCTTTCTGAGGAGAAAGTGCTGAACTAAAATAAATGAGATGGGACTTGCCAGTACTTTTATGTACTACTAACGTAGAGCTCTGCAATATATATTTTTATTTGCACAAATTCCTGGAGGAGCTAAGCCTTTTCTAAATAGGATATCAAATCAATAAGAAGGGATATGAAATATGTTTTTCTCTCCCTAAATGCTGATAATTTTATCCCTACCAAATTATACCCTAGTTGTTCTAAGGGTGTCTCTGCATGCATGCAAACAAGATGCATGGCTATGCAGACAGTCCAACTCTAGCTGATGTGTTGCCAGACCATCCTAAGAAATTATTCTTTCATCCATAGCAAACTAAAAATAGCAGCTCTTCAAAACTGGACATGTATCAACTATGCTGAAGTTTGCCTTATCTGAAAGCTCATGCAAGGAACAGTGAGACAAGAACCTTCTTCTGCCTTTTGCAGGTGTGATCTTAAATTAGTGTAGTTTTCATGAGCTCCAATGAGGAGCATGTCGTGCCCTACTCGCAGTTCCCAGCAGCACACAGATTACCCTTGCACATCTCCTGTTCCACTGCTACAGTCTGACACCAAGCTGGGAGCTGTTGTAGCAGCTACACCACCAGTGACTGGCACAAAATAAAGGTTTAGCTCCCACAGCTGCCCAATTAGGAGCATTCTCGTCAGACTATTTGTTTCATAATTTGTTTCCAAATCAGTTTTACCACTGAAGGGTAGCAAGGTAAAAAACTAGTCCTCTTTGTGCATACAGCAATCTGCTTCATTATGTTACAAATTAACCTCTGTGTTTTTTTCCCCGCTGACAAGTAAAATCAGCAGTATACTTCTTAAAAGAAAGCAGTATACTGTTTTTTGACTTACTGCTTAGAATGTGTTAGTTGTAACAAGCTCACCACCAGAAACGGTCCTGCAGAGGTCTGATCATTACAGCACCCTCTTGCACTTAAGTACAGATTAGAAAGATGTTAACATAATCAGAGATTAAATACATATAACTGCATTTGATTGTTAAAGTAACAAACTTAGGTGCAGTAAAAGAGAAATCAGTTATGATGTAAGATGCTGTAGTTGGTTTCCCTGATATTAAACTGATTGTCTCAGAATCAAATCTTTTTCCACAAGTTACCTGTGTTGAACTAACGAATGCTCAGACTTCTCTAGTTTCATCATTTTGCTCCTCTTTTGACATATAAGCGTTAGATGCATAGCAATGTGGAATATTTACAGTGCATGCAGCATGGGAGACTCGAAATTTTGGCATCTGGCTGCTTTGTGACTGTGCAAATGCAAAATGAGGGGAAATCTTGCAGACTGGATAGCTGCAGTGATAAACACCAACTAGTGATAAATGACTCCACTGCCGCAGATGCCTTGAGCACTGCATCCAAACTGCCATGCCCTACACACTGTACATGCCCCAAATGATGCAGCAGCTTTTATTACTAAAATGAAATATTTGCCCCCTGCTTGCAATAAGTAGGTGTCCATGATCTTCTTGATTCATCGTGGAACGAGCAGAAGGACTTGGAAGGGCTGCAGCAGAAAAACATTGAAGCCACAGAAACATCAGATATCTGTCTGGAAAAGAGATGTCCAGCAGCAAGGTGGTGGCCTGTGCATAGGGTTGCCATCCACGTGCAGAGGCATACGGAGAGGAGAGACAGATGGCCAACCTCCCTTCACAGCTTCCAGCATGGACGCTTTGACAAACACTACAACTGGGAGCCTGCACTAAATGTTGGCGTGATGGAGATGGATGAAAGCACTGGAGGCAAGAGGACAGGTGGTAAAGATGTGTAAATGCAAAAACCTTTGTTTATTTTAAGGGGATGAAACATCCACAAGAAAATTACAGCGGGATGTTGGCAACATGACTTGGACTGTTGCGACTTCAAGGCAGCCTAGTTATCCTAATATGAATTATTATTCAAGGTAGGTAGGCTGTATTGAATTTTTCTGTAGTGAGACTGACTTAACTTTTAACACAAGTCTGGCACCTGTGTTACTTTTCATTGGTAAAATGTTGAAAAGATTCTGCCCTTTTTTGTCTTCGAAGTGACATACTTACATTATAAAATCAATATGCACCTTATGCGCCTGCTAAATCCCACAATTTTGGCAGGGTAGACAGAAGTGCAAAGGTGTGGATTACAGCTATTGAGCAAAATCTCTCCACAAATTTGAAAAGAAATACAGACACCATTCGTGACAACACTTCCCCCCCTCAGATGGGTAATTCTGATGTAATTTTTATTCTGGCAGTGTGACCAGTGCATGACTACAATGTATCATCCAATCTCATGTGATGCATCAGATCAATCAATTTGAACATCATATAAGGCTTTAGATGTATTCTGCAAAAGCAACAGTCACTGCTTCACCCTTTCTGATGCAGCTAATCAAGAACAGCTCATCAGGTCTTGCAACATGTTTCTAATTCCCAGAGGAAGCCAGCAGCAGCCACAGTCACTTGGAACTTCTGAAAGGAAATTCAGACCCTGTTAACTCAATTCTCTAGCCAGGGAAACAAGCAAGCCATTTTTCTTGCAGAGGGGTTGTGAGCAGAATGAAGAACGACTTCAGTCTGCAGAGCTGGTGAAAAGTAGGTAACACAACTTTTGCTGAGAGCTCTGAGCACCTCATCAGGTCATTCTGCACGAATCTGAATTTCGAGGCAGTGGCCTCTTCTGACTCAGGCGCTCTCAGAAAGGCTGAGCTGCCTGAAATACTCTGGAGAGCACTTGGAACTTTTGTTTGTGGTGAGACCTGTGAGCACATGTACTCACAACAAAAACAAAAGAAAGCCGAGCCGCTGCTAGACGTTATTGAGTATGTGAGATGGATAATGTAATCACTGCTGTGTGTATAAAACTCAGTAAAAATAAAATGCAAATACACTGATAATGGTTATTAAAGATTAAATATGTTAATAAATATTTATATGTTTGTTGAAATCTGTAAAAATGTATCTTTGCACAAATATGTATTAATTTGGAAACCTGTACAACAATTAACACAAAATAAATACGATGAAAAGATTACCTATAAAGTAAGATATCTAAACAGATCTTCAAACATTAATTTGAAGCATCCATGCAATATCCATTGACCTACTGTACAAATTAAGCCCTTCATCCTGGGAAAAAAACCCCAAACACCTAGAGAAAGTACATAGTGTAGGCAACACTTCCTCCTCCTTCGAGTGTTGACAAGAACAGACAATACAAAACCACCTATTTGTTCTTTGCTGGGTGGACAAGCTCTTATTTCCACGCCAATCTCCTACTGCCTCTTCTGCTCCCTATCAGGTTGCCCCATAACTACTACAGCAGCTTATACTGTTACAATGGAGTGCCAAGCATTCAGTGTTTCCTCATAACATCTTAGTCTAAATCACACGTTGTTACTGCAAGCTTCAGCTAATATAAAATGCTTTGACCTTGATCAGAGTGAAACATGGCAGAGTGAAAAATCTTTCAGCTTCTGTATGAGCAAAGTTCTCGCAAATAAATTGAAGCTCTTATTTCATGAAGTTACTCTTAAGTACATGTTACAGTGCTCAGGCTTCTAAATTCACTCAGGTATGTTTCCTGTGATATTTGTAATCCAGCATTAACTTCTGCATGACTTCTTTATTTCTATAGTGTGTTCTGACAATGACATCCTACAAGTACTATTAGAGCGGGTGCATTAAATAATGGTGTTTTTGATACTCAGAAAGTCATGCAGATTTGAGTAATCAGATTTTAAATCTCTATTTTTTCTCCCCTGCTAACACTTACAGTGGACATAGCTAATTATGTTCTATGCCTTAATTACTTACTCATCAGTGTGTCACAAACATGTTTGGATGTTGCTGTAAATTAAGCTTTCAGTACATATCTTGCTATCAGCATCTTGCTTATTCTCCAATCACTTATTTAACCAGGCCGAAAAATATTGTCATTGATACAAATCAAAGCTACTGTCAGTACCTTTAAAATTTCATTGACCAGGAGTAACACTTCAGAACTCTTCTGTGGAAAACCATCTTTTGTCCACTTACACAACAGCTTTTCTATTCCCTTTTGAAGTGTAAACTCCTCTGTGCAATTTTACTTAATAACAGAAACAATATTGTGAAGATTGCTCAACACTATCACACATAATGGTAATTTAAGAGTTTAGAAATATTGAAACAATATAATGTAACAATTAGGTGATAACATAAAATGTGTTGTTCTCCTGGCTACTTGCTTAATTGCTTATGTAGGCAATTCATTCTATGGTGAAGATATTTCAGCTATGTAGTGTGAAACACAGCACAGTGCTTGAGATGAAATATATAAAATTTGAAAGAGGAAGACATACATATAGAGGATTTATAAGATATAAGGAATCCTCTTGGCAGACCTCAGGTACTTATCATCCTTTTCTAAAGCAGTCCTCCTTGTCCACTTGACAGTGCCTGAGGGACCTTTTCAGTTTAGTGATATGGATGTAACCAGCCGGTCTGTTAAAAACAAATTCCAAATACTTCATACTATCTGTCCACACAATCAGCTTTACCTTATTGCCAACCCCCCAAGAATTTCTGCATTTCCTGAGGGCTAACTGTAAAAGGCATGTGTTAATTTCAGAGGACAGCATGCTCGCACAATACCATTCTTAGCATTGAAATCCATGTGTAGGAATGTATTTCAGGTAATAACATTGAAATAAAATCAGCTGGATAATTATATAAAAATGACTTCGAATAAAAATACTGAATGACAAGCTGGGGTAGACTTAATCTTGACTAACGTTTTTTCTGAAAGGTAAGCTCCTCACCAAAGCTAGCCATGTCAACTTAGCAGAGTGAATGGAGAGTCAACGGAGAGAACAGCTTCCTCCAGAGGGTCAGTCGTCCTGTATCTCCCAGTTAGGCATCTCAGGAAAGCAGCGATTGCTCTTTGCCTCCCTTTATGAGAGACTAGAGATGGAGTGCCAGTGACTTGCTTAGCTTTGGCTAAATAGATTTAGGAAAAATACAGACACACCTGTGCACAGTAAAGAATCATACTGAAATGATCTTTTTATAGGATTATAAACAGGAAAAGTCCTATTGTAAACTGGAGCAACAGTTGCAGGATATGATTCTGCAGAAATAAACCTGAAAGTCCTATAAAATTAGAGTAGCATCCATAAATTAGTCTTTCAACATTATTCTTGAGTCAGATTATGGAAGTTCACTGGAAAAAACTATTTTGATTGTCAGACTACAGAGACATGTGTCTCATATTTGGCCTGAAGCACTGAGCATTTACTTCCAGCTAAACGAAACAGAATTTTTGAAAGCAGTTCTCCTAACAGTAGAATTACACAGAAATCTGGGGGAAAAAAAAGAAAAAAAAAAATTTTAATGAAATATCATTATGCTGTCCCAACCTTCTTATTCAGTTTATTTTTCCCCTTTCTTGACTGTTGCACCTTCGCTTGTATGGCAAATGTCTCTGTAGAAGATTGACGGCAAAGGACAAGTTGTGCCAGTGCAAACCAAGGGCCCAGTATTTGGCTTTCCAAAAGTAGATACAAAAAGAAAAATATATACATGTATGTTGCCCTAATACACCAGAAGTGTCCATTAACTTTCAGATAAGGGAATTTCTTGAGCCTCGTGTTTTGTCTATTTAGTAATTTCTAATGGGTTTCTTCCTATAAGAACTGGATGAGTTCATATCCAGTCTCCTCTTGAATTCAAATTAACTTCTCATAGACACGAAATAATTTGTCAGAGTTCCTCTAGTCTAACACGCACTGTGTAAAACCACATACTAAAATCTGACTCTCACTGTTGATGTCCTTTAGTTCTTGTCACTCATACTTCCCTTATGCAGGCACAACAGGCAGTATATTATTACCTTGTATGGACGGTACAGAGAATAAAAGCGGGTGCAGAAAGCATGAAATTCCTAAATCCTCAGTTCATAGAGTCTATAGGTAGCTAGTGGTATGGGCTACTGCTACTATACTGAGCTCAGTGCTAGCTCTTAATGTGGATATGTTCCCTTTTAGTTGTATAAACCTTCCACCTGCTAATCTCATGTGACTCCACTTAATTCTTATACTGTGAAAAATACTGCCTATTGCATTCCCAACCTGCTTCATCTGTACTCTGCTCTTTTTTTCTTATGTTACATACAGAGAACTTAGAAGATTTGACTGAAAGCTAAAAAAACCCGCAACCTAAAACCAAATTGGTAAATGTCTGTCAAGTACTGTAGGCATCTGAGCTAGAAATCCATTTACAGGATGGTAGGGACAATGAATCCTGCACTGAAAAGGAGAAATTGCTCTGGTAAGGTAGAGGTGTATGACTAGGGATTGCAGTGCATGACACTGTTTACTTCCAGTCATCATCCTATGTACTGTGTCAAAGATAGAAAGAAATAAATACCAGCATTTACACTGACTCTGCCACATTCTGGATCAGACTTCTGATACTTATTTTTGAAACATCACAGCACTGATTCTCGAATTTAACTCAAAGAGCAAAGATCAGTGTGCTGCCACCCATATCTGAACATATGCTAGCTGGCTTCTTTTACTTCTGCTTCAAGTGGGCATTGTTTACCTTGGATACTAACCTTTGTGTAAAAAAGCCCCAACATTTTATGTTACTGTACTAGGTTAGTTAATGCCAGTTCTGGAGCTGTAAAAATCCTCCCAAATAGCTCCTACTGCAATGTGGTCCTAAAGTTGGTGTGATAAACTAATTAATATAACAAAATAACAGAACTGCCTGCCTTTGTTTTTATTCCTGTTACATGACAATTAAAATCAAGTGCAGTTCAGTGAAGAAACCTGTATTTTACAAACAATGCCTTTTTAGAATCATGGCACTGAGTTTCTTTTTACGCATTTCCCTTTAATCTGTGAAATAATAGGGTGATACAATGCAAAGTGACAGATGATCAAATTGTCTGGAAAGCTCCTTGTCGAGTCTCTATTCCAGTTTTAAAGACCACATTGCCTAAATGGCTGAAGTGCAATGTGAAAATGGGATTTACAGTTCTCAGTAAAACTGAGGAACAGATTAAATTTGAATAATTAATTTTAATGTTTTCATTTATTTTCTTGTGCATTAAAGTTTAACTTGCTTACATCTTTTAATGCAAGAAATAAAATCTAATTCCCAGAATTCAGTTCTTGTTTCAGTCAAAATGAAATGGAAATGCTCACGCAATGTGGGAGGACTGCTATGTAAATTGATTAGCCACAATTTCCACCTTCCGAGTAAGCTTCCATAATAGATGACAGACTTTTTAAAATCACGGAGCTAGATGTTACTCAACATGACAACATTTATTTCCATTTGCTCTATTTTTTCCCAGAATGCTATTATTCCATTTGAAGTTTGACTTTTCAGAGGGTCAAAAAATACAACGCTGTGGTCCTTTGCTAGCTGTCCTCTCTTGTTCTGATAGTGGGCATCATTATTGTTCCATTAGAACTAAAACCAGATAACATTTTATGACATTTTATCAGAAGAATGGAATGCAATAAGAAAAATTTAAAAATTATAGTGGAAAAAGGATAAAGATTGCAACCTCCCCATGTGCCTCTGCAGAGATACAAAGTAACTCAGACATGCAAAACTCTCTAAAGACCCTTCCTTCACTCTATTGTGTTTTATTTATGATATATATTTTAAATGGAAAATTACCTTAGATTTACAAAAAAGTTAATTTGCATATATATATTGAGAGAGAGTCAGATTGCCTTAGCAACACAAAATTACATACAGTAGGATGGGGAATAAAGAAAATAAAGGGAACCGTGTTAAAACTCTCTGATAATAACCCCCATATAACTCTTAAATTCTAATAAAACAGAGATTTAATTTTTAATATCAAAAGACTTTCTAGGACTACGAATTATTGCTATGAACCTTCGAAAACAAGACTTCTAAGCTCCTCTCAAATAAAAACAACCCCTCTGATGTATTTCAGAACACAAAGAAAATCCTGCTGTGGTCCTGCAATTTATATCAGTGTACATTTGGGGGAAGTGAAAAGAATAAACGGTTTGGTGGCAGATGCTGTGAAAAACGGTCAGCCACTAATAACTAAACTGGCAGCTGTTTTAAAGCAGCTCTGAGGTTTATTCTGAGTAAAGCAGTCCTCCCAGTGGAGATAGATCTGTGGGCAGGAAACAGGCAAGCTTGTCTAAGGAGCAAAATGAAGGTATCATTTGTTTGTTAGTCACCAGGCACCTCTCTACTGATGGTCAGGCTATCACTCCCATTAGCTCATTTTGGATTTGGCTCACGTGCAATCCCCCATTGTTGTGATGTCCACATTCTTTGATTGAGGTTCACCCCATTCGCTGTATGTGTATTAGCATGCAACACTTACTTATATATGGAAGGAAATCATGGTGTTTCCAGAGATCCTGCTGAAGTGGATGAAGAACCTTCACAGTCCAAGTGTCAATGAGAAACGCTGAAACCAACATGCGTCTCTTCTGTGGTGGACTTGTGTGCTGCTTTCAGCTATGTGACTGCTGTGCTCTGATGACCTTACTCAGATTAGAGTTATCTGTGCTTTGCAAATTCAGCTGATCAGTGAGGTTTTCAGTCTCAACACTGTCATCCAAGTTAGCTAGTGAGTCAATAAAACACCCTCTAAAAACCTCTTACTTCTATTCTTTGGCTCCATGAAACACTAGCTGAAGCTGTCCGGTACCTCACCAAAAAAAGCAAGTCTCAGCTACTCCTCCAATGTGCTAATGTGGTTTCTAAAAGTTCAGGATGCTCAGCATTATGTAGCAAAACACAAAACTGAATCCACAATATTTGTATATCTGGTATATAGCAGCAGTGTTTGAGTTCAATGTAACGGAAGTATAAATAAGACAAACTGAAGAACATCTCAAAGTCAAGTCAATAAGAATAAATTCAGATAAAGGAATACGCAGTGAGGGTCTGTTCCTACATTTATAAATACTGTATCAAGCCTTTGTAGTACTTCTGATGTTGCCAAATGGAGATCATTAACCATCTGCAGTAAGGCCTTTAAAAAACCATTCTGATAGTTTTCTTCTTAGTACTCTTCAGCTGAAAACAGTATTGGTGTGTTATAATTCTCATTACCCCTTAACAAAGATGACCCATTAAGATGGGTCTAAACATTTTTACTTTTGCCATTAGAAATAACAGATCTGTGGTTTTTACAGAGGTGTTTTCTTTTTACTAGCTATATATAGAATTAACTTCTAATTGTGAAAATATTTTTCTGCTTAATTATACAACAAAGCAAGGCTGGGTTGAAATAGGATTAATATATCTTGTGGTTAATTAAACATGAAGCTTCTAAGGAGATCACTCCAACAACAAAAGCAATTAAGACTTGGTTATGTATAGGACATAATTAGGCGCGAAGTTCTTGTAATCCCAAGGACTAAATTTTAAAGCATGCATTCCTTTAAAATAACCTATTATCTGACTTATTTTAGAGAAAACTATCAAAAGTGGGTACAAGCACTGTCAACTCAGATATCTTCTCAGCTCTGTCCCGATGTCAAAGATGAATTATAGATTAAAAAAATATGTCTCCATTCTGAGAAAATTTGCCTCTATTTTTATCTTTATGCCTATTAAGTCTCAGCTCCTGTGAGTAGATGTACACACAGACACAAGCCCAAAACCACTGAGGAAATTCCAAAGAGAGCCTGTTTTGACACTCTATATTACAAGTCTCAAGGTGCTCTTGAACAAGACCCAGATAATTGAAGAAATGTTTAGTTGCAGTATTTTTGTGTCTACTGTGATTTCCCTTTTAAATTCTCTTTCTCTCTTTCTCACCTTTTCTGCTAAGATTTTTGTCTTATGTCATGTTTTCTGACAGGGAAACTGCTCTTGCGTTACTTGAGGATCAAGCAGGATGAATGTTATTAAGCAGAGTGGAAAGAGGGTCTTGCACACTACATTGCTATATAGACACACCTGAGTTAACATAAAAACCAAACCCAAAAAAGCTGAGCTATTAAGTGCTGAGACCAACACTAAACTATGAGTGGGATGTTATTAGGAAAAAATACATGATGAAACCAATGAATAGGCTAAGATTCAGAAACAGCAAGAGAAATGTCCATATCTACTTTCTGTGATGCTTTAACATGCTGAGATAGGACTGTTTCATTTTTCTGCTTACTCCTAGGTAATGTCAGCCTGGTTAATCACATTTCCCCCTCCTCTGAAGAAGGCTGCAAGGTAGTTTGCTGCCTTCTAACTTAGATTAATTTGAGTTTCCTTTGCCACCACTACTTCTTTGTGCTTGTGTCACAATTTCATTGTTTACTTAGCAAAAAAGATACGATCTCTGTTCACCATTTGCCAAGCTAGGAACCTATCTGTTTCTGTCCACTTTATGTAGGGAACAGAGTAAGAAAATGAATAGTAGATTTTGAACAAACATGTTCTGAAGTCAATCAGAATCTCCTAATGCATCTTCACTGTGCTTTTAAAGTGGCATAAAGACTAAAATGATACAAATGCAAAACTGAGAGGTCTATTCAGTGAAGAATAGCTTTCCAAGACCTTTGTGTACTTTACTCATAAGGTCTTGACAGAAACATGAAGAAAATGTAAGTGTCTTGCTTAGTCAAGAAGTAACATTTGGGAACAAACGTGCAGGACTAATAAAACAAGCACAATACAGTTAATAAAGCATCAAGCTATCAGAAAACAGAAGTAAACTCAGTTCCACTTTATTCTTTTCTTTTCATCCTGCACTGGCATTTGTTTCATCTGTTTTCACATCAGGTATTTTTTGCTGCTTAAAGATACTTGACCTTGTCAAGGTTGCTTCATTTCTATCCGTCATCTGTATTTTCTTTGTCATCCTTTTGTCTTGTCGAGACTGAAAGTGTTGTGGGGCAACAACTGTGTCCAACTGTGCTTGAGTCTGAGACTAATTCAGATGTAGCTATGAAAACAATGAACAGTTTTATAGGAAGAAGTGGATGCTATTTTGAAACACTACCATGTAAGAAGAAGGCATGAATAAGAAACATGTTTGCACCTTTTCCTTCTGTATTCCTACCTAGCCAATTTTGAGCCATTTTGTTATTTTATAGGGTTTTGTTTCACAAATAGAACATTATTT
The DNA here is from genome assembly GCF_047716275.1 of Strix uralensis. Classification (NCBI taxonomy): domain Eukaryota; kingdom Metazoa; phylum Chordata; class Aves; order Strigiformes; family Strigidae; genus Strix; species Strix uralensis. Next base: position 6,189,787 of record NC_134012.1, on the reverse strand, counting down.
CAAATCAGTGGAAAGCATAGTTAGGTAAAATAGGCAGGAATTTAAAACAATGAAAAACTAACATCTCTCCATTAAAATTTAATGCATGCCATTTTCAGAAGGTGCTGCTATTGGCATCAAGTAAGAGCAAAATTTCCACTGTAAATACACAGTAACAAAAAATACTTCAGACTCAAATCCTATTTTTGATTCAGAACTTCAGACTCAAATCCTATTTTTGATTCAGAACAACCAGGGAGTTTTCACTTACACTCCCACATTTTTTAAAGCAAGATCAAAAACTGTTACTGTAATAGGAAATGGGTCATTATTCAATTTAACTTTCATCTGCAGGGGAGTGATACACAGAGAAAAACTACAAGTCAGTAAGGGAACTGACAGTACTCTCTTGCAATGCTTTAAAGCTAGACATGATTCAACTGTTTATGGAATCTTCTCAAGTAATTTTTGTTAGTGATGATGAATTTGTTATGTTTCAAAGACAGGCTCTGGTACACTGAGTTAACCCCTCATTTTTTACTGAAGGCTTAACAGGGAGAGTAGGGAATATAATTCACTGAACAGAGTAGGACTTTGTTCAATAAAACATTTTTCTCCTATAAAATCTTAACCATAGCTAATTTACAGTTCAGACAGACTCTTTCCTTTGTACTTGTTTATGAAAGTGTCATTAATACAAATTTTTATCTCAGGAAATAATCATGCCGTGTCTATTTGTTGCCTATTTCCTGGACACCATGCAACAAAGAGCTTATGTACTCTCTGCCTGTCCTTCTAAAAATCACTTTGTATTTGGCCAGAGTAAAATCAGTGATTCTACCAAGGCTCTAAACTTCACTACCTAAATAATAAAATACAGCCTAAATACAGCATTGAAAAGGCAAAATAAACAAAGATTTTATGCTGCCTTATTTAATTTCAAGGCTTAAATTCAATTACCACTATAAACATTTCGATAAAATGAATTGCAGAAGAAAGCTTTGCAAAGTCAAAAGCAATTTAGGAAGGGCAATGCTGAAATGCACAATTTAGTAACATTATTAATGTGAATAATGCATTTAATGAGAAATGATTTGGGGAAAAACCTGGGTTAGAGAGTGACCTCTGGAATAGCCATCAAATATTTGCTGGCAGGTAACTGCGACTGGGAAATCAAGGCAAACCTCTTAATACCATTTCTCTGAGCTATGTTTTTGTTAGCAGTGTTAAAAAAGCATTGGCAACATACGGAGAGATCAGAGTTAAAAAAAAAAAAAAGAAAGAAAAAAAGGTAAAAAAGCTTGCTGTTCATCTTGAGTTACACACTGTCCTAAAAACAAATAATGATCATCTAGTTGCAAGCTTAAGTCTATGGTTTATGGGCAAGTGAAGAAGTCAGTAAAGTGAGCTGTTTGGCATTCTAGCCTAGGCAGTGCAAAGTAGGTAAATTCAACAGTGTGCAATTTAGAAATGGGTATCTCTCTCTACCTCTTTTTGTCTTTTTTTATAGATAAATTTATCTATAGTGAGTTTCTGGCAACGTATGGGAAAGGAAAGATCCATATTAATAATTTAATCACAACCCGCCTTGTTATGTTGCTGCGTCCTGTGAACTATCAGGCTGTGTGAACAGAATATTACTCTGTGAAGCTCCTTATCGAGGTAAGCATAAGATCAAGGAGATGCCAAAGCTGAGTGTCCAAGTTAAGTCTTCAAGCAGAACTGACACCTGCCTTCCCAAGAACCACAAGAAAAGAAAAAGATGACTTTGAGTTGAAAAGGTAAAATGACCAATATTGACTGTAAATATCTTTCAGTATCTCAGTAAAAAGCATGGCACAAAGAAAGGTTGATCTCTGCGCAACTTGTTCTTTGCCATCTGAAATCTGAGAACTCACTTTTTTGCTTGAGACTTTTTGCTTTTGTATAATCAAAAGACACTACCAACTGAAGAATGAGAGAGACCTTTTGTGGCTGTAAATGTAAAGGACATTGACTCCTCTCCTGATCTGTTGGTGATGGCTGTGGTTTATTGAAGCTGCAGAGAAAGATACATGCCCTTTGTTTATGTGTTATAATTAGGCTTATAACTCCCACAGAACACTGTATCTTTCAAAGACCAGTCACAAGACACTGCTTAGAAGTCCAAGCCTTCTAGAAGTGATGTAATTTCCTCATTATGTTAATTACTGGACTGGTCTTTAACATTTCATACTATTCCAATTTTGGGGCTTTCAAGTCCTTATTTAATTAAGATGTTTTTAAACATTTTCTTTTTTCCCAGACTGCCGGTGTTAAAATAAAATATTTAAGCTGGTGGCCAGACAGAAACCACTTATTTGGCTACTTTAACCAGTATTGGTATTAATGCTTGCTTTGCTAATGACACAATTCAAAAGATAATTAAACGATCCACACAATTTTCTCCTTATGAGTTGTTTTCAGCATTTAGGAAGTGCTACAGTATCATGATTTCCCATCTAGTAAGCCTCTGCAGAATTCATTACAAATAAACAGGTAAATACTACAAAGAAGGGGAGAAAGAGGCAGGTGCAATAATAAACAAGAAGCAAATACCACATGAGAGATAGGAAACAACATTCCTTTTTTTTTTTTTTTTTTTTAGTGACAGAATGAACACCAACATTAAAATAAGCCCAGCTAAACAATATGAGATGAAAAATAACATTCTCTTCCCATATTAAAAAAGGGAAGGATTCACCTCACGTAACTTTCATAATTCAAAACAACATCTTCTAGTTAAAGCTAATAGTTTCTCTCTGGGGCTAACAGAGTAAAGGCCTATCTCCAGGGTGATTCATAACAGGAAACTTAAGACACTTACCTGGGGTAGGATGAATGATTCCCTGATAGTGCTGCCCTCTTTCCATTGACTATAGAAAGAGCCTAAGCACTAATTAGAAGTAGAGATTTTAAGATATCTATAAATTGCATATATAAATTTTATATATAGAATCCGTAAAATTAAAAATTGCTGTAGTTTAGTCCCTTTTTATCAGGTTATATAGCCAATAACCTGGTGAAATGCAAAAAAAAAAAAAAAAAGGTCTGGATTGTCTCTCTAAAGCCATGTTAGCTGCGCTCTGCACAAGCCTGCTGGAGCCAACATAGCATTAGGCACGATTACCCTCTGTCTTCTCTTAATCCTCTTTTGTCTTAGTATTGATACAATTGCAGATGACTTCTGTTGGTGGCGCAAAGCACAACATGTACCACTGTCAAGTTTTGTAAATACTGGAGAAATGTAGCACAAAGTCTGCTTTCTGTAAGAGTACTCTACAAGAAAAACTAAGTAGAAGCTGGGTCTGGCTTAGCCTTTAAATAACAACTCTTTCATTTGATCCCTTAGAAGCTTAAAAAGTAAATGCTAGAAAATGAATATAAGTAGATCCTATGATGACATGAGACTTTGTAGATAGAGATGTTTTTGCGTAAGTATAACAAACAGTGAGTAATTATTTGGAATACAATTTTGCCTTTGTTTTCAAATGAGACTTTGTGATGTAAAAAAGATGGTCATGTATTAAACTGAAAGAATAACTCCATTGCAGCACTGAGACAATTGTTTTCTAATGGTGTGGATGAAAAAACTTAGGAATGTTGTCTAATACTGGAGATTAGGTTGGCAGGAAAACACTCAACCCAAAGGTATTATACTACTGGCAATCATCACATTTTAAAAATGTGTAGGTATATATATAAAAGTTGCTTTGCCAGTCTTCAAACAACCTGCTATCTTTATCAGCAACTGTTTTTTCCCTAATACTGCCTAGCTGATTCCATCACATACAATCAGCAAGAGAAACATTAGAATAAGGCATTGCTTGTTGCTCCACTCTACTATTGAAGGGAAGGATGATTTTCTTAAATGATCTGAACTCAATGGTAGATATATAAAATAACTGTGGATAAACTGCATCAGGTTTATCATTCATGCATATCAAAGTGCAGAACCTTCCAGTAGCTTTGCAGTAAAATGCAGGCTAAGCAACCAGACAGAAGTAATTTTTGCAGTGAGTAAACTGCTTTAAACTTTCAAGTACAACTAGAAACAAAAAGCTACTGCAGTGCTGCTGGTGACCTGAAGATAATATGGAGATATAAAAGGAACCATACATATATATATATATATATATATATATAAGGCCTATAAAAAGCCTTCAAAAAACCCAGCCTATCACTGGTTTTAAGATAGAACACTACCAATACCTATGTATCATTACTAAATTAGGACTAGGGTAACTTAGAAACAATTTAGGCAAAGGAGATGGTTGAGGAGGGAGAAGAAAGCTCCAGCTATTTGGAGACACCAAATGAAACGAGATACCTCAGCTCCAAGGAATATTGCAGAGGACGGCAGATCAGAGAAATTACTTGCTGAAGCACCATGCAAAGGACAAATGGGCAAAGGCATTAAAGTAGATGGTGTTGCTGTCCTTTATAAGACAGCGAGAGAAAGTGGGAAATCAATACAATGACAGATAGTACCTCTGTTGATCTAGCAGAAATAAGGAAATATTTTAAACCACCAAAACTTAACTAACAGTAAATAGAGAAAAGAGAGTTTAAATGACTGTCCTCATTTCATAATTTATAACTGCAGAAAATTAGTAGTAGAGTGGGAATGAATTTTGAGATAAATTTTAATTCTTTTGAATGATAGTCTCGGCTAGGAAAATGAGATACAGAATGGTGAAAATCTATTTACAAGAGCAGTTATCAAGCATCTGAAAGATCAGTAGGAATCATTTTCAATAACCTTTACAGCCTCAGTGCCTCATTCTGGGCATAAGGCGGGAAGTTCTTTAACGCTTCCTTTAATGTAAAGTAACTGAAGAAACAGGGAGTGGGGTGACCGGCTGGAATGACAGTCCTGGACTGTGACCAGGAGGAGCAGAAGCACTCCCAAAACTGGCAAAGCAGCCTGGTCACGGTAGTTCAGCAAGAGATCCGGGGAGAAGCCTGTGAACTGGTTCAAGGTGGCAAATGATGCTAACAAGCAAATCAAAGTAATAAGGGAAAGGGACTGCCTTGAAAGAAAGTAAAGTTTAGCCTTTTCTGTCTTTTCTAATTTGAAATGCTTTACATTGCTTAGTTTATGCTAAGTTTATACATAATTATGGGAAGCAAGCCATTACTTTTTTTTTTTTTTTTTTTAAAATTTCATTTCCCCACCTCCCCCTAATCCCCTAATCTTTAATTTTATTCAGATGATTTCACAGAATTGGCTCCAAAAGGAAGGGAATCCACAGAGAAAGTATTCAGGAGCAGAGAGAGTTGCTGGAACTGATTACTCCATTAGATTTCATACCAAACCTGATCAGCTACGTTGTTCTGTATCACCAAGCTGCATAGATTTCAACTGCAATGAGTACAGAGGCACTAAACAGGCTTACCTAAATTAATGGAAGCTCCTGTGCTATGAATTATGCCAGGTAATTGACTGCTTCTGCAGCATCATTTTTAAAGGAATGGCAAGAGAGCTCATGGGTGAGCACGTGGGGGAATTCAGACCCAGATTATGACTGAGCTGGAAAAGTAGAATTTTAGTCATCTAACCTCATTAAATTTTCCTCCACATCACAAAAATACTTTCTTCTATTGCTAATGATGGTTTTTGGTCTAAAGGAGTGTTGTGTGGGAAACCTGGAGTTTGTAAGTGATCAGAGTCTAGATCACAACAGATTTTCAACAATTGCAGCACCAGTGAGGTGAGTAATCTTCTTGAACCCAAAAATGCACGGTCTGTGTGTGGAGCCACATAATACTTCATATTTCTGCCTCTGGAGCTCTATTATGGATGTAGCAATCCTGAACACTTTAAAACAAAGAGCATACTTGTTAACAGCTGCATTTTTAAATACAGAGAATATGCTGAATTTTCCATTTTGAGAGAAAACTGAGTGAAACAACTCCAGGTTATGATAGAAAAGAATTTATCTCTAGGTTTCATGCAAAAGTGCTGTGAACTGCCCATAAGTAGCAAGTAACATGCACAATGCAAACATCAGCTCCCAGCAACTATTATCACAGCAGGCGCTCTGAGATGTCAGCACAAAAGCTTTTAAACAGAGGAACAGTTGATAGCAATGGCATCTGGGCAAGGATCCCCCAAAAAAACTGTCAGTCAGAACAGATCTGTTCAAGTCATCCACGTATCACACACTATAACAATAATTTTTAAAGGTATTCAGGAGGCTTTTACACAATATTATAGGCTTTCTAGTGAAAATTATAGAAGATAAACAAGGTAAGGCGTGTGGAGAAAATTCAAAAGGCATGGAAAGCTAACACTGTGAAATGTCAGGTAGGCCAGCTACTTCAGCAAAATCCAGAAATCTATGTCTTACTTTAAGCTGTTTTAGGATACCATGGAATTGCTAGTGGGATCATTCCTTGTAATATGCAATTGCTGAGGGAAAAGGGCATACAGATAAGTCTGCTTTCACACGCTTTTTCTACAAATATGTTTTGACTAAACTCTATGAAAACAGCATGACAATAAAATTGCAGTAAGCGTGTTAAAAGGTTACAATACAATACTCCGTATTTTAAGGGAAAAAGAGAACTACCAGCAAAAAGAACAACAATGAACGGATGAATTTAAATGGCAAAGTCTTTCTTACAGAATCATTACCTAGACTTGAAGCATGTGAGCCCATTTCTACTCATGGATGGAATTCAGAATAATCAGCCTATAGCAGAAGTTAACAACCAGCTTAAGCACTGAAAAAACAAGTGATTTTAATGTCTCCTTTTTTTTAAAAAAACCCAAGAAATGTCAAGATACTCTTTTGGAGAAATAACCTAAGTATAATGACTATCTGGAAAGGGTAAATTGGACATATTCCTGTGAAGTTACCAAACTCATATCATAGCCATATGACAAGTGAACTGAAAGATGAGTATTTCTTCACAACTTTCTTCTTGACCAGATAAAAAAAGAGTACGCCTGATACTTCAAGGACTTGCAGAGATTGTGCAGGTAATCAGATTAAATTTGCAGGTTCAGGTAGGTTCAAATATAGCAAGACTTTCAATGGAAAATTTTAGAATATAAGAATTAACTCTGCAGCCCCTTGCCATCTCTAGTTAATTAAAAATTCTCTGTCACCCACAGGAGGAATAACACACCACAGAATATTTCTGTAGAGTCTCTGCACACCCTTGGTTCCTTGGTGTCACTGATGGGGCTAAATACGATAGAACTGCCTCTCTTTTACATGGAGAAACACTTTCATCTGCTTCTCCACCATGAAACACAGCAATAAAATTTTCCTCCTCTCCAGAATTTACTAACTGCTGTTTCAACAAGCTGCTCTAAAAAACTTTCAGCAAATCCCAGGATCTTCAGTTATTCAAAAGTTAAATAGACAAGGCAACTTCTCCTTTCTGTACGTGTGTAAACTTGGAGAAAAGATAGTAATCATATTGCAAAATTGCTTAGGAACTGTGGGTAAAAAAGCTAATATGCCATAATTTATATGTGAAAAGATTGCAGGGTGTTAGTAGCCACATCTAGCACTATTGAGGCTTCCGACTGAGAACTGCACTGCAAACTGGCAGCTGACTCAAAACACTGCTATTTTCAACAGTTCAAAAAATGTAAACGTGTCAGCAACTGGTTGAATAGGCTTCCATACTGGTGATTTATGGCAGTCTTTCACATTAGCGTACTACTGACTTTTATAAATCACTCCCAGGCTGAAAACAACCCCTGTGCACAGCTTTATAATGAATTCATGTGCTGAATCAGTCTTGCTAGCTTCAGAGTGATGTCAGACGGTAATTTTGAGCAGTCTCAAGTAGAAAAAGATAATTTCTATGAGCCAGATTTGCTAACGTGCACAAAGTTGAAGTAAATACGTTTTTCCAGGGAGCTTTGGAAGGACAGAAAGGGGGAAGAAAAATCAATTCTCTTAACAAAAGAGGAGAAGCCATTAAACAGATCTGCATCTACTATGTGTGTCCATTAACAAAGGAAAATTCATGGCTGTGGGCAACTCATAAGGTTTGGCTAGTGGAGGTGAAGGTTTCCCTGAGCGGCGTTTTCTGCAACTGAGGTACCAAAGACATGAAGATACGATTTCATAGCTTCATCATCTACATGTGGCAGAGACAGGATGGTTACACTCAGAAACCGAAGAATATGGATATAATCCTAAACCAGCCAACCATCCCCATACCTGAAACACAAAGAAGATAAACATTTGGGAAAACGTATGTGAAACTTTACCTGCAACCACTGTGACTGGTCATTGTGGCCAGAGGTCCAGGCATTAACTTTGCCTTGCTTGTCCAGACGGGCTTTCCTGGGCTCCCAAGCGAACATGTCCATGTTTAGTGTACGGAAAACACTGGAGGCAGTAATTTGGTAGTCCTGTATATGTCCTGATTTCATCCCCAGGGGTTCAGAGCAACCTGGAACAGCAAAATAAGATCTGTGACACTACTTACTTAACTCTGTAACTGGTTTAGGTTTTCTGTTATGGAAAAGAAAACTAGCAGTTCTTGAAGAAAAGGCTTTAATCAAGGCTGTTGTTGGAGGAATCGCTAGCAAACGAATGAAAAATAGCCAATTCAAGGAACTTTATTTCGACACTACCTTGGAAGAATCAAAAACAAGATAGAGAATTCAACATATTTTATCCTGGCATAAATTTATGAAGGCAAACAAGCAGAAAAGATGACTTTTGTCTCTTCTTATCTTGGTTTTATTTTCCTATCCAGCAGCTTGCTATTGTTTCCCCTGTTCAGTTCAATTTTCTCATGCTTTCATGCCATGTCACATCCACCATGTGTTTGTCTACTGAGGAAAACTAATTTTTCTTAATGCCACTGCTGAAGTAAAATGTTAACAAGCACTGAGCTCTTTTAAATTTTTGAGTTAGTTGACATCTAGGCAAAAACTTAGAAAGCCTCAGCACTCACTGACAAGAGTGGATGACTACGGAAAAACAACTGTGAAGGAGGGAGAATAGTAGGAGATAATCGCTTAGGAGAAATTGAGAGTTAATGGCTTATTTGTTTAAACCAGGTGGATGTCCCACATCAAGTTATTTTGACAGTAGCAACAGATCGATCTTGGGCTCCTCCTTTCTCTGTTGGGTGTCCATGAAAAAAAAAAAAAAAAAAAAATCAATAAGTCACTCTATGTTCCTCTGCCTTGCTCTTGTAGACCTGGAAGGTACATTTGGACCCAGAAGAGGGAATAAGCAAGCTGATAACAGGAGAGACACCCTTTGATAGCAGCACTGGAACAACAGTGTTAGAAGCCAAGGGAGGCAGATGAGCTGCATGGTTTTAAGATTTTAAAAAATAAAATAAAAAAAAGACGAGTCGAGTGACTGAGCAAGAGGGCTGCTAAGAAGTCAGGAAAGGTGGATGTATGGCTGGGTGGAGTAATGTTTGATGGTTGAGGAAAAGGTGAAAGATGGAGATGGGAACATAAGAAGCCATCTTCTCATTTCCTTCCTGCCCCAGCTGTCAAAAACCTGCATATGTGCAGTTATTCTAAAGTTTTCACTTCACAAATTCAGAGATCCTACTCAGTTCAGTAGCTGACTTGACTCAGTTAAATTGACAATAATATTTTAACATACTCTTAACTCATTGAGTGAGAGCATGCCCAGATCTTATAAACCTGGTTTTGCAAGGAGTGCATCATCACTGTGAATGCACACAACCTTGACTTTATGTATCAGTGGGAAAAGAGAGGTTTTCCACCTGACACTCACATCCCACACTGCTGAGCTGATTCCTATCAGGTAATCATTTGCTGAGTCACCAGCTGTGTTTCTTAAAGCACACGTCTAAGTCGTGAAGCCTTTCCTGCTGGGACCATGACCCTGCTCAGCTGGTGTCTCTTGATACAGCCAGAGCACTGCGTGACCTCTTAAAACACCTTCAAAGTTTTTATTTTGTTTTTCATTTTATCTGAGATAGATATCAAAGCTAGTTCTCTTTTTCTTAAAAGTCAATTTCCTCCACAGTATGTTTACCCAGATTTAAAGAACTGATTTTTTTTAAGTTTCTTTGATATTATTAGCAAAGACCTTTTGTCAGATTCTACTTTCTGTTTCTTCCATAGGTTTAACACTCAGAAATAAGTGGACTTATTAGGGATTCAAATCAGGAAGGTAAGACCAAGCCCTTTGTGGGGGTTCTAACAGCAGGAGCAAACGCATATTACCAGAGACAGATAATAATAATAATAATATGCTCTTTAATGTAGTAACTACTGTATTTGAAATTTGAAATACTGACATATTTCATATTAAATTAAAAAATAAACAGAAAATGGAATTAATTTTTGAAAAAAAGCGCAACTTTCAGAACTGATTCTCAGTGCACAAATGGAAATTGCACAGCCTTGTCTGTAGAATGAACTACCTAGTTCAAAACAACAACAAAACAATTTTCCTGGGAGTAGGAGGGAGCAACTGATAGCACAAATGAGACAGAGTCATCTGTTGCTTTAAAGAAGGACTTTGCTTATTATTCAATTCTGAAGTATCGCTCCAAGATCACAAGGGCTGTCAGCAGGAATGTTTCATCTGAGGAGTCTGAAGGAGGTTCCTGACACAAAAACATGGGTTGTCAAAATTGTTTTTCAGTGCTGGTCCAATCCATCAAAAATAGTATTATTATTGATTTATGAAACAACAGATATATCTGCTTGTGTGTCTGTGCATGTGTGCATGCATTAATGGGATTTTACACTCGCTTTCCTTCTCCACTGCCCCAAAGGGAAGAGGAAGATAGTTGTTAAAGGTAACAGGAGAAAGTGAGAAAAGCAATGAGAACCAGAAGAGATGAACATGATGCACATGGGTGGCAGAACAATGTCTTAGTGCTGTCACAGAGAGCAACAGCAGACCCAGTCACTTCCCAGCTCCTACGGCACCCCGCTGCAATGACAGAAGATAATGACTGTTTATTTTGATAGGTGAGCTATAACCTAGAGCTCAAAGGACAGAATCATTAACTAGTACAAAACCTTGTGTCTGTAGATAGTCATCCCTCATAGAAGTGTATTTATAATAATGCTCATGACTCCCTGGGACTTCTTCACTGCACTGTATCTTCTTTAAATTTGTTTTGTAATGTCCCTGTGAAAGGATTTAATCTCCCCTTCCATTTTTACAACCTGTTAAAGTTAGTGAGAGCTGATGTAGACATACTTACACCTGTGCCCAGTGGAGTGTCTTAGGTCAAAATGTTTGAGATGCTTTGGCTATCGCCATCTGTGATAAATGATATCTGATAATTCTGTATGTTTAAACCTATGTAGGTATAAGTTTGCAGTTACTTCTTATTTGGTGTAGCTCAATGAAACAGGAGCAGTGAAATAATGAGGATGTGTATTAGCATCTGAAAACTGAAAGAATCCACACAAAAGTTACTCTCTGTTGACTCTTCTGAGGGCACATTATTTTACTCTTCAGTCTGTATCCTGTACCATATCCCGCACCTACCACTTCTTTCAAAAAGCTCAAACCCTCAAAGGAAATATTAAATATCGAATGCAGTGGAGGCAAACCCACAAATGGATCTGCATGCAAAGGTCTACACGCATCTTGTCTTGGGCCAGGATTCATACAGTATATGCAAAAGCAGCATAGGTCAATTACTTGAGGGCAAAGGTGGTTTTATTTTGATTAATACTGTGATATTATTCTTTTCTGAAAATCAAGAGATTTAAAAAATTTTCTTCCTATTAATGAATACAGGATTCCTTTCCATATTAGATAGTGCTGAAGACAAACAAGGGGAGGGAAACGTAGTATTAAATGCAGATGTTACAAAATCCACTTGTGTGTGAGTGGTACCTATAGGTGCTTTTAGGATAAAGTTACCAGAGAACAACATGCCAAAAAGAGCAAAATTACTTGCTCAGAAGACGCTATGAGTCTCACATGGATCGTTAAGTTCTGAGCACCAGCATCCCTCTACAAGAACTGACAAACTCAGAACACCAAGAATTTCCTGAACCTGGTGCACAGCCACCAACATACACGAGCATCAATAAGGTATGACATGGACCGCATGCAAGAAGGGTGGGCCTGCTACGTGCACGTGTTTAGGCGAGTGAGTGAATGGCATGAGTAAGTCACTGTGTTGTGCGAACAGTTACATGTTTTTAAAAACAACAGCTTGATGCTACTATTAATAACAGCTTAATGAATAAAGGCATTCCAATAAACAGTAGCTGAGATCTGTTTCTCCTCCCCCAGCAATACCTTATGAAGGGAAAGGAATTACAACACAGAGATGTGCAAAACACAAGTAAGGCAGGAACACAAGGCCACGATATCAATGCCTAATTTATTGATGGGCAGCTCCACAGGCATTGATTATGGTTTTCAATAAGATCTGACCATGGGTCCTGGCATGTAAAGCTCTTTATAAGCCTAGAGCAGATTATATAGAAAATTTTGCTGAAGTTTGTCCTAAGAAAGAATTAGTTTTTGTGATGAACTGGTGCTGCAAGACAGTCTCCCTCCCTTCTATAGTGACTCTCTTCTCTAGCACTAGGACTTCTTAGAGAAACCAAACCTCTCAAAGTGTTTTTCAGCCTAAGACAGACCACTTGGAATTAGAGTGAGTTAGTCTGTCATTACGTATAATTATACTATTCTTTCAGTAAGATTGAAATTATTCAGCTGAGCCTTGGCTGCCTGCAGTTCTAAGAAATTATGACCTTGAAACTGTTAGGAGACCACTGAAATGAATTCACTTGAGTAGCTTTCACAGTTCTTTGAGCAAAACAATTCCTGGTCATTCTGGCAAGGACTTACTCTAAATTGTGGTTCCAGAAACGGAAGACATAAAAAAAAAAATCTAATAGACTAAAGCAGCTAGACAGAATTTTCTATTTACTCTCAAACCTATCTATTTTGGAAAAGGGCTACAGTGAGATTAATGCATTAACATTTCATTTCTGAATCTGGTTTTGATGCCACTGGAGGAATGAGAATTATTTAACTCCAGCTGTTCTGATATATCATTCGTGAACTGGATGACTATTGTTTGTACAGTAAGCAGGCAGCCACATAAAAATCATTCTTAAATGAATTCAGTGGAGCGCTCCCACTGGTAAAAGGTTGATTTCTTGAAAAAGATAAAAAATTTACATGCTTTACTGAATTTGTACAGGAACATGGAGAGTGGCTAGAGGTCAGGCTTTACATTTATGAGCTATAACTTCTGCTACTACAAACCTTAAGAGGTTTTATATTGTTTCACTTGTTCATTTACTTTTTGCTATGAGATGCAATCCCTGGTTCTGCTAGAAATCCACAAAACAAATCTAAGCTGAAATCTTGACTAAAACAATCCAGCAAAATATATCTTACTGCACTTTGAGTGGTCCTTGATGGCAGCTGAAGCACCCTTGTCCCTCTGAGGATGTCACATCGCACATCAGCATGGTCACCCAACAGCCAGGAGAAATTACTCAAACCAGTTTTGATGCCCGCTTCTGCTGTGACTCTGCTGTACAGCACTGCACAAACAGCTTTGGCTCTCAGAAACTGTTCTCAGCGCTTAGTTAGGCTGTGCTGAGCGTAACTGTGAGTTAGAGACTCTCTGTCTTATGGTCTACTTAGTATGTAACATTATGGGTTCCGATAGCTGTTGATACTTATTAAAACTGCTATAAATGACCTTTTCTAGGCTGTACGTAATTGGAGGCCAATGTGCACAGAAAAATTTACAAAGTGTTATTAGGTTGCTACCACATTACCTTACTACTATTACTGCCCTACTGCAAGCAACTATTGTCACTTACATCATTTAGGTAAGTGGTGCTGCTTATATATGTATGATTATATAATGTACATAAAAAGAGGTAAGTGACTGAGTCTGGATAAACTCAGGATTGCCAACTGCATTTCACCGGGAATAAACTGAACACAGTTTAAACTTCAGGCACAAAAATGCGCTGCTTGATGTCTGACTCCTGAGGGGCGGCGACAGCAGAAACCCACCTGAGAGTTCACAGCCAAGCAGTTCCATTCTCAGCGTGCAGTGTCTTCTGCACACCTGAGGATACAGCCGTACGTACTGCGACTTAATGGGAGGGGTGAAGGAATTGGCATATGGGGTGTTGTTGTCCACATTTCCACGGAACACCTGTGAGAAAATGACATATTCGTAAAAAGGTGTCAGGAGGATTACTGAAAGTTCAGTTCATTTCCAAATCTCAAAAATATCTGTGTTGTTCTTCTGACCGTCCCTGCACATTTCTGTACAAGCTTTTCTCAGAGGCTGCTTTATCACCTCTAGTGCCTAACATACAAGTTTTTAAGCAAAACATACTGCCATTGGCTTGCATTGGCATGTGTTTGCCACCTGCGCTGAATCAGGACCTCTTCCTTGTCACTCCTAGAAACGGAAGCTACTAATGAAACTAAATTATGTCTTCTTTTTTAATTAGTGTATTAAACAGTCCCAATTCAATTTAGTCTGCAATTATTTACGCTGATTGACATATTTATTTTTTTCCCCTCTACTTCAAGAACCTGATCCAACTCCCACTGAAATGCACTGTAACCCTCTCATTGATCACAGGGGGAGCTGAATTAAACCTATAAGCATTCTTCCATTCACTCCTCACTCTAACCAGATATGCTTGTACTTTGTTTTCTTCCCTCATTATATACCTCTTCATACAGCATTTTAATTTCCTCATAGAGAAACTATGTCTAATGCTGCAAAGTGCCTTAGTTCTATCTTAACTTGCACAGTAAAGGGATTTTTGCTGCTTCTGCACAACTCTATAAAAAATACGTGGTAACTATAAACTGTAAACACATACTTCCCACTGGATGACACTGTTTGTGCAGTACAGATTAGCAGTGATGAATGGGTTCTATGCATTTAAGGGTTAACACCAATCTGCCAATGTACTAAAACTAAATTCAAAACAGAGTAATGAGTAATTACTGGTAAACTAATTAAAATGAAAATCAGTTAAGTGTAATAAACAGGATTATTCTAGCCTTGGGACATAGTATTTATACAACCATCAATTAAAGTATAAGAAATTCTTAGCAGACAGAAAGTGTAAATTTATTGATTTTTTTTTTTTTTCAGAGAAAAATAATAACAAGGCAACCTGTATCATACTGTCAGGCAATTATGCTTATCTACTAGAGATACCTCATACTTCTGAAGGCAGCTAAACCATAAGATGTATTCATATACAGATGGCTTAATCTTACCATATCTTCATTTGTGCCTTTTACTTTGTACATTGTCCACGACTTTCCATCATTACTATATGCAATTTTGTAAGATTTTACATATTCTGGACTTCCAATCCTCTTGGCACCTTGAGTTATAACTCCAGTGACTCTCATCTTCTTCTGCAGGTTTATCTGAAATAACAGTACAATGTTATCACTAACCATCTGAGACACAATTCTGATTGTAGATTCCTTTGGTTTTTGTTTTGTAAACAGCAGAAAGGAAAAAACCATAGCTGTAAGCATTTAAATTACTATCTTTACACTTGCATTAATTCCTTTTATCTTTCATTCATTTCAGGTACATATGCACATAAATAAATAAAGAAGATTGAACCAAAAGCCTGTAGTATGCTTATGTCTTCACGTGTATGTGTACACACACATACATGTATATTACTGATATATAGATTATCACTGGCATATTACTGGGATATAGCATATTAGTGGTATATAGGACTACTACTGTATATTTCCTTCCTAAAAAGGAAATGCAACAATGTGATAATTTATCAAAGGCTGAATCTTCTGTTCCATTAGAAGCCAATTTGCAATCCCACACCAAAGAGCCTAAGTTAACTTCAGGTTAAATGTCTTTGTAAAAGAAAAAATACAGCAAACAAATAGACCTTTGCTTGACTCTCACTGAAATTTCATATATGTAAAGATAATGGTTGAAATGCTAACCCCAAAACAGTCAACAGCAAAATATCAATGGCTATCAATTGCTATAAACACTCCCTGTGTACTTGTCTAAGTTGACCTCAACACCTTGAAGTACAAAATGAAGATGTACAGAGAGTTCAACAATATTCAGACAACCTTAACTTTGCCTTCTTTATCCATCTATGATATGGGAAAGCCAACTGTATTCTCACAAAGTTCAGAATGTGATATTCAAATAAAACAATGTCGGCATTGTCAGCCTTGTCCCTGCAATGAAGTCAACCATGAAGCAATCGGTGGCAACTGCCTGCCCACTCTCTCACTGGTAGACAGCTGAAGCCTGCAACTTTTGCACCAAATGAAGCTTAACGAAGAGCTGTCATACTGTGAGAATTGTGTGAAGGTGCAGGCAGATGTGTGATAAAAGGAGATGAATGGAAATACTAGAGTGAGCCACTGGGACAATGTAAATAATACATTAAACTGCATTAGCACTTGCCTCCTCCAAACGAATCTCATCTCTGCTCCCCAGTCAGTGGAGCTCACCCTGTGCAATCCCTACTATTTGGGATAGCAGCCCCAGTACAGGAATATGGGGAGTCAGAGACAGATCAGGTATCTGCTGTCCAAATACTTTAATCCCTTTATGCTTTACAGTGTGGTCTCAAGATTTTCTCTCACTTGGTAATGTTATCTAGCCTCTGTTAACGATGTAAGACGATCAAACTTCAATGTTTCAATATCCTACTGTTTCAATATCCCTACACAATGGGAAAGTGGAGAAAGACAGAATTTTACCACTGGTTTGGGTTTTTTTTTGAGGGACTCTAGCTATTTCTTTGCTACTTATCTGAAATGGGTGGCCTCTGATATTTTTATGCTTGAGGCAAAAGACATTTCAGTGTACTTTTAACATAGTTCTCCCTATAAGAGATTAAGAAACACTCATACACCTTTAGAGTAATAATGGGTATTTTAGAGGCTTAGACCTACTGAGAGAGGAGAAACTGCCTATAAAAGATCAGATTTTTTACAGAACCTTTCTCACATATACCTGGAAAACTCAGGAACATTTGTAATTGCAATGGGAAGAATGGACTCACACCGGGAATTTAGACAGGTATAAATTAGAAGAGATTCAGGCCTTTTTACAATCTTGGGAAATGTTTTCCCTCATTCCAGGTCTCCCAGAGAAAAAAATAAGACACATACTTGTAACAGGACAGATGCAGAGACTACTATGAGCCCCCTAACTACATTTAAAAATGTAGTTAACATAGAATAGTAACCAGTTAGACATAAAGGTTTCTGAAGGTCTCTTATGCAGATTTCACTCTTTATATGGAATTTAAAAATATTAATAAACAGGAAATTTCAACAATTTTTCATGTATTTACAAATTTATTAACAATTAAGCGAACACCATCTCCAAAAACAAATTAGAAAGCACAGTCAGACAGAAACCAGTCATTGATTGTTTGCCTTTTGCATATACTGACTAGTAGCATCTTCACATTTCGCTGTTTGGGAAAAGGAAGATCTAATGCAACACCAAATATTTTTTCTTTGATCCAGTTATGCATATACCTAATATTCTTTCAACTTCATTCCCAATTTTTCTTTTTCCAGATAATAAACTTGAGGAGATTTTTTCAATGAGAATTTATGTGGAAATTTTTTTTCCCCCTGTTTACTCAGAAAGAGTAGTTTCTAATGAAACCATGGCTTTAACCCCTGGGTGTTATATTCCCACAATGGCTCCTTTCCATCCCCCAGCCTCCATCTCTAAGGTACAACAAATCAACCACTGCACTTCAGGAAGAAAACAATGACAAAAAACCCACCCAGAAGTAATCTGTCAGAGTTTAATACTACAGCTGAAACTCAAAACTTGGAAAAAGAAAGTCCTACTGAATGAAGGGAAGATTTGGTCAGATAATCATAAAAATGAAACAAAAATAATTTAAGTTTTAAATACTCATTTAATATACATACTGTAACCTGTGGTCTTTGAGTTTCAGTAGGTAAAAAGCCTTCCTTTTTTTCTGCTATATACCAGCCTGCTCTATACCCTTATTTGGATATCTGTATCGATAATCTGTACAATTTTCTCTTGTTTTAACAGACAGAACCTTTCCTTTTAGAGGCTTTCTTGATCAGTATCCATACTCTGAGTCACAAACTGAGCTTTGAGTTTGGCTTTAAGCAGTAGTGAGCTTGATAGAACAGAGGAAATAACAACAGGATACTGTGTTTTGCAATTAGATCTACATATTCTGTCAACATTTGCAGGAAAATCCCAATGAAGGGGGAAAAAACCACTTTCAATTCCCTGCAGCTTGCTTACATGCAAGATCCCCATGGGGCCAACGTCACGCCTGCGGTAGCTCCTTTCAGTTCATTTGGATACACCAAGAATTAATTGGCCCTTTGTGTCTGGGTTCTTTTTATGTATTTTAAATTTTTTGTGTCAGAGCTTAGCAAAACTTAAAATACTACAACTGTGCAATGACTATAACGAAACAGGTGCTGAAATCTTTCTTTCTTAACGTACTTCAGTAGGAAGCAAAGTTCCCCATGTGAAATGTGAACTATCTCTTTTAGCACTAAAAGCATTTTCAAAGGTACTCTTCTGTGGCAATTGTGAAGAAAAACAGCTTAGGAAGCTCTGCGTTGTGCATTCAGATCTAGGACAGAATGTTATATATTCTAATTACATGGGTGACTGTGTTTTAAAACAAACAAAGAGGTGAAAGTCACCAGGATAAGAACAAGAGTTTAACACATCTTTTTTAAAAAGGTAATAGCTTATTCAGTTATAAAACACTCCTTATCATTACCTAGATTAACTGGAAAAAATCAAGGATGACACAAGATCAATAGGATTTTGAGGGATTTACCCCAATAATTTAAGTATTAATGCATGGTAGAGACCTTGTAAGAAGAGAATACTTGTATGGAAATTTGAGGAAACTACTACTTAAAGGAAAAAAAAAAAAAAAAAAAAAAAAAGGCTGATCAGCCCCACTTAAATCTAAGGTTATTTTGAGAGTAATGGCTTCAGGCTTGACTCTCAGATCCCGTCCATGGACCTGCATTCAGCCCCAGCTCAGGTGGGGGTCCTGCATCCAGCAACTTCGATGGGACCTAATTCACCCAGCATACATCAGGGATTTGGCTGCGATGTTCACAAGCTGATCTGAGGATGCCTGTTTCCCTACATCCTCATGGCGTGAAAGACTTTATGAAACTTGGGTAAGGTGCCGTTTAACACCTACAGGTAATGGAAACTGCCTCAAACTGGTTTTGAATTTCAATGAGGAAGTTTTCTGGGGCTAGAATAAATGATGAATGCTGATTCACTCAGGTAAAACTGCATGTAAAAGAAAGCCAGTAGTCTGACATCAATTCACTTAAATCTGATGCTACAAAGAATAGATTATGTCTACACAATATATGGTCAATGATGTAAATTCACTGTGCTGATATTGAGAAAAGCTCAGCTAGAGCACAGGCACAGCAGTCAACTCAACAGACAGTGCCGAGGGACAAGATAAAACACCTCAGAGTCAGTGCTGTATACACACTGTTGAAGGCTAAATTCATGTACTGCCAGCCACTCGGTGCCTTCTGTACTTTGTTATATAGCCAAAACTAAATAAAAAGAAAATCACTTGAGGCTTACTCCCTCGAGTGCGGTGTATGCCCAGGAGCTGGTGAATAAAATCAACACTATCAGTTTAAAAAGTTCCCAGCAGTCCTTGAAATTTCTTTTAACTTTGTTCCTTTCAACCACCACAATCATCCTGACTCCATGATTAGACCACTTTTATCATCACAGCAGGTTATAGAGTCGCAGCCTCTTTCAACAGGAGGGGAAAAGTAACCAATATGCCATGTTTCCTGCTCTCAGCACTGATTCTGTAGGAGTAATTATCTATTAAACAATTTCACTAGTGTTTTTGACTGCAGTAATTCACACAAATCTGTTTTAGGATGCTAAATCATTCAGTTGTTTACAGTGATGAAGACATGGCCAATGAAGATTTTATTGGAACTTGAAAAAATCTGTATCAGAAAGGAAATAAAACAAATGAAAAAGTATTTTCCCGAGAGAAAGTGGCAATATGAGCAAGGTTATTTTACAAGTTCCTGTAGATTGTACAGTGCATCATTTTCAAAGGCAATTCAGAACCAGTCCTGCAAATCTGCATGGTGTCAGTGTGCAGCTTCACTTTTACGTGTGAGTAAATGTAAGACTGGAGGGAACTGCTTCATGCGTGTTTCGCGCAAAACAAAGACCAAAAATAACTTCCCTGCACGCTTAACAAACCTTAGACTAAATTCATAGTCATAATATGTCAATGTAATAGAACAGGAGAGATTAGGGACAGTGGAATAAGTTCATATTCTTCCTCGATTTGTGATCAAATACTAGCATATTCAGTATGCAGAAGCTATGTACTTGACAAAAAAAAGATAAAAAAAACGGTTGCATCTGTCTCATCTGCATTATTACATGTAGAAGAGGAGAAGAGGGATGAGAAGATGGAGTGAGTTTAGGAAGACACCATATGTGATGCTCCTGGGCAGAATACATAACGATATTCCCCCCATTTGTTATTGCACCATTAGCAATAACACCACTAACATTTCATATAGAGTAGGTTTGTCTGAAGTATACCTGAAGAGTAACCTTCCAAGAAATGCTCAGAATAAAGCCTTCACAAAGCTTTGTGTCTTTGAGACTGTAAATGTCGTTTTACATGAGCCTTCATTCATGAACAGAAATGCAGTTTATAGAGAGCTATGGTGTTTATCTGTTTCAGTTATGAGATAAAACAGTGTTGCGATAAATAATTCTCCATCTTTTCTAGCACAAAATATATCTGTTTTTACTAATACTCGCTATTACTCATATAAAAATAGGGTTGAATAAGGGATCAAGGTTATACTGGAATTCAAAGATTTATTACAGCAACCCTTCCCTGCTGATTTAATCAGTTTTTGAAGGACTGAAATTTAATTTTTTTTTGGTCTTTTTTTTTTTTTTTAAAGTCATAATTCTGATAAAGCTAGATAGAAAACACCCACAGAAACAATTTCTGATGAAAAATAGGGACACTCACCAATGGAAATATTTGTAATAAACTCAGGAAAGGAGTAACCTGACATGATTCCCTCAGTCCTGGGAAATTTAGTGACCCTGAAAGCTCCCTCCCACGTTTCCTTTTCTGTCTTCAAGCACTAGAAGCCCTGAACATGACAGGACATTGCTGTTTCACCCTGACGTCATGTCAAGAGCAAGGGGCTGCAGAGCAGGACTCGGCCTGTGATGAGGTGCAGGAAGGTCAGAGCAGGTCCGTTACTATTATCTTCCCCATTGCAAAGCACTGCTGGCACCTGAGTGTAGGGTGCTCATATATCTTGCCTGCCTGTGGCTTTTTGCTACTCCCTAATCAGCACTGTCAGCAGAGCTTTTCCAGATTGAGTTGAGGGCGTTAATGCAGTCAGCATAGTAGCAGTGATATGTATTTTAACTAGCACCCAGATTAGGTAACACAGTGATTTATTTGTGGTAGCACTCCAGCTGTTGCTGCCATGCTGTAAGGGGGTTATTACATGGAGAAAAGCCAACACGTTTTATCTTATAATTGTGATAGTCTGGGAGAACTAACACACTCATTTTACAAATAGTAATTCTGAATGTGATTGTGGGATTGCACCTTGCAGACAAACCAATTAAATACTCAGTTATTTCTGATCTCAACCCCTTTTTTTTTTTTTTCTTACATGGATGCAGATTCAGCAAAGTCTCTTCACAACTTTGCTGTTAAATCCTCTGCAAACTCATCCTCCCAATACTGTTATTCCCAGAGTGTCTTGCCAGTCTATCATACCTTATGGTAGCAACAAACACCTCTCAGGTCTTCCCTGTACTCACATCTTAGCTCTAGTCAACCATCTAAAAGCAACTCATTACCTTTGCTATTTTCAGTAAGACTATTTATATGCTTCAAGTTAGGCATGCTGAATCAGAGACCCAAACTGGCCCACTAATTTAATTTGCCCTTCTGTGAAAAGATCGGAATATAGGTTAAACCCTACTTGTATGGAAAACATAAATGCAGGGATTGTTTGGCCCATGTAATGCTAATACGGAGGAGCATATGTTATGAATATTACCAAAAAGCACACACTTCATTTGGCTTTTGTTGAGAACTTTCACTTTATGCCTCAGAGAGCTTACATAATTAGATAGACTAAAAACTTGCTTGGTCTGTTTCTTCTTATTATTAAGCCATTATTTTAGTCCCAAAGGTAGTTGTTATGAATGCCATTAACTGGATTATATGAATTATTCAAATACTGGCATGTTTAGACTGTCATCTCAAGAAGAGGCCCATAATCAATCTCACATTGTTCACAGGTTTGTAGCTCTGTAAAATTCCATCTCATTTACAAAGTATTGATTATATGGGTATTAACTACTGGCAATTTAAGGTTAGCTAAGAAACACTAGGGTCGTATATTGATATTATGAATTCCTTCATATACTTTGAACTTGTGAATTCTCTTCCTGTCCTTGGCATGCTAGTATCTGTCAGAAAGAACTTCCCCAAAATGTCTAGAATATTTCTTAAAGTATTGGTCAAAGTATGTGTAAATAAAAATGTCAGAGAAAATATATATATATGTATTTCCACTTGTAAAATAGCTTTGATCAATAGCTCGTAGAGTTTAAAAGATAAGATGTTAGACTCAGGTCACAGAAACAAACATGCACTTTTCTTTTAATCCTACATGAAAACCCTCTTCTTTAGGGAAAAGAAGTAAATTCAAAAGGTAATATATTAAAATCACTATGAAAATATACTCAGGGAAAGTTCTTAATGTGCCCACTGCAAATTTCAGATGTACTTTCTATTGCATCCTTTCCACTTGTTTTTAAGGCACTTTGGCAGATGTGCTCTGGTAGAAACTCTAGTAACAAATATGACCTGCCCTCAAGCCCAAAAAGGACAACTGGGAAGAATTCCCATTCTGAGTTAACTGGGTTTTGTCTAGGTCCTATTTATTTTCTCAGATCAATGTTAAATAAGAAGGAAATGTGCTCAAAAATGACAAGTCTATTGCCCAGATGAAGACATTCTCATTAGTTTTGAATGTTAAAGCTGAATCTGGAATTAAACCCATCCATTGAAAGATGGGAGGTAAAGCAAAAACTGAATAGCAGATTAGACTTCCCTGACAGTGTGAGATCCCTATACCAGGGGTTTGCGACCATTGCACACACCCAGCTTATTTTAACACACTGGGAAACTAAAGCTCCTTAGTTCCTCTGCCAGAATAAACTCAGTAAGTGATAATAGTGCTATCAAATGGTGCACAAACAACCTATGCAGACAGTACTTCTTAACCACAGTTCACTACCTTCTCTTTGTTTTTGTGCAGCTTATCTTCAGAAATTATTGGTTACTACCGTAAAGGAACGGGAAGAGTCTACCTGAGGAGTGGTTCCACAGGGCATGATCATCCTGGGCTGTGCAATGGGGAGTCTTTCTTTCCTGTGTAACGCTGGCTGCAAATCCCACTATTCAAACGAGGTCTGGATTTTTTGCAAGGAGTCCATGAGGATCAAGTGACACAGTAGATCTGTGCTTGCAGATTCCTGCTGAGTAACTACTTCTTATGCTATCACACTTTAGCTACCCTTCCTTAGCCAGTAATGAGATGTTTTCAGTTGCTAAATAACTCACAACACAGTATTTCAATTTTCATAACACTAATAATAAAATACATGTATTTAACCCCTTTCTTTCTTGGTCAATCATTGTATACCTACTTAAAACTTTCTTTTCCAAAGAGCCTGACAGCCACAGCTGGCTTTATGCTGCCTATCATGCTCACCATACCGTCCTTTTGCTCTTTCCACGTATCTGCAAATACCTTGTCTAGTTTGTGCAGTCTTTTTAGTTATCATTTTATAGGAGACCCAAAGAACATTGACATTAGCTAGAACTTCTGAGTGATCTGGTAATGCTGCTCATAATTAGGGCAACTGTTAGCTGTGTTCACATCATGACAAAATCTGTGGGAGAAAGACAAATGGGAAAATAAGAGTATGTCAAAGCAATCCTTCCCACATATTGTCATCATTGCAAATAATTTGTTAGTTGCTATGAGACTGGTTGTGTAGGGAGAGAGGCCAAGGTTTTAGGTGGACACAAGTGGAGTAAAGAAGTAGATTAGTAAGAACACAGGGGGCAGATGGCTTTGTGATTGCCGAAGACTATGCCACTCAAATGATTTCTCCACCCAGAGAGCTATTACAGAAAATGAAAAGTTGGCTCAAATGATTAATCTCTCCTGAACCTTAAGAAATTGGCTGAATATTGGCTGAATCACATCAGACACGCTCATATTTTTCATTGTCCTGAAATTAAGAATCAATAGACAAAAAAGTTGGTATATAAACACAGAAAGTTACCCTTCAGTGAGACTTTCCAATCATTTCATTTATCTATGCATTTTTCCTCAAAATACTTTTTCCTTCTACAAAAAATGGCAGGAAATAGATTAGTTTAAAAACATTAAATGTTGTTTGGTTTTGTAATAAACAAAGAAAAAGCCCTCTAAATCTGAAAAGTCTCCACTGAAAGACTCAAAATCTGAACAACGTCTCTTTATCTTAACCACTCGTGGAATAAGAAGGTTTTAAGAATGCAAGAATAAAATAGGCTCCTATTTTTCAGGCCACAGAAATGATGTTCCACTGAAACTTGAAGGTTTTTGAGATGAGAAGCACATGTCATCATTTCCAGAGGAGGTCAAGGAGTATGAGTTTACTTTAGCCCTTGTTTTCTGCTGTAGTATCATGGTGCTGGTGACTTCCCATACTTCCAAGAGCCTATATAAAATGGTAACTTTTCTCCACCAGCTGTAAAACTGCAGAGAGACACAAGGGGCAGCCAGGGACTGCATGTTTGCTTCTCCACAGCTAGAGCTGTACCTTCTTTTTCACCCTGCAGGTTGCTCTGCACTTCTGTGACCCACCTACATACATACGAACTCAGAATGTGTGTACTGCTCGGGGCCCATCAACACAGAGGTAAGTGTATACACATGCCTCTGTGCCACACAGAAAAAAATCTTAATATATTGGCATGTAATTTTACTTTTTCTTGACCCTTGTTTCCTTAACCTTAGTTGTAATGAAGTAACTTGAAACAGCTTTTTGCTAGAAGCCAGGCCTAGCAGAAGAGTAATCATGAGTGAGGATCATTGCATTGACAGTTTTGAAAGTGAGTGTTTACAAAATAAAATATGACTTTCTTGACTATCACACATTAGCATACCATCATATTAAAGATTTAGAAGCTGTCCTCCCCACAGGAGGACTGTGATGCCCACACATCACTCCATTACAGTTGGTGAGCCACCACATAGGTACTGGGGCATGCAACTCCACATGTAACTTATTACTGATGTGAGAAACCAAGACGGACACACATTTGCTCATTTTGGTGTGTCACCACTTGCTGGTTTGATTAGTTTTAATATCAGGATGGTAAATGTGAAAAGCCATTAAGTCAAAATAGATGGTGTTATAGATGCATGAAGCAATGTGTTTAAAAGTACTATTACTTCAGTCGTTCAGCCATATTACATGGAGTAATTAAGGAAAGCTGGCACGCAGGCTGACAGAGCATGTTACAGATAGTGTTCATAACGGCATCAAGTTTCAGTTGCCATGGGGATGCTAACTCTGAACTGACTTCTTTTGTGTATCCGAAAACTCAAATCAAAAGTTGTGTGAATATGTCTGTGTGTGGGTGTTTGTGTGTACAAAAAATGAAACTAGGAGATACAAGATGGTATCAAATAGATACCAAGATACGGGACAGGAGTGAGTATCTGGATGATCACACTAAGAAGTAGACTCCCAGTCCTTTTGTTTTCTTGTCTGTTTTGAGTACATACACTGTATGTTTAGCCTGTAAGCTAAATGTATAGATGTTGAGGGAGACCCGCAGCTAGCAAACATTGGTATTGAGTTCAATGAAGTCAGTGAACTTATGGCAGACTTTGACTAACTGAAGATCTCTTCTAATTCCTGCAGTTCAAAGCTCCTATGTGGGACAGTTTTGAGAGAATTCAACTGCACTTTTGTTACTAGATTCTGTTCTCCCCTGCCAAGGGATTTCAGGTACTTACTGCCACTTGTCAATATCCCACAAGGAAATCCTCCTATGATATTAAGTCAAATTTTGGAGTGGCAACAAAAAATGCAGAGTTTTAATGGCTTTTTCAGCATTTAACTTAGCAGATTAAGTCTTCCTATATGGTTTGAGTCACCTTACATGATGACTCTGAATCGTATATCATAAGGTTCACTTGGCCACATTATACTAAGCTGAGAGCTATATTAAGTAATATTAAATATTTAATCTATGATGACAGGTATTTTTGGAAGCTGATACAACAGTACTCATGAATGAGGAAATGAACGTTGACAAAATGAATGGTTTGACAGATGGTAGTTTGCTTAGAGCTCTTACTAACAGATGTTTGAATGAATGTTCTGCAAGACCTCTGTGTATTTTGGGTTTTATCATTTTATTAGCAAATAGCTATCACCTGGTGTATACTTGCTCTTTGGAAGTTGTTGATGTAGAAGCGGCTAATTTTTTTCCTTGCCTTTTTTTGAGAAAAAACCCCAACACTTTATTGATTCCTGCCTGGGGATAAGAATGATGGAAGTTAGAAAGTCTTTATTGTAAGTACATTTTTTGTGTGTCACTGTAGTTATGATCAGGTTTGTGAGATTCACAGACAGACAATTAACCATGGCAGTATTAGGGACTGCAAGCCCCCAAAATGGGAGGCTGAGCACTGAGGTGGGACTGAAACTGCAAGTGGTGTGGGAGACACTTATGTAAAAGCCAAATTAAGCCACAAATAAAAACATATATTCTACCTACCAGAAACATTATTCCAATATATTTAGACTTAAAAAGAAAATAAAGGAAAAAAAAAAAAGAAGCACTCTCATTAATCTCTAAATAAAGTACCAACATGTCTTCTGGAGTAGAAGATACAGTTTAGAGTCTCTGAAACAAGTACCCTAATCACTGTGCTGCACAATTCTTGTCTTATCCTGATGATTTAGACTATCTTAATGTAAATATTGTATCCAAGAACAAATCAATACACTATACTATTTAGTCCTCAGATATATTTTTGGTGAATGTTGTGTATGGGCAATACTTAAGGAAGACCCTCTTGCTCTGTTTTCTCTGGATAAACGTGGCCATCACCCGTGCAGCACGCTGACTCTGTGCACACCCTCTAAAGCACTGGACATTTCCATGCATTTCATGGATGCCCAGTGTATTGGTTCCTCATTAATCACTCTGATATCAGCTGTGGGAACAAGCTTTATAAGAACTACATTTTTGTGGCTCTAACTGTACTTAATTGACTTTAAAATTCTAAATTACACTGGGGCTTGGGAAAAATTTTACCCTGAAGCTCCTGGGGTAGATCACTTTCCATTACTGGTCACATTTTTTTATTAAGTCTCTACAGGAATAGTATTTACTCAGAGTTTCAAGAAATATAATGAAGATTTTTTTCTTAAAACTGTGCAAAGTTATTAAAAGAAAAAAGTAGTACTTAAACCAGATGCACTGAGAAGGTAAAACTAAATAAACACTAGGTATTTTATTTTGTACTAGAATACTAATATATTCAAATTACCAATTAGAAGTTGGGTACCTTTTCCATCAAACTGTTGTATCTCAAAATATGGAGTTTCATCTGAACTTTAGCATTCAGTTTTAGAAAGGCCATTTAGGGAGGAAATTAGAAGAATGCTAGAAGCAGAATGCTCTTTTCATATATTCTAAATAAGACTTCTAGTTTTTCCATTTTGAGATCATATTGGACATTCAAAAATTGACCCCAAAAAAGAATAAAGATAAGAAATAGAGGTGGAAAGGGATGAATTATTTGAAGAGGAAGAAACCCCAAACCAAATATTTTGGATATTTCTGTATTCAACAAAAACTAGGGGGAAAAAGCTAACTACTCAACCTGAACAACTTTATTTTCCATTTTTTGATTCTGCAACCAAACTGAGCAGTCCAACTCTTTTGTAAATGAATCTGCCTCCCTCTCACAATAACAAAATTAAATATTTGAATATTTTATTTAAAAAAAATTGGTAACCATACTGATGTCTCTGGAGAGATGGTTCCTGCTATTTTAATGAGGGATAATGAAATAGCTTCTTTATTTTTCTATTTAATAACTTACATTTATATACAACAGTCTCCAGCAACAGTTCAATCATAGCTCCCAGACAGTGGTATGATAGGCAGTAATCAGTTCTTTTTCTTAATAATCTCCAGATTGCTGAAATCTGCTCTTGGTGGCTGTAGATTAATACTGACCTTGTAAAAACAATTTTCATGTTCAAAAGACAACAAAGCACTTTAAAAAGAGATGGTAGTCTCCTGTACATCATTAAAATTTTTGCATCATCAGGCAGGGATCCTCTTCACAATCACACTCAGGAGACAACCAGAAATGAAGGGATCTCTTGTTCTCAGATGAGATAGCTCAGTCATGGTGCAACAGCAGCAACTGCTTAGGAACCAGCAGGCCCTGATCTTTTCCACTCCTTGCTTAATTGACTGGCCACAGCCAGGACCAGGAAATCAAATTTAACCCATCCTTTCCTTAATCAAAACTTTCCCTGACCTCTTCTGGCACGAAACATTATCTTTGCCAACTGTACCAATCTTTGCTATGTAATGTTTCCTACCAGGCTTCACTGTATACCCAGATTTTTGCTGTCCAGCCTTAAATCTGATACCTTTTACCCTATATCTCTTCTGTGCCTTTACCTGTCTTCTTAGTTTGTTCAAAGACAAACATATGTTTCTGAGGTTGATATTCTTAGGACTCCCTGGTACACTGACCGCCCAACCCAGACCACTAAAGCTCTGCTGTGAGCTCCTTCTCCACTCAGGCTCCCTGATGTAGGTGGTATCTCTTACTGTTCTTGGGCAAATTAACATTTAAGAAGGTTCATCTGTTGACGAAGAACCCATTGCACTGGTATTATTTGCATAACAAAAAAGATCATACCTACTTTAAAAGACTGAAGAAGAAAGACTTATTATCTTATAGGACAATATTCACCCACCTTGCTCTCTCATCTTTAAGTTATTTATACATCTTAAATGCATGATTTATGATTTCAGTACTGTAAGCCAGTCCTTACATTGATAGTTATACCAAGTTATTCTATCTTGTCTTACAGTGTTCTTTACAACATTTCAGTTAATGCATTTTTGGCACATCCACCATGGCTAAAGCATTGTGTATTACAGGGATAACAACTGCAGTGATATAAAAAAGGGTAACATTTTATGAATGCAAAAAGGAAACCGGTCATGAAAATGAGTTAAGAAATATTAGGCTGGGTGGTGAAACTGGGAGGGAAGAAATGTAAGGGTATAGGCATGGATCCCTAGGTTAGAAATCACTAGAGAGAGTAACATTTAGAAGGTCCTGTCAGCAGTTTGTGTTAGAGATTAACAGTTACTGTGACTTTGGATATGGTAGAGAGATAATAGAAAACAATCGTGCCCATAGTCATCTCTTTTCTGATCCATACTGCCTTGACAAAATATATGTGAATAGAAAAATATAGACACATGCAAGGAAGGAGTAGAGATAAAGTGAAATCAGAATAAAAAGAACCAACATATTTTAAAGCCATAAATGCGAAAGGAAAAAAGGGAAAAGAGAAACCAGTGCTCTCTTAAATAAAGAGTTTTGACAAAAAAGACTTGTTACTATAACAGGCAAAGTGACCATTTTGGTTATATCTCAGGAACAATTAATGAAAAATGAACTGTGGGATTTCTTCTCATTGTATTTGGAAACATTAAAAGTTAGTGACACTAATAAATTGGTAAACAGTATATAGGTGCTATTTTATCACAGCCAACGTATGAGGAGAAACAGAGGTCAGCGAAACTTTAAAAGGCAGATATGACTTACTCTGACTTTAATTTGCTTTCAAAAACATGGTCACTGACTCTTTAAATCACAAGCCAATTACAAGCATTGTAGTGCCATTACTAATTACATGCTGACAGTGTAAATTTAAAATGGCAATTTCAATTTTCAGTCATTGGGAGAATGCAGGAAAATGAAAATGCATACTAATTAGTTCATGTGTGTCAGACACCTGAAAGATTAGAGAAAAAAACTCTGTACTCATTACAAGTGAGTTATAAGCAAAGCACTCAAACCTTCCATTTGCCAAGCTGCATATAAATAAAGAAATTAAATGACAAAGAAAATTGATAATGATGGAACAAGGCAAAAATAGCCACAGGCCTGTACATAATTATACTTCGGGGGGCTTTGCCCATAGACACAGTTTCCTTCAGAATTTATCTAGCATTAGTAACTATAAGAGGGTAACAGGCTACTGCTTCAGGTTCATTGAGCTAAATGTTAATTTACATTTCCTAAAAACGGAGTTTCTGGTTTCGTAACTTTTCACTTAATCTCTGATGAACATTCACACTTTTTTTTCAGGAGCCATTTTCTGGACCAGCTGCTTTGTCACCCAGACCAACATGGAAAACGTCCCATACACAGACCCCTCACATTAGGATCTGGGAAGAAGCTGGTGACACGACAAAGAAAGTAAAAACTCAGAGTAGGCTGTGTTAGAGGGAGCATTTCTCCCACAAGACCAGAGGAAGGTAGCCAGAAACTTAGCACAAATAAGAGTGGGCTGACTTTTTGTAACCTTCCACAAATACTTACGAAGTATCTCCCTGGCCCTTACAGAAGCTGTGCAGAAATAAGATACGGGATTTCTGCTTCTCCTCTTCTCTCAGCAGAAACTGTTCACCCATATAAGGGTCAGGCAGTGTCTGCCTCTTACAGTGTATTTCATGCTTGAAGAACAAGACAGTGCTCTGATGTAAAGAACTGCTATACAGAAAAGTGTGAGTTTGTGGAGGTCTGTATCCTTGAAAATCAAAACAGGATTTCTGCAGAACACTAAAAACCACTTTTTCACTACAACTATCATCTCCCTGCAAAAATTTATTTTCTTGGTGTTTTAAGGAGAAAAGTCTTCAGAAAAGGAAAAAAAAAATCCTTAAGATTTAAACTTTTGTTTTTAAATTATAAAAAGTATTTTTAATTTTGCACTGAACTAAAAAGAAAAATAAAATGCTCAGTAAGTTTTGTGAAAATTATAGACCAAAGTTTATTTTAAAAGAAAAATGAGAAGAAGGGAATGCTACTCACTTAGCCCACATTAATTGTATCACTTAATTAGTGAAAGTCCTTAAATACTCTGGCTGTCAAAATTACAGAATAACCTGCATGGGATTGGTGAGACCTAGATTAGATCATTAATTCCAAAAAAGAACAAATTGTTCAAACCCGACGCCATGGGCTGAGATTGTAACACGTTTTCTCCATTGGTCCAACTTTCCTTTCAGGTAAGAGCAAAGACCTCCCTGGGAGCAAAGTCCATCCTAACACTGGTCTGGATAGAAACCTCCGCAGCTGCCCGACAGCTGCCTCCACGGTGCGTGGTGGCTTTGCCAAGTACAAACGTGGAAGCAACAGACCATTAACCATCCCCATCCAGTTCATCTCCTAGTAAAGACACGTCTAGGGGGCCTGTGCTAAATGATTCTGAATTTCTTCTCCAGCTCATTTAATAAAGCCCACACTCAAAAGCAGCCCAAAAGCTACTCTAACACTGACTTTTTCATTACCCATTAAAGTTACATTAGCTTTCTACTCCTGTGAAAATAATTCTGCTCAAGTCCCTTAGCGTTATTCTTTCCAGTTCTTTTTCAATGTATAAATTTTACAGACTTCCTAACCCCTCTGGTCTTTACAGAAGAAAGCTGACTTAAGATACATTGAAGGGTCTTTGTGTTTTCACTCTGCAGTGAATAACAAACAGTAACACCGACTTCATTTTTCAGAACTGACAAAATGCAGCACTCTCACCACACCAGTGTTAGAAAACTTCATCAAACAGCACCCGGTGCCTGCTCTCCAAACAAGAAAAATGAACACGTAATCCTGAATGCTTTTTCCCCACATATTTGTGAACCACTTAGACAAAGCACAAGTGGCAGTCAGTACACAAGCTTGAATACGAACAAAATTTATGCCATTTGCATGAAGGTATCTTCAAGAAGAGTGTATCTGAAATACCTGAGGGACATATGGACAGTTCAACCTAGCACTGGTAGACAAGATGCTCAGGTACCATCTCATATTACTCCTGTGGTAGGTTCACTGGGAGGGAAGCACCCTCTACACATATTGACTATACTGATGAGTGAAAAAGTTTTCCCGAAAGTACCCAACATCACCTTTCTTAACTAACAGCTCAAAATGGCAAAGCTTAGCCCAATTCATATATCATGAAAAGAAAACACCATAAAAGTAAAGAGCTACAGCAATCACTAGATAATCATTATCTCCATTAAAATGCAGCCACAGGACTTCACTGCTTCATGACTTTTACTGAAGTAATTTGCTGGGTGCAGAGAAATCCAGTCCACAATGAGGGCACTGCCATTTGAATCATTCTCGAGATAACATCCTTGAGTGGGAATGAAAAAACATGTATTTTCAGCCCCATGGATGTGGCTGAACTAACAGCTATTTCAACCTTAATTAAAGTAGTTCTTGTTACTTCCAGCATGATGCACACAATGCTTAACCTGTGTGCCCAGAGCAGCTCAGCAGAGGAAAAGCTATTCCTGAAGGCTCTAGTACAGCCAAATCTGCATTAAAGCACTCTAGAATGATGCCCAAGGAAGGCTGCATGTGTCAAAGTATCTCTACCAAGAGATATTGCTGCGAAATGCTACTAAGGACCTAATGAGCAAATGCAACGTATGTGGAAAGCAACTTCCCTGAAAAGTCTTTATAAATTTGCTTCTACGGTTTAGAGCCACAATGGAACATATTCACACGTTTTTTAAATACAAAGATTTGTGCATTTGTAAAGCCAAGATTATTACTGGTTTGCAACTAAACAGTCCCTTTTAGTCTAGGCTACATTTCTGACAGTGAATAAGAACCTAGCTGTTAGTTTACCACTTGTCTTCATCAGTTTCTTAAGTGACTCTGGCAATTGAATCAAGGAGATTTTTTTTGCTTCTCAGCTCCATCTGTTACCTGAATCCATGGCCATCTGTCATTTTCTGCAGCCGTCCAAGCATTCACAAGACCCTTCTTATTAAGTCGTGCATAGTATGGATACCATTTCTGGAGTCCAAAAAGAGCTCGATGAGTGGATGATGCAGTAATTTGTTGGTTTGACACAATCCCTCCTTCTATCCCTAGTGGGCCAGAGCATCCTGAAAATGGAAACAAGAAAACGAATGAATGTAACTGAAATGATCAACTCTTCTGAGTCCCAAGTGGCTGTAATTACAAATAGCGTACAAACAGATCCAAAATATCATGTCAAATACATTATTAGAAGAGATTTAAAGTAGTGGAGTAGCATCTTCTTTTTGTAGAAATGAAAAAAAAGCTGAAAAAAAAAGTTGCAAAATATTGCTTGTAAATAACTCTTCCCACTGCAAAATTAATGAAATATAGTTTTCTTTTAGTTTGTTCTATCTGAAGAGTTGTGATTTTGGGTTTTATGGATACAATGAAAGGAAATGATCCCTAGATTCAAATATTGAAACAATTGCTAAAAGCAAATTTAAAGTTCTGCAGTTACTGCAAAGTTCCATATTGCTGCTCCTGCCATAGAGGTTAGCATTTAGCCAATACACTACAAACTGTTACTGCAGTTATCTTTAGAAATATGAAACTAGACACATTATATTGTTCAGTTACATTAAAAATAGTTAAAATGTCTTATATATTCAATTAGCAAGCCACAAAGTATGCATTTAACTGTGTTCAGGTTTTCATAATTTTCTGTGTGGTAGTAATTTATTCACCTGAAATACTTGTAGATGTAATATTTTTTAAAGTCAAGATGCTTCTGCATACATTTTTTTCTGAAGCCACTCCATTTGGGTACAGGAACAAGAGCGTGCAGTGAGTGCAAGCAATGCAAACAGAAAATTTTGAAAATTAATTCTATACAAGTGGCTGGCAGTCTAACTACTGTTGAATACTCCCAACTACTTGCAAGTAAACGAGATTTTTTTTTCTCAGCTCAGTTCTGATACAATGTATAAAGAGAAGTTAATTGTAGGAACTCCTGTAGCAGCTGATCTTGCTTAGTTGCCCAAAAGATCTTCTGCTTTGTGGGTCAACTGCACTTCAGCAATTTTGAACACAACAGGACAGACGTTTACCTACACTTTAGGTTTTATCAGAAGCCTGGCAGTGTTTCACCCCAAGCAGTACCCAAGAATGAACTCAGAAATGGTACTGCTACGAAATCCTTACCCCGCATGGGCAGAAAGTCACAAACAATTTAATTCCTCATTAATTTAAAGGTACAGAGGACTAAAAGTGACCAGTGCAATTTGCTCCTCTTGGCAGAAGCTGAGGCAGAGAGACAGTGCTGGGAGTCACTGGCTATACAGTCCCCAGGTATTGTGTGTCACTGATAATGGAGACAAATATAAACTAAACTACAGTTCTAGGTTGATTATGGAGCAAGGGCCATCAACAAGCACATGCCTGCGCTCTGAAAAGATAAACCAAAACCCCCATACAGGTGGGGTTGTGAATGTGTTCCTTCTTAAGTGCAAAAATTGACTTACTTCCAGGATAGGCTTAAATGAAATCCTGGCCCCACTAAAATTAGTGACTGACTTGCCCCATACTATCATTTCACCCATATTTTTAACAGTCCATGAAGCTCAGCTAGTATCTAAAGTCCTAGTGCTACTTTTCTGTGCCATGTATCACCCAACAACAAAGGCGGTGCATTCAGCACTTGACTAATAACTCTGTTCATGCTGCACAAAATATAACAAAATGGAGCTCTCTCCTGCTGTTGTGCCAGGTGTGTAGTAGCCAGAAGAAAACAAATTCTTTGTCACTAGCACAGGCAGGCACAATACAGGATGCATTCAAAAAACCCACGTATGTTGGAAAAGTGACATTTTTCATTGTGTTATCAAGCATTACTTAAAAATTGAAAGACCTATTCAAATCTTAGCTCTGTTTCTGAAATCTTTTCATCTAATTAGAATAAATTCCTTTGGTGTGTAAACTGCCATATCTGCTTGCAAGCCAGAGGTAAACTACTCTACGTTCCTGAGAAAATTGCATATTTTCAAAAGTTTCTTATATTTGCCTGTTAAAATTTCTTTGTCACTTCATAATGGAAAAGAAATTGCACACAGGTATGTCTATACGTATTTGTAACTCACATACACACACACATACATAAAGGACTGATTCCAGCTTGCCATGAAATCAACCACCCCGAACAGTTGGTATCTTAGATTGATAATTATTTAAAAATAAGAGATGTGAGAAAACAGAAGAGAGGTTTCCAAGAGGAGCTTAAAAGGGAGGCATGGCAGTTGTTTTAATATGGATGTGGAGCATGCAGCTGTATTCTCTCTCCTCATGGTGAGGAGCACAGGGATGAGGGCCCTGCCCCCCCTGCTGCCATTATTCAGTGACCTAACAGGAAAATGTGTGCGCGAGGACAGGGACAGTTTTGAGTGGGGTCCAGAATAAGGGTATTTGGCTTTAGCAGCTAATTTTCAAAACAATAATGTATATTTGATGCCAAGACCTTTGATCGCCTGTAGACATCCCAGTTTTGGCAGACTTGGAAGAGATATGGATGTCCACTTTTTGCTTATCAGTCTCTGTTTAAGGTGTAGGACATTGTGGAAACATTTGATTTGAAGGCATGCTAGTTCTCATGGCTGAGATGCATTAGTACCAGTACAGATTAGACCCAGTACAGATGCATTAAATGGTATTCGAAATATGTGTGAATTCCTTACAAGAGAAAGGTGAATTTTCCTTTCTAAATTGATGCACTTAACAGCACTTAACTCTACTTTGTCAGCTATGACCATATATAGTCAGAAGCGTTTACCTTCTTTAGCTTTAGGAGGATTATTCCTGAAATCCAAAGCAAATCTCTACCTTCAGGGAATAGGTACTTCATTGTACAAGCTTCTTATTTTAATTGCAATTCCAGTCTTGGTTTGCCATGTTCATCAGTTTTTCAATGTGAGTTAAACACAAAATTTACCACTCCTAAAAATCAAAACTAGGTTTCATAGCCAGGCCATTCTGTATTTCAAGATATTTTTAAAACTCCTCTGTCCTTTTTAATAATGCTAAGTACATTTCTTAAATTATCTGAACATTTTGATATCCTTCTTATTTATTGAACAGTCAGGAAGGACCCCAGCAGAGGTTTTGCTAGGACTCTGATTAAGGTCCTTCCACTGTTGAAACTGCCCATGTACCTGTCCTTTAGGTCTTTATTTTTACTCAGACATTCTACAGGAAAACCTTTCAATTTACTTTATTTTATCAGTTGAAAGGAAATAGTTGAACACATTTTCAGATAGTCAAATACCACACAGCACATGGACTTCCCTTAGCCATATGCTCATTAATTTCTTCCAAATACTCCAATAGGTTTGTTAGTCATGCTTTCTCTTTACAAAAGCTCTAATGGGGCTATAACTCTCTAAATTCCCAAGAAATTTACTTTGCCTGAAAACTCTCAGCTGAATAACCTATCCCAGGTTCCATCAAACATGTTGTATCAGTATAAGACTAGCTTCTGCATAAGCTACTCAATTTGAGACACAAACAAGAAAATGCAGCTTTTGGAGTTTGTTTGTCTTTTTAATAAAACAAGATACATATTTTGCAGAACAAGTACAAACTGTATTATATTTTGTTGTTATACATCTGCTTCTGTTAAATCCACAGTTCATTTAACAAAAATCATGACAGCTTGGGAAACTGCAGTCTCCAAAGGAGTAATAATATCACTACAGTGACTCTGTACAATTCAGTCTGGTCAATGTCAGTCATTAAACAGAAAACCATTTTTATTAGTTAATGCTGACACACTGGGGTATGACAATCAACTTGATGTAAGAAAGTTAAAAAAATAAAACAGCAATTAAAAATCTGCTTGACAGGCTCATAATACAGCTTCACAAGGAAGATTTTGTCATCCTGAGCTGTTATTTTAGTATCATTAAATAGCAAAACACTAACTCAAGTTTTTAATCCTATAGTGACAATTGGTATGCACTAAATAAAACCTGATTAATGCTTCTCTTGCTCTTATCAGACACAAGCCTATGCCCAGAATGTCCCATTGTCCATGAAGATGACAGAATGCAAAGATATATCAACAGCTACATAACTGTGAATGGATCCAATGAAGGATGGGAAAAGACAACAACACAAGAAAAGTGAAGGATTCATATATAGCTTTTCAGTTCTCCTAAGAATCCCCACCAGCTCACATGAAGATGGCATGGTTATAAAACTGCCTCAAAGGCTTCTTTTACAATCTCAGACTTAACTAGATCTGAAATGTTATGTACCATTTCGCATCCCAAAGCAAATTATCATTAGTCCAGATTTCACTTGTAGACCAAGTGTATGGAGATCAAATAGCTTCCCAGACAAAAGATGAGTTCTGTGTCTCTTACAACAATAAATCCCTCCAGCTGAGCAAAAATATTTGTGCAAAAGGAAATAGAAGATGACAGTTAGCTTACTGTGTTTTACATTCATACCTCTTCAGAGGTAAATTACAGTGGGGAAATACGTCACTGATTCCCCCTCTAACATGGGAAGGACAAATCATTTTAAGATAAAGAATTACTACAGTAGGAGGTAATAAGCAGAAAGCACTGGGTAGACATGTTACTCGAGTATACTGAGTTTGGACTTCTACATTTATCTAAGTCCGCAAATTAAGCAAAAGCTCCAAATGGTTGAAAATGTGAGGATTATGCCTCTGCAAACAGAAGAAAAAGATTTCTTGTTACTGACAATGAAACATGCCTGATTTTGCACCATGAATATATAGCTTTCGTTTCCTCTGTTGGTTTGTCTCTAGCTAACGTCATCAAAACAAACAGATGCGAAATTGAAGGCATGCAGAAAACAAATCTGCTTTAGACATCTGCAATCCTGTCTTTCTCCAAGCACCTCATTTTCTAGAACTAGATTACTCTGGCTGTGTTTAGCATAGCACGGTAATTGTGCTGAACACAAACCCTGACAATGGGATTACAGATGACCTCTGATACTGCAGTAATTAATGTTGATACATGCATAAGCTCCCCAACATGCAATCTAGGCTTCAGCCTCCCATGTCTTCTTGTTCCTCCTGTCACCCACACATCCTTGCCCGGTTTGTTCTGACAAGGATCGCTCTCTTCAGATAACAGTGAATTTTTTTTTATAGGAGCTGGTTAGATGGATATGGACAATCATTCAGCAGTCTGCTATTAAAGTGTCCATCCATGTGCAGTGTATGAAACGATGTTCCTGTAGGGCTTGTTTTTTCACAACCATGCCTCGATAATGATAAAATCCTCTCTTCTTTATAAATGCTACGTAAGCAACTTTTGCAGAGGTGACTGGGGGACCCAGCTTCCCTTCCTACTACAGGTGTCAGTGGACTCTCTTACGGTTTTAGTGACACAATGGTCCCCAATTGCCAATTTCACTGTTGCACAATCGGATTACAGAAGACCTCTGACATTGTAGTAATTAATGCTGATACATGTGCAAGCTTCTCACCACCCAATCTAGGCTTCAGCCTCCTATTTCTCCTTGTTCCTTCACACAGAGACTTTACACCTCTGACTATAGCATTTTCCCACAACGATCTGCAGTCCCCTGGGTGGGATTCACATTCCTCTGATGGTCATCCAAAGGGATTTTCTACACTGAGCAAATCTGCAAAACCTTGCATTTCCAGCATAGTACAGGAACATATGGAAACGGCAGCTCAGACACTGAAAGCAATTTAGGTCTTTTTTATGTAGTGATGTGTCTGAATTTCAGGACTAATTTGCTTAGTTCTAGTTTGGCAATTTCTCCATTCTGCTCTTTGAGTAGAATGTATAGGACTGTAAATTCCACATAAAAAGCACAGGGATTAACATCTGGGGAACTGCAACATACAGCACAGTTGAAGAGGGGACCTATCCAACAGAAATAAAATTAAAGAAAGATACAACTTCTGATTTAGGAACCCCTAAACTGAAAACTACTGGAAGCTGGGAAAATACAATGAGAGAACCATCACTTAGTGCTCGTCCCTATTCTTACACTCATTCATTAAGCATTCACTTCAGATCACTGTCCAAGGCAGAACTATTGGACTGTCATCAGACCAAGCATGGTTATTTACATGCTCAAAAAGAAGGGTACATCTAAAATCTTGTATCTGTAAAGCTGTAACCAGAAAAATCACTCTTTTAGCATTGCTGCATGAAGTGATGCTGCTATGTATGTGCTGAACTCCATCACATTAATGTTACTGATATCCCTAGGCATCCCTAGGCATGTTCAAATTGCTTTTAATAGCCTGGGAGATCCACTGTTTGTGGCTCCCTACCAGAGAAATCTATGGTTTTAAATGATCTGGAAAAGTTTGTATCCCAAGACATGTCAACTACATTACAGCCACACCATTCCTGACAAATGTTTGCTGAATGCCTTTTTCCAAAAGCTGTAGTAGTGAACATTCAACAGTGCCATTTGGTGTTTGATTGAAGTCCAACTTGAATCCTTCTTATTCCATTTATTATTTCTTGCCCTGATACTATGATTGTGGACAACAATGTCCTCTTCTTAAAATAGTCTTTAGCGTATCTGTCTCCTCTCCTTTCTTTTCTACTGGGGGATGCCCAATAATCACAAATTAAACCAACCACACAGTGTAGCACGAAGTGTGAAGGAGCACAAGCTGTCCTTGCCATATGGGTTACTGGATTAACTGAAGGCACGACCCCAAATCCAGGGGAGAGTTTAGAACCCAGAAGAATGATTGGCTGAACCTTAACTGTAATGCACCATATGGCCAATCTACAGTCACAGCAGAAAACTACTATCACTCCATGGTGATTTCAGAAAGGATGAGCAGCACTGTCTAACTACCAAAACCAAAATATTTCCTCTGAGTTTATACTACTATTGAAG
This sequence comes from Strix uralensis, assembly GCF_047716275.1. Classification (NCBI taxonomy): domain Eukaryota; kingdom Metazoa; phylum Chordata; class Aves; order Strigiformes; family Strigidae; genus Strix; species Strix uralensis. The sequence goes on along the minus strand of NC_134012.1, from coordinate 6,149,654 downwards.
TTAAAGCATTCAACAATTCATTGATACACATTACCTTTATTTTATTTTGTTTTCAAGCAGCAATTATGATTTCAAAAAAAAAAAAAAAATCATATTGCAGTAAGGAGTTTAGTTCCTGAAACTCCTCTGCTGAGCTCTCATATAGAAATATATTAATCTTTATGTGAAGAATGATTCTTAGCCTTCAAGTTGGCACTGTGAAAAATAACATTTCTACCATGTTTGAGTATTGACATTAACCAGTTTCACATAACTCATAGCCATTTAAACACTACTAGAATTAATCAGAATAAAACAGAAATTATGGAGTAAGACGAAAAACTTCTCACAAGAATTAACCTACATTCATATTATAGAAGTTACGTTCATAGGAGCTTTCAAGTTGCACTATAAAACAACTGCCATGTGGTCATACTTGCACACTTAAGGCATGGCAGACACAGAAATCATAGCCCCTAACCAAACTGCTGCATAACAGTAATTTTTTATTATTATTATAATTACCATCACGATTATTATTATCATCTTAGTTTGCCATGACATGAAAATATATATGATTCCAAGTTCTATGTACCAATCCCAAGACTTTTTGGTGGATTTTGGGCAGCTGTGGTGGAGGAGATTTGTGCAGCTGTGGATTTATTCACTACTCCCTTTACTTGTAGCCATTGTTTATGGCTGTGTCACAGAGTATGGCCTATTAACAATTTAAGCATAATTTACCATGTAAAAATGAAATTAGGAACCCAACTGAATTTAAAAATAATCTTTTTCATTTGCTGCCGCTGAACCTTGTACAATCTGTGCACTTCTCCCCTCCTTGGGTAGTGACAGAAATATTTCTTCAAAGAATACAAGAAAACTCAGCAGCTTTCCAGCTATGTTAGGAAATTTGCTAATGAGACACGGTGTTTTGAGGAAGTTCAGCCTGATTTTAGGATAGCTATAGACAACTTCTTTCAGAATTCCTTGGTTTTATATTTACATTCATCTGTCTTTAGTGACATGCAGTTTAGGGTTTCTTTAGTTTATGGAGCATGCAACACAGACAAAAAACTTACATATGTAGAAAATGCATTATATTGTAGTGTATCCTCTTTTCTGCCTAAGTCCATTCCAAAGGACTTGATTTTTATGTCACAGGGCAACATTTGTACTAAAAAACCTAGTAATTTTAACATAGAGTGGATGAATATATCTTAAACTGATAATATTACAATATCCAGGAGCTATCAGCATTCACAGGAAAAAAAAGTGCAAGTTCAAGAATATTCATACCAGTGCTACGAAATGGGGTTCACCATAGGGAAAGTTCATCCTGCTGATGCACACACACACACTCAGTCGTGCTGGCTGGTGGGAATGCTCATTTCAGAGGTGCTAATTGAACAGGAAATCTCACTGATTTACTTTATAACTTTTGTTAAATCCTATGAGGAGAGGTGAAATACCTGGATTCTGACCAGCTGACTGTTTTGAAGATATGCCTGATGCTCTGAATTAGTTACAGGAACCATATGCTGATACTACTTTTTTTTTTTTTTTTTTAAAGTGCTAACCAGCTACTGCTAATTTGAAGGCAGTTCATGACATATGTATCTACATGCTTAATGACTGCTTCTTCTCAAAATCTGGCTGTTCCAAAAAGCCACTTTGAAAAAAAAAAAAAAACCAAACCCAAACCTTCTCTTGGAAGTAAAACTGGAAAGACAAGATATAGTTACACTGAAAGACAATCTGCATTTTTCTAGCACATCTACAATGGCAATCAGTGGGATTACAACATGAATGTAATTAGCATTCCTGCAAACCAGCCTGACAATGAGAATGTTCATTTGCCAGAAGAGGAGTATGTGCTTTTCAAGTGGCACATCTCGTTTTGCTGCCTAGAGACATTCTTTCTGTCTTTGTGGTTTGGTGTTTGGGTTTTTTTTGTTTTGGGTTTTTTTTTTTTTTTTTTCCATAAGACCAGCAATGGTTCCTAGAAATGACAATATTACTTGTTACAAGATGTGTTCATTGAATTTGTTTAAAAACTACTAGCGGCACTAATATGAGTTCTACATTACAATGGAATACATGTTCTTCAGAAAGAAGTAAAAAGATGGCAATATCCTACAATATACTGCTGAAGCGATATGCTAAATATGAGCTATATCCACAGTACTGAACACAAACTGCATGCAAACGACTGTTATTTAAATCTGACTACACAGAAACAGCAGTTCTTATGGTCTCTAAGCTGTTTCCATCTTCTCCTGTAACACATCTAACTTTTTAATAACTGGAAATTCAGATATCGGCATTTAGATCTTGTTCCTGGAAGCCATTTGATGTAGGTATAACCTTATATTCATGTAAAGCAGCTTTAAGAATCAGGGCTTGAAGCCCTGTTAAAAACACAGAATTAATTTACAGGTCATGGGCTTTTATTGGGGTGGAAAAAAATTCAGAATGAAGGTTTAGAAAGTTATCTTTGTATATGTGCAGTAAAAGAAGTCTTTCATTACTACAGCAGTGCAGTAAAATGATGTTATATTTGTAAATCCATGATGTCTTTTAAACATAAATCTGTACATATACTTTTCTTTACATCCCTTTATTTTTCCTTATCAACATTTCTTTCCACCATAAAAAGGACATTATTCCAAAGTGTTTATATTAAGAAACAGCTAACCAAACAAAGCAAACATAAGGGATGCAATCCAGGTGACCCAGCTTCAGCCATCTAAAAGTTACATATCTATCCTGAGCCAGCTACTTAGGCTCTTTCTGTCACCTGTGGGAAGAAACAGGCAACTCTAAACCACGATTTCTGTTATTCCATCATATATTAAGTAAGTGTTTAAGACAGATATAATCATCTTTCCTGTGTCTACGGAACAAGGAACAAGCCTAGAGCACTATCTTCAACTTAGTGCCTAGGTTTAAGAGGTTAAAATTAAGTGAAATGCATCCAATAAGTTTTAAAAACACTGAAAAGAGATTACTTTAAAAATATATGAAGATACTTTCTGCAAAGCTAGATTTATTAGACAGTTAACATACTTGGGCTTTATGGGAAAAGGTCTTTTAAAAACAGATGCCAAGGAAGAGATGAGCATAACAGCAAATAAACAACTTTCCAGACTGATTTTTCTGTTAAAAAAAATAATCACGAAAAGGCTGATGTGACTTTGCAATTGGAATTACCAGGTGATTCAACCTGAAATACCCACATAAAACCTCAGAAAGCAATTTGCTATAGAAATACCAAGCGACGAGTTATTCTGTCTGTATTACATCTAATGTCACTGGTGGTGAACACCAGGCTGCCAACACAGGGGGCAACACTGTTCAAGGTCTTCATTAATGACCCAGACACTGCTACAAAGCACACCCTCCGCAAGCTGGCAGATGATACAAAACTGAGAGGAGTAGTTGATACACCAAGTGGGTGTGTTGCCACCCAGAGGGACCTCAACAGGCTGAAGAAATGGGCGGAAGAGGATCCTCATGAAGTTCAACAAGGGGAAGTGCAAAGTCCTGCCTCTGCCCCCCGGGGAGGAACAGCCCCATGTACCAGTACATGCTGGGGGTCAACCAGCTGGAAAGCTGCTTGGCAGAAAAGGACCTGGGGGTCCTGGTGGACATGTTGACCATGAGACAGCATGGCAAAGAAGGCTAACAGTCTCCTGGGCTGCATTAGGCTGAGCACTGACAGCAGGTCAAGGCAGGTGATGCTTCCTTTCCACTCAGTGCTGGGGAAACACATGTGGGGTGCTGTGCCCAGTGCTGGGCTCCCCACTATTAAACACATGGACTTACTGGAATGAGTCCAGCGCAGGGCCATGATGACTAAGGGACTGGAGCATCTGACCTACAAGGAAATGCTGAGAGAGATGGGACTGCTCAGTCTGCAGAAGAGGAGGCTCAGGGGAATCTTATTGTTGTGTATAAATGTCTGATAGGAGGGAATGAATACAAAGGAGCCAGACTCTCCTCGGTGGTGCCCACTGGCAGGATAAGAAACAACGGGATCAAATTAAAACTGAGGAAATTCCATTGTCGGAGTCACCATTAGCCGGGGTCCTTATTTCTCCGTGCGGGAACAGAAACGACGCAACACCAATGTGATGATCAGGTCGTCCATCTTTTATTATAGTTATTGTTCTAGTTTTTTGTTTTAGTTTTTTTCTATTCCTTTTCTGGTTACATTTATACTCTACTAAGTTCCGTACACGCACTCATCTATCTTCTAATAGGCTACAGGTCATCTACACGCGCTGTTCACGCGCCTCTACAAGCATTTGCATTGGTTAATTGCAATTAGCACGTAAAGCCCAAAACTTGCCAAAACTCCCTTATCTCATACCCTGTTTTGCTCAGACTTGTGTGCTTTTGCTGACCACAGGTGTTTCTCACTTATCTGCTATCTTGTGTGTTTTTGCCAGCCTTATTTTGCTGGCCTTGTCTTCGTCCTTGCATTCTTCTGTCTGCACTAACTTTCTCCCAGCGCGGCCCAGACTCCTACATTCCATCTGCGTTTTGGGTTCTTTTCTTTTTTTACTGTGAGAAGGGTCAAACACTGGGACAGGTTGTCCAGTGAGGTTGTGGACCCCCGTCTATGAAGATACTAAAATCCTGAGTGGACATAGCCCTGGGCAATTGGTTCTAGGTGACCCTCCTTGAGCAGGGTGGTTGGACTAGATGACCTTCAGAGGATGCTGCCAATCTCAACATTGTTCTGCTGACTTTCGAGTGTTACTGACTTACAGTGGGTGAGGATTTGACCCTGAAGTACTTCACTTTATCCAGTATTATACAGTGCTACATGTAATAATGACAATAATAATAATAACAACAACAACAACAATAAATAATTTGTTCATTAGCACTTTTTTCTTCTTGGGAGACATTCATAAATAGAGCATTTTACGCATATATTTCAGTCCCAATCAGTCTGTTAGAATGATACTTGACATACAAAAATTCTGTCTGTTTTCCTATACCAAACCAAATTCTTGCTGTTAGCTGCATGGATAATTAGTATATTTCAAAAAGCAGAATAATTGCTACTTGTAGGAATTACATCTTAATTTCCAGGAGAAGGTAGAGGCCCAAGGAGACTTTTCATTTTCCAGAAGATGATCTCTTTGCATATATATGCAGACCATATGTGTAAATGTACGCTATGACAGACTGAAGAAGAGCTAAAATCTTAAGTTACTGGAAGTACTCTATTTGGCTTTGTAAATTCGGTTTACTTCAGTCATACTTGCACAGTGCAAACATATTGTGTGGAGGTATTGTGAAGGACAGTCACATGTCCCAGATCATTATCCAATTAATTGCCTCATGGCTTGGCTTCAGTAGTCAAAGAGCACCAATTACTGTGTACCAGTACAGCTGGAGATTACACAGACACAGCAGGTATATTCCTACATACCCATTTTTTTTTTTAAATTTATTGGCCTCCTTTTTGTTGTCAAGTACATTCTTACTGCCATCTCATTTGCTCTAGAGTTCATGACAGTTGTTTTTTTTTTTTTTTTCCCCCCACTAGCAGCTATTGCTTCTTATCTTATCTCTTAAAACATCACTTTTAAGTACAAGCAAAGCCTAAGCCCTCTGCAGTCCCTCCCACATAGAAGCCGATTTTCACTTAGAATGAAATCTAAGTTGTGTGAGAGCTGTGTATGGAACACTGACTTTTTAAATTTAACTCTGCAGATCTCTAATATAAATATGAAAATCACCATTGCCCAAAAGAGATAGTATACTACCACATCCATATAAATCTAGTTTTGCTAATCAGATCTTTACCGATAACTGAAAATCTCTAGCTTAAGTGCAGCGATGCTTTGGACTGGAGCTATTCAACCTCTTGTTATATGGACTGGAGTCTGAAGATTGCTGGTGAGCATAACATATGGGGGACACAGCTGCAGACCACAAGCTCAACTTCGCACGTTTCAGCTATTGGCTATTTTAACCATTCTGCAGATAATCGAATTGTTTGCTTACTTCATGTAGCTCAAGTGTTTTTACCAGAATCCAATGTTCTGATCTGAATGATATTGAGGAGCTCAGTTGTAGCAACTCATGTTAATTGTTGTTCTGAAGTCTAATCCTACGGGCAAAACCAAATCAATGTTTTCGTTCCCATTGAAGGATTTTAATCAGCACTTCCACTGAGACAAGGTAACAGATCATGTGTTCCTCTTTCTAGTCCATCACAATGCAAAATGAAACCACAAAATAGAATTTACAGACTCCCATTTTATTTTGCTCTTCAGCAGGCCTAGAGAACACACAATGTCAGTGATTATTTCAGATAGTTTTGTGACTCCTAACTACACAATGGAATAGCGCATTTTTGCCTGGCCCTTCTAAGTTTATAGAGCCATTCAGCTCTGAAATCTGATTAACAGAAGGCATTTATCTCTGTAAGTTTGCTTCACAGATTTAAAACAAAACAAAATGGATTTTCTTGACCTATTAACATTTTAATTATTATTTGATTTCTGAAGTGTGATTCCAAGTGTGTTAGTAGCCAGTGTGGTACTGCAGCACTGAGGTCAAGAACATGATTAATCTTGTTTCATGCCTTCACATAAAATACTGTATGTCAAAGGCAACATCTTTACCAATTTGCATCAGTAGCAGCTAATGAGCACACAGACACTTTCAGACAAGCAAACTTCTCAAATGATGTTGTGTTAAGCTTCAAGCCTCTAGAAGGTGACATGAAAATGAAGTGATTAGTTATGTTCCATGAAACAGAAGACAGCTTTTCAGACAGTAATGGGAAGAATTGCTACCTATTTGCTGATATGTCCAAAGAGATTAAAGGCTTTTTATGCTGATGTAGCACCTAAGCCAACAGCAGCACATTATTCTGTTATCATATTGGTCAACATGGTTCATGTGTGCAAGCAATGGCTATCAGAACTAATCAAATATAAAGAAATTGGATGTTATGTTCTACTTCTCAACAGTGCCACTACTGCTAAGTGACTATCATGTGCTTCCATTACCAAGTCCTCTCTTCATTCTTTTATAGTAAGGTTGTAAAATTCACTTCTGGCCTTTACTTGCTCTACAAGCTCTGTGCTGAGAACACAGAGTGAAAATAAAGTTAAGCAACTCTTAGGTAGCGTGAGGATTTAAAAAATGGAAGCAAAAGGATTTTAGAGTTCTCCCAGCACCTAAAAATGACTTGTATTTTCCAGTGGTAATGTAATTTCATGATGCAGTGTTTTTAGGAATTGTGTCTAGATGAAAAAGCTAGATTTAGGGACTACAGAGCTGCACCAATAGATCAGTGCTCCACTCCCATCTACAGAAAGCAGCTCTAGGGTGCACTGTGGGAACTACAGGCAGGTAAGTCTACTTCGACATCTTGTAAACTGCCAAGTCTATAATTAAGATCACTAAGTACCTGGATAAAGACAATCTGTTGGAAAAGAGCCAAACATGGCTGTTGTAAGTGGCAGTCCTGCTTCACCTGATGGAGTTCTTTAATGGTGACAATATGCATAGGGATAAAGGAAATACAGTGGAAACAGCACACTTGGATTTTGAAAGCATTTGATAAAGATCTTGCCAGTGAGTGAGGAAAAGGCCCTGTTATAGACAGAGTTCTAATTAAAGAAAAAGAAATGGCTTTTCAGGATGAAATGTCAGCAGTGGGACTCACCGAGGATCATTGCTGGAGTCAGTTTTACTCATCAGTGAGCTGGAGGAAAGTACGAATGGGGAAATTATCCACTTTGAAGCTACTAGGCTCTCTTGATCAAATGCCACTCTGATGATGAGCAGCTCCAGAAGGACATAGAAAACTGAGTAACTGGTCAAAAGGGTGACAGATGAACCTCAACGTACACAAATGGAAGATACTGCATCTATAAAAAAAAACCTAAAATGTGCCTGCACAATACTGAACTTGGAAACAGCCATTACAACTGCAAATAGAGATCTCAGAGTCATCATCAGCAGTTCCCTGAAGTCACTGGCTCAAAATGTAGTGGCAGCCAAAAAAGCCAATAAAAAAGTTAGGCATTGAGAAGAAGACATAGAGTATTATTTTCCAGGTATATAAATGCTGGTGTGACTACATACCACATGCAATTCAGGTGTCTGCATCCTAAGAAGGTGTAGAGCTAAAGTATAGAGAATGGCAGTTCAAATGATTAAAAGGAAAAAGCAGGTATCATATGAAAAGGGAATAAAAAAAAATAGGATTTTTCAAGTTGGAGACGAAAAGGCTGAGGAGGGATATGCCTGAAGTTTACATACACATAGAAGAGATGACTATAGTACTGTTCATCACATCTACATTACTGAAAATAGGGAGCACTCACTGAGATTCAAACAAAATCAGTTTAACACACGTAAAAGAAAGTAGTTCTCTGCACAGTGGGTAGTGATCTTCTGGAGCCTTCTAGAGGCAGATACAGCATCAACTCATTCAAAAAGAAATTAGAAAAATTCAGGCACAATAGGTCCATAAATGATACTAAAGAGACTGACCAGGGGTGTACCTTCTAATATTCCTACAGGAACTGTAGACCTGGAGGAAATACGAAGGGAACAAATGACAGAAACTGCCCATGCCTACCTTCTCTCCTTAAATGATGTTCGTCATTGCCACAGTCAGACAACCAGACTGTTGAGCAACCTGTCCCAGTATGATGGCTTTTTGTGTTCTTAAGAAATTACCAATAAAATGGTAGTGAAATTTAGCTAAGAATCCAGTATGTTATTCATGTAAATAGTCTATTTAAAAACAAATCTCCATGAAAACACACTGCAAACATAATAAGCAAGTATAGTAGTTCAATTAAGAACACAAACTAGACTTTAAAAGCTATTATTTCAGAAGGCATCACCTTTTAATACTGTTTATAGGCTCTTTACTCGGTATTCTGTAGGAAACCTAATTATCCAATAATTTAATATTATATGGAAAACAAAGAAGTTTGTTAGGGGACTACCAAGAAGATATTTGTATTTCTAAACTATAATATCCCCTTTCCTGCAATTCCTCCAAAATAAACATGGTCAATGAAGCTACTAGATAGCTGTGACTTCTTCATTCCAGCTGTTTGGAGAAGAGATGGAAGGTATTAAAGAACATCATCCTGTCACCAAAATTCAAATCTTTTAGCTTTTCCTTTCATAAATAAAGCATAAATAAATATTTGAATTTACTGTGGATAAAATCTTCTCACCTTATTTACAAAATGCATTTTCAAATTTACATTTGAAAAAGGTATGGATTGACTTAGAAACTTTCACTTACAACTATGTAAAGAGAAGTATTCACAAAATGTTGTAACAAAAGGCAAATGGGAAGTTACCTGTCAGTAATACATAAATGAGCACAACTCAGTTTACAAATTCACCTTGATGTGTTAGACACTGATGGCTGAGTAAGAGCCAGGAGACCCCTGTGTGCTGACAATGTCTGTATTAAGAAATTCCAGATAAAGTTGCACGTGACAAAATTACAGGGCAGTTACCACAGTCAAGTTGTTTGATTCTTTTGACTCAATAAAGTAGCAATAGCACAAAACTATGCTATTATTTATCCAAATGACTTACAAAAAATTTTAAGTTATAAAAATTTACACATCTCAGTTTAAATTTCCAATAACCTTTTCATGCCATGTCCTCAGTGCCAGTGGGAAAAGCTCATATGACCCTGAAAACTTCTTAATGTGTTTCTTGTCTAAGTCTCCCTATGTAAAATTTCTTGTGACTCCAAATCCTTTTTGCTTAACATGGACCAGAATATTGCAATGTTGGATGCTGATCTGCTAATTTAACTGCAGTAGGATTGACAGAGCAGGGGAATTTATTTCTCAGCTTCTTGCCTAGCGCAAGAGGACCTAATCTCAGCAAAACTTGCAATGAGGAATGTGTGCACTTAACTACAGTATCTCTTCAGCAGGCATGCATTTGCATCTAACACCACGAATAAGAATGAACTGCAGTTTGGAAAATGGAGCAGCTTGAGTCAAAGGTTTGTATGTCTTTCAGGAGTTGTAAAGTTTAAGTGAACAAGACTAGCATCTACTATAAGAGAACGTCCTTCCTTATCTTGAAGGAAGATAAGGTTTCAAGATCAAACTTGAAATCACGTTATTCATACCCTAGCCCTTGGTGTACTGGGAATTATGGCTTGCAACTTTCACACTGACTTCTCAAGGTGTTCCACCATGCATAAAAGATGCCAATTACATCAGAGACCAGAATTTGCTTTTTCTCAGGCCTGTTCTTCAGTCACAGAACAGTACAGTGACATCTCTGCTTTCCCAAAAGGAAACACTCTTCTGCTTTACATCCCATACACATGGGGACTGCAGGCAGGTTCAGTTATTGCTGTTCTTAAAAATTACATTTTTCCTCAACTTTTCATAATAGCTAACTTTTCCAACTCCCTATCCAGTAACCTGTCTTGGTGAATCCCTTGGGGTCTGCTTCTCCTTACACTTTACAGACATGTGGCACAGCATATCACTAGGCTAGATGATGAGTAACAATTAGGCTTTCCACATTGAATGAAACCCCACTTTTAAAGTGTATTAAGATGTCTGGATTCTCCATCACTAAATACGACTAATGAACAGCATTAAAAAAATAGTGTTTCAATCTTTAAATTAATGTGCAATTAATCCTAGAGAGATTTAACTTCTTAGGTGAAGGGGACAAACACTTCATTAATAAATCATATTTTACTTCCAGCAGTTATATTTACATGTCTAAGACATTTCTATAGTCTAAGACATATAAACATAGTTTAAAAGCACAGCTTTTAAAGGACATCATGTAACTTGTGCCCCATTTTGCCTGCAGAGAATTCAGTGGGAAACACACCACCACCTCCAGCAGAGATGGGAAGAGGCTGCATGGATCGATCACATCCTTTGGGAAAGGAAGTTAATTCTTGAGGATTTTCCACCTGACACTCTTTATCAAGGAAAAAACTTCCTATGTCTAAAAATGAACAAAACCCAATACTCACTCAAATTCTCACCTGATGTCAAAGTTAAAGATATTGTGAAAAAAAATGTGGAAGGACCAGGAGGTAAAAAAAAAGAAGAGGAAGAGGTTGCAGTAATCACAGCTTCCTGCACAGACATTTTACTGCTATCCAGGAGAGAAAGGACACTCTCTAGAAACAATGAAGAAAAAGGAAGAATCTTATTTGCACACTGTATGTAAGGATTCAAAATTGCTTTCAAAGTTAAAAGAATACTGGGGAATATTTTTCCCAGAAATATTTGCTTTCCTCTAACTTTGATATAATGAATTACAACATGGTTACTTTTTACACTATGCCTAGAATGGAATTTCAAAACACGTAGAGGTAAAAGTGAATTGCATAAAAATAGGAACAGAGTAATTATGAAAATATGTTTCAGCAACAGGAGCATAAGTGGGTATTTATATTATTAGAATAGCAATAGGTACAATATTACAAACTGCACACTGAAACTGATCTTCAGTGAAGGCATGCAATGTCACCAACAACTGTACAGATTTGGCAACAAAGTAAAATCATATTTATGGGTGAGCTCTATCAAACAGATTTTGCTGGATCAATAACAGATATTAATCTGTCCATCAGTTTTAAAGGGTAGAAGTTTCGTGTGATACTTTTCTGTAAACAAAATTTCTAAGTAAGTACACCAAATCAAGAGCTGGCCAAATCACATTTAGCATTAATACTAGAAAACAATCACTGATACAAAGGAAAAGGGTTTGAATTAAGAGTGATTCCATCAGCTTTTCTTGGCAAAGTACTTTATGATTGTGAATTTTTGAGGTTTTAACTCTACTTCATTTCAAAAACTCACTCGCACCCTTCCGAGTCCCAGTTTATGTACACCATGACAGAAAGACACGAAGCCTTTCTCTCTCAGTATTGCATGGCCACCAAACTTTTCATCTCTGTTCATATCCTCATTTATTTTGAAGCAGCGTCACCCTTGAGCAAGTAGCACTGTGGCTGCTGACCCTCCAGGCTGCAGGGGTGCACCCGCTGCCTGCGCGGGACCTGCAGCCACTGAGACTTGCCAATTGCCTCTGGTCTGACAGGCAATGAACAGCAGCCATGCCTGTGCTGAACCCTGAAGAGGCTAGGAAGTAGACTAAGTTGTGATGAACAACATGCCACTTTTGCTTCTGACACAACCAAGGATAAGATGCTGGAGATATTCTGAATTTCTTTTAAGTCATTGGATCATCTAATGGAATGCAACAAATGAGCATGGTGGTGGTCAGGTACTAAAATAGATGTAACCTACTAGCATGGCTCATTCCCTTCCTACGTATCTTACACATCGCTGCACCAATGCCTGGAACAGGAGCTTTGCTGGACTCTCCGTCTGTCTAAAGCAGCAGGAGCTGTGAATCTTGCCTCAGTGGGAAGATGATCACTGAACATATTACATTTCCTTCCCCTTCTGAAAACTGCAGGTGGGAGCTGTGCCGAGCCTGGAGATTTTAGTTCATGTAGGGCTCATGTAACCATGGTTTGTTCCATTTTCTCTTTAGTTCACATGGATTTTCATCTTTCACAACTTGGCTTGAATTCCAAGTCCAAATAAATCTCCAAAATGTGAATCAACTTGCAAACCTCCAACTTTTGCAAGGTTTATACCATACACACTTGTAATTCTACTCTGTGCCTGGTTTGTTAACTACTGCAAACCCCAAGGCAGTTCCATTATGAGGAGTTTGTATGGGTCTAAAGATGATTTTTCTCTCATTGCTCATTCCTGTGTTTGCCAAAGGGTAGCAGCAGACTAGACCAGACTGACTCAGATAGCAAGCAACCCTCCACGATTAATCTCTTTTAAAATAAATTACTATGCCTCTAAATAAAGTATTTTCCAATTGGACTAGCCACCCTCTATGAATAATCTATTCTGAAATAAATACTATGCCTTGAAATAAATACTATGACTTGAAACAAGGTATTTTTCAGTTGGACTAGTACCTGAAACAGAAAAAATGTTCCTGTGACTTGGCTATTGGGAACTTTTTTGAGCCTACTGCTGCTGTAAATTATTATTTTCATATATTTATAATCATTAGTGCTTTTATTGAAGGTGTTTTTCCATACTTTTAAGGGTTTTTTTGGTTATAACCAGTGATTTGTTTTGAGCTTGCTTCTACTGGCTACAGTCTGGCTTTTATTTCTTTTATAGTACCAATTCCTTACCTGCAAATTATTTTTCATTTCTGTGAGGATGTAAAAAAAGAATGTGTATTATTGACCAGACCAGAAACTTAAGAGCTATAGAGGCTACTTTGAGAATAACAGTGAGCTGTAATTTTTCTTTTAAGGCTTAGAAATGCTGAAATATGCATTGTCATAGGCTTTGCCAGGCATAAAAATGCATATAAAAGTTCTTCCAAAACAGGAACAGTGGATTATATTTATAAGGTAAGTATTTTTTCTCCTCTACTTTTTGTGAATGTCTATGATTCTATGTTACTGAAAAGGCAGGGTCATATTGCTCCTTCAGTAGGAAGAACAGACAGGTGGAAGACAGGTAGAAGGAGTCCATGACCCCAATGTAACCTTCCTGCCTCCTTACTGAAGGTGATTGAGGGGCATCATAAGTCAAGAATGACACAAAACCTGAGAAAAGCAGATCAGTAGGTTTAAGGAAGAAAACATGGCAAGATAGTTGCCACAACAAGGTGGTTCAAGCTAAAATGAGATGTTAAAGTCAAGTTCTAGATGCCTGAATATAGGGTTGAGCTCATCTTGTAGTTATTGACAAAACCTAAAAGCTACTATTGCACTCGATGACTCATGTAGTAAGGAGTTGATTAAATGTGTAAAATATGCCTGTTGGGTCCTAAGGGCTTGTCTGAATATTTTACAAGGAGTTTCTGTCAGGTGTCTGAGCAAAGATTGTATCCTCTACTGCCTAATCAAAGTAAGATATTGTGAAATTAATTTTCAAAGGGAGACATTGCTGTACAGTACAACTGCAGCAAGATGAAAATGTACCCAAAGGCACAGGGCCGAGGACTTGATGTTTCAACATCAAACACTGAGAGATCAGTCTCATTTTCCTATTGTGTTGAAAGGAAGAACTACAATTCTGAACTGCTGAGCCTAATTTTGCACACCTTTGCATCTTACATGGGATGTCTGCACAAAGAACGTCTGCAACAGAAGGGCCAGAGTGTGCTTTATTGTTAGAAGACTCTATTAGAAATGTTAGAGTTCGATTAATATTTCTCACTAGGTCATTGAAATGCCTGGGGGAACATTTCAATATTAACAACGTGTTCTGTCATTTCTACAACATTTTCTGCCTCTTTGCACTTTCATACCAATACACTACACAGAAATGCTAGCCAGACAATATTACAAGAATGGTGTAGCCTCAGCAAACCTCATTAGTTTCAGCAAAACATTCAAGATGGGTTTTGTCCAATGCAAATATATAAATTGTGTTCTGTCCATGATTAGCTGAAATAGTTAAAAATGTATATAAACCATCACCCTTACTAAGGATACATTTAGCCTGTCTTTCAGCATTTATTTAACCTCTTACAATTTCTGTTTTTATTCTTAGAGCATGTCCAAAAAATGACAAATTACCTAGATTGAGTTGAATTACCTGGGTTAAAGTCACATTTAACATGTAAAAATTTTCCCTCTTGCACTTTCAAAATGTATTTCTAATATGTTTCTCTTCTAGGATATTTGTATAATCCAGGGAGGTCATAAATTGAGTATTAGCATTAACTTTATATTAAATTGATACATTTCTTTTAGTGACAAATTTTTTTTCCATTCTTCTTTTTGTCTGAGATGAACCACACATTATTCCCTAAACCAGTAAGGACACCATAAGAATGATAATATAACTACCTGCAATACATACAAAAAGCTAATTAATTTCTCTAAGGGTAGTATTTGTGTATACATATACTTATACAGACACTTGTATACACATACCTATAAAATCTCCTTAATTTTTCCATGCAAGTCTTGAACTTACCATCTAAATAATGACAAATAGGAACATATATATTTACTGAATTTTTATCTGCTGTGACCTTGGCAAATGAGCTTAGAATTCTAGCTTTTAAATTTTATGGTGTTTGAAGAGAAACAAACCAAGAAAAATATAAAAACTAAAATAAATTCTTACCTTTGCCTTAAACATGAATTAGAGAACAGCTTCTACTCTCTTGATTAGACTTGATTAACGTTTTTAACTGGTGTTAAGTCTTGATTTCATGCGCGGGCTCTGTCATTCCTTTGTACCAGCCCAGCATTTGTGTGGCTGTGAAGGTCAATGGATCAAAGAAATGATCTGGTTCATTAATTACTTTTTTATTTCCAGGGTCAGTTTTTGCTGGTACTACAAGGCAACAGGGTAAAACGGCAGCCCTGAATGAGCAGCCACAAAAGAGGCAAGACAGGCAAAGAAGAGCTGAAGCAAGACTACTTCAAGCACCAGCAGGGCTGGTTTATGTCAGTTTTCAAGGAAATGTTACTTTACAGTATGATGCAATGAATAACAGGGGTCCCTGTTCCCTGACAAAACCAGAAAATCTGTTTGGAAATTTATCAAATTTGAAGGCAATTATGGGAACTTACCTATTTAATAATTGGAAAGAGAGCAAATCAGGAAACTTGTTCTGGTTCAGTTTAAGGTCATAATCTACAGGTAATCTAGAAATCTCTCAGGTTTAGCATGTGCCTTGACAGAATTTCCAGTACATACTGACAAGATGAATAAAAATGGAACAGAAACTCCAATATAAAAAAGTAAATTATTTTTGTACCAATGAATGTGTATCTTCTTTTCCACATGATTATAATGCCCTTACTTTAAATACAGGAGTCTGTATTTCCAGAAACTACAATTCTTTGTATAGTTCATTTATTTTTCCTCATGAAAGTTGAAAACCTGAAACAACTGATTAAACACGAAAGGTTGGTAACTATCAACATAAATCATTGACATCTTGAACTACAGAGAAACTTCAAGAACACAATAGAAAAATTAGTATGTTTGGCCAGTTTTGTTTTACAGAAATTTGCTATATACTTTTATATAGCAGCAGTATTTCAGATCATAAAACTGTCAGATATTCAAAACAATCAAGAATATGCTTAAAAACAAACCTCATACTGGATTATTCACAGAATTAGTCAAAGTGATATTCTGAGCTATAGGGAAACTTAGGTCCTTCTAAATCTCATTCAAAGAGATTTTAATACTAATCAGTAATTTAGGGAAATCAAGCCCATGTTGATTCCTGTCAAATAAAGTGTTTCACACTGGCTCACTACAAGCTTTAAGCCACAACATATTGCCAACTGGAAGTGCATAAAAAAATCTCATGCCTAGGTCTCCAGGCAGGTAATCTGGAAATGAGGTATGATTGTAAGGGGATCAAGTTTACTATTCAACAACATTCCAGTACTTAACAGCTTAAATTTAACAGGGCATTTTCACAAGCTGAATTCACCAGAAAGCCTGTTACCAGATTTATTAATTTAAGAAAATAGTTAATTTATGATTCTTACCCATATTTTGAAAACACAGACTTCTTGGAAGACAAATTATACTCAGACGTAAAGTTTCCCCCCTGAAAAGTTTTTAACTGTTTCATAAATTGTTTTATTTTGCCTGTGCACTTTTTATGCCCTCACCCTGTGGTGGTTGTTTTGCATAGGGTTTTTCTGAACTTAAGCATGGAGTCTTTCTGAACCCTGAACACTGCTGAGCCAGGGCTGGTAAGAGCTGGAGCTGGGGAAGACAGAGATACCAAAGACTCACTGAAGACTGTGAACATCAAGCAGAGGAGTTCAAAGGACAAGACCTGAAGCCAAAAAGTCCCAGCAAGTGAGAACACTGCCTTGAAAACACAGAAGTGAAATACGCAAGACACCAAAAGAAGTAATATAGTCTTTTCAAAAAATACTGTGAAACTAGTTATTTCTCCTGTGCTATAAATCATGCAAGTTGCAGGTGTTCTGTATTCCCGGGAACAATTTTTAAAGAAAGAAAATTCTGAAATCACAGTGCATCAGAACGCTTTGGATGACACCATCTAGCCTGGGAGTATAAGGCTGCATGTAAGCAGAAGTCCTGAAAGTCTCTTTATGCCTAAATCTGTCAGATCTTTAAATAATTTTAAACTAAAAATGACACTGAAAGGAGAGGCATTTACATTTAAATAAAAAAATTCCACTTTGATTCCCCTAGAGGGGAAGTCAGAAGATGACCAAGTGCAGTATAAACACATTAGTGTATTAAAACGTAAAGCACAGGAAACAAATGAAAATAATGTGAAGGTACGCTGTTTTAGCAGGATTTCTTACATGCGAGACAAGGTAAATTGGTGCACATGCTGTGAATGCAGTCCTCCTACATATGGGCATGTTGAATACACAGAAAAGGAGGTGAAGGGGCAACAGCATATATAAAAAATATTTACAGTGACTAGTTTGATCTGTATCTTTAAAGAAAAGCATGCGAAAATTTGCCATATGCTTTAATGGCAGCAACTCTTGGCAATCAGCAAAATATAGCTCTAAAATGCACAATGGTGAAATTTTAACGTGTATATTACCATCTGCTAGATAAAAAAAAAGTGATCAAAAATTACCTGTGGAAGTCCTCACAAATTATTGCAATTCACAACACATGTTGCTCATGGGAGATTTTAACAATACAGATTTGTACTGAATAATGCAAACAGTCTGACACTGATGAAAGTGGCTCCCTGTTGCCTGTGATCCAGAAAGTAAAAACCTCAACCCCAGGAGAATCTGTCTTAGAAGCAGTACTTATTTATAGAGACTCCAAGACTAAGGAAAGCTGTAATAGAGGTAATCATAATGAATAGCTTGAATTCAGCAGAAGCAAGAAATAGGTTCAGAGAGTGCAAGAACAGAAGGAGATGCAGCTGCGTCAAGGAAGTGCTGAGGCCTTAAGAAATCTGAAAAGTAATATGGAATTGATGTAGTTTAGCTTTTGCTTTCAGAGGATGGGAAAAGGTGCTCTCTTTCCATTCTGTGTTTACTAAACATCTGCAGGCAAATTTTGTAAATACCAGATGCTCAGTGAAGTATCTCTTAACAGGTTGATAAGCTTATTCCAGAACAATTGAATATGTTTTGAAGCCGTCAGTGCTCTTGCACTCCACATTATTTTGACTTTGCCCCATCCTGTGCTTTCTGGCAATGAGAAGCAGCTGGTTTAAGTATCATTTATGCCTGAATGGCTGAAGATAGCAGTAGATAATAAGAAAGAAAGAAGAGTGAATTTAAGTCTCTCCAGAAAAAAACCAAGAGGTCAGGCCAGTGTTTCAAAATGAAAAGGATTTGTAAATAGAACAGAAGGCAGCCCCAAAGGAGCAGAAGCATTGTTGGGGTGTGAAGCACATCAGCTGGCCAGGAGATCACCTCCATGTCTTCTGAGGACTTTCTTTCATGGTTGAGCCCTTAGAAAGAAACTCTAAACCTCATCCACACCAGAAGGAGACTCAGAAGATGGTCAAGGTGGTCCAAATAGGGTTCCAAGCTCATTAGGCATTTTACTGTTATTTTAGGACTCACTTCCAGAGAAGCCTTCTCCTCTCACTTCAGCTGCACTAGCTATTAGCAGAGACTCTTGGGACTAGTCAGAAGGATTTTCTGTGGATGTCCCAAAAGCTCACAGGACCTGTGTGTAATACAACAGTTGTCTCACACCTGGAAAATGCTACACATGAGATAAAACGGAAGTGAATTATTTAAGAGATTAGTTAGGAGAAATTAATTATGCTGAAATGAAATGGTGGAATTAAAAAAAGAGAGAAAATTCAGTTGGAGCATTAGCCAAAACAGTCTGACATAAGCTGCTGAGTAACATGATAAGTCATTATTACAAAGCATTGGTATTTGGGATATACCAAACTAGATATACTACTAGAAAATGCATCCTGGAGGACAAGCTTGCCATGACAGGAGAATGGACTGCATGAGGTATTTTTGCCTTTTTTATTCTCTGTCTAGGATATTTCACATATTCTGTGATATGGATTTGCAATCTTTGAGCTTTGTGAGGTAATTCTGAGACAGCAACCAGTAATTTACATAATTAGCATAACAATATTTAATTACATGATTACTGTAAATATGTGTAAAACTCTAATGGTGTAATTAGAATGTGTAATTACTACTTGTAATTACATAATTAGGTGATGACATAAACAAAGTTCTCATGAAAAAAAAGGGTATTTACAAGCTCAGCTATAGGAACCCAGTGTAGTACACAATTATATTGGTGGCATAAAAAGAAAAGTTGCCATATTAACGCTAGCTGTGCTAAAGCTATCTCAAAAGTAAATGAATGCTAGAAGTTTGTGAACTGTGCCGTAGTGCTAGAAGAATGAATTGACTTTCCTGAACAGAGGTAGTTCAATGATTAGAGTCAGTACAAGTATTATTCCCATCCTTAATTATTTGTCATTTATTGATGACTCTTCATATGTTTAGCTGACTAACATGAGTTTAAAGAGTGGTATAACAGAAGTAATCAAATATCTACATTGCGTAGCATTTTTAAATTACTGATTTAAGTAATATATTACTTTTAAGTCTGCAAAGCACATCTGATTTCACACTCCTCCCATGATAACATCCTGTGACACCACATTGGCGGGTCCCTATGCAGAGGGATACAGAACAGGAGCTTTTTGCCACTACACTCTAGTGCTGCATTGCCATGCCTTCCATTTACCACACCATACATGCTCTGCAGCTTGCAAATTAATAGTTTCTGCAAAGCACAGTTTAAAACTCATTGTCCTTGATCTCTACACCAAAGCAATTTGACTGTTGTATAGAACCATATCACAAGTATAAAAAGAATTTAACTCTCAACAGAATTATCCTTTCAAATACCTTAGTGTTCTTCCCTATGGGTTAGACAATGGAGTCTTGGGTCACAGTTGTGAGCATTTAACTATAGAAGCATCTCCAGAAAGATCATTTGGCTAGGTGTTTGGCTTACCAGTGGAAATACCCCAAGCATGACCCAGAAAGCCAGACTGTTGGTAGCATATTTTGCAATTCAGTAACTGGCATTAAGCAGTTGTTTCAGTATACTGCATATTTATATTTTTTGTGCACATATACTTTGTTATATGCTCTCCAAAATAGAAATATGTATGTGTAGATATACATACACATAAAACCAAATCCAGTACAATATGTAATATATACCACTTCACAAAATTAATATTTGCATGTAATTACGTATACATCTATAAAAAGAAAAATAAACATGAAATAACAGATGATGATCCAGAAAATGCAATGATCACTTCAAGTAATCCAACTACCTCGCTTCTAGCAAAACAGGAGATTAGTGTTATGTGATCTATAATCTGAGCAGTGTTCAAGATGCAGCCAAAAGACCAGAAGGGATAAACCTTGAAGATGTGGATGAGATTCCTGGTAGGATTCTAAATGGTAATTCAATTGCACCTTATATGGAAATACATGAAGTATTTCACCAGCAACTTTTACAGAAAACTTTAATAGATGATCATTTTCTTACGAATTCTTTAAAGTAGCATATAGGCTTGTAAAATTTCTCAAAGCAAATCTTAATCTTTTATTTCTATCTAGAATGATTCATGTTACATTGCATGCCTGAAATCTTTTGCCTGTTGCATATATAGATCTGGATATTTACTGAGGCTACTTTAGAGAATTTTGAGCTTGTCATTTGTGGTTATTGGTCTATGTTGTTTTCTTCTCCCTTCCTCCCCATGCATCCACAATGTGAACACAGAAAAATGAATCATATTCTTCAACTTTGTAATTGTTTTATTTATTTAGTATTCAACTTGAAACATTTTTTAAAAATTTTCCTTCTACACATGATAGGTCTTCCCTGAACTAGAAATCTCCTTTCTTGAATGTGGATGACTCCAGTATTTCAGGTATTTTCAATGTAGTATCTAATACTACAAATGCTAATACACAAATACTTTCCTTTTTCTCCTTAAGGTACCAAGCCTGATATATGTTGGGACTATATTAGCTTTTTCCACAACATCATCATATTAGCATCCTTTGTTCGACTAAGACACACAGGCAGTATTTCTCTGCAGTATTTCAAATCCATGAGCTTCTAACATCCATTATTAACTGTTAATGTATATTGCATTTTGTACCATAGCAGTTTATTCTATTTTTGTTATTTATGTCTTGAAGATTACCTAGTCTTTCATACACGAAGAACTCCCTTGTAGTAACAACTTCAGGAATCAGACCTTTATAGTGCATTTGTAGTCAATGTTATTGGTAAAATCATGCAACGCTGTTCCCAGGACAGATCCTGGAGGAACTCCACTAATGTCTTCTCTGTAAACCAGTGGTCCAACTTTCAGAGTTTAGAGACGTATCAAAGAAACTAACGTATATTTTTGCCCTCCTCTTACACTTGTTGATATCTGCTAACAATTGCTGTTTATGACAAGCTACTTGGCAAGATGAACCCCTAGCCTTAATCAGTTTTTGTATTTTTCTACTCTACGCTATTTACTCCTTCTTGTTTGACTCTTAGACAATAATTCTGTATTTTGCAAGTGTTTCCATCATATCGGATACCTTGCTTGGATGCGTGACAGATTAGGTTTCTTAAACTTCCTTCATTTTGAGAAGAGTAAGATGGCTATTTTGACCATGATGTATTTGTAGAGTAGAGAAATATTTCCATAGTATACTATAGTTGCTTTTGCCAAAGAAAATATTTATTTATTTTATATTAAAAATTAGATATAAAAACATGCAATACTTACTCTGTTGGCAGTTTCTTCCCATAAATTCACCTGGGCATTCACAGGAATAGTTAGCAACAAGATCTGTACAGATTCCACCATTCTTGCAGGGTTCAGCTTCACATTCATTTACATCTGCAGGAAGCACACAAAGTAATGTCAGGATTAGCAAAGAGAAATTGTAAAAGCAATAAGCACACGTTTTAAAGCATTAAAACACAATGTATTTATAGAATTGACATTAGAAGACATACAGTCTTTTGCCCAGCAAACACGCTTAGAAAAGGACATGATTAAACAGGGCATGCTTTAGGAAAAAAACAAAGCAATCTTATATAAATTTAGCTAGTTTCATATATCTACTAAAGCTTTACTGTGTCCAATCACACAACAGTATTTAAAGTTTTGCTCGGGGATTTTCACTATAATTTCCAGAAGACATCAGGGCCAAAAGTCACAGTTTGGTCTTAAATAAACAAATTCAATTTGTTCTTACAGAGTACTCATTAATGATCCTTGCAACTTCAAGAAATGTAGCTACTTCTTTATCAACAGATGCCAGCTAAGAATGTCTCTCAGTTCATCTTAATTCATTAAACATCTAATTGACAAGGTTGTTTAACCGTCTAAAAAATTTCCTTTCTGTGCATGAGTTAGTGGGCAAATTGAAACTAATAGCTTGATCTAGAAACTTGCAAATTTTATTAAATTCAAAAGACAGAAAAGGTGGTTAATTTCATTTGAGTTTCCCTTTCCCAGTACACTTTGTCAAATGCTGCAAGAATAATACTCCCCTATGTTTTTCCATGTAGTAACCTTCAAGTATAATATCAGATTCTTTTTCTCAAATTAAATATGGTATTTTTCAGTCATCATAAATAGGCAGGTGAAGGATAATAGTACATCATAATTAAAATTCTCTCTCTGCATTTATGTTTATTCCGTATGGAGTAGAAATGCTGTATGGATTTTATACATCTTTGTCTCAAAAGGCTTCATCAATGCATACAGTTAATTATTTAAAAGATGGTAGCCCACACTAGCTTCATTAAGAGTTAAAGTCCTGTTGCATTAGACACTGTAAACAGCAAACAGAAAAGCAGACTTGTACTACGATTTTGCTTCACTCAGTTTTGCTTAAATGCATATTCATTTTGGATACAGTTACCAATAAAGCGCACACGTGCATAGCACAGAAATAAGTTCAAATGAGAAGACACTTAACTGTGTCTAGCGGCATTCACTGGTGGGGGAAACGCCCTGTGAATTGCAGTAATACTCCTCACTGTTGTGTTGAATCTGCTTCTGTCCCCAAAATGCAAACCCACTTTGTGCTGGCATTTACAAACTAAAGAAGATGCTACATAAATGTCTAAACCTGATGTGATAAGGCTTATGCAGAAGAAGACAGCTCTGTCAAAAACGTTGCTCAATTTCTGGTAGTTGAGTATGTAACTTTTGTACTTTTGGTTTGATGTTTTTTACATTTTCTACGAATCAACGTACAAAAATTCAGTGTTTTAATCCATACAACTTGCCTAGACCTGATTGATTTTGTGATGTCTCCAGGGAAGTCTGTACCTTCCGTCTTTTCTGCAGATCTAAAAAGCTGTGTAGCTTTTAAGGTATGTGTGCAATGTATGTGAGGTAGGTTGAAAACTGGCTGAATGGCTGGGCCCAGAGGGTGCTGATAGGCGTATGAAGTCTAATTGGAGGCCAGCAATTATCAGTGTACCTCTGGAGCCAATACTGGTCCGATCCTGTTCATCATCTTCATTAATGATCTGGATGGTGGGGCAGAGTGCACCCTAAGCAAGTTGGCAGATGATACTCGGAGGAGTGGCTAACACACCAGATGGGTGTGCTGCTGTCCAGAGGGACCTCAATGGGCTGGAGAAATGGGCTGAATAGGAACCTCATGAAGTTCAATAAAGGCAAGTGCAAAGTCCTGCCTCTGCCCCTGGGCAGGAACAGCCCCATGCACCAGTACACACTGACAACAAGTTGACCATCAGACAGCAATGTCACAGCAACAAAAGGCCAACAGCCTCCCGGGCTGTGTTAGGCAGAGCACTGCCAGCAGGTTGAGGGAGGTGATCCTTCCGCTCTACTCAGCACTGGTGAGGCCACACCTGGAGTGCCGTGTCCAGTTGTGGGATCTCCAGTATGAGCAAGACATGGACATACTGGAGAGAGTCCAACAAAGGGCCACTAAGATGATTTAAGGGATTGGGGCACCTCACCTGTGAAGAAAGGCTGAGAGAGCTGGCATTGGTTAGCTTAAGGAAGAGGAGGGTCAGGAGGAAACTCATCAATGTATATAAGTAACTGAAGGGATGGTGCAAAGAAGATGGAGCCAGGCTCTTTTCAGTGGTGGCCAGTGGCAGGACAAGAGGTAATGAGAACAAACTGAAACACAGGACATTCCGTCTCAACACCAGAAAACACTTTTTTACTGTGAGGGTGACTGAGCAGTGGCGTAGGTTGCCCAAGGCATTTGTGGAGTCTCAATCCTTGGAGATATTCAAAACCATTTTGGATATAGTCCTGGTCAACCAGCTCTAGGTTGCCCTGCTTGAGCAGGTGAGGCTGGACCAGATGACCTCAAGAAGTCCCTTTTACCCTTAACCCTTCTGTGATTCTTTGATAATCTGTGAACAGAAATGCAGGGACAGACCTTCAGCTAAATGTGGAGCTAGTTTTAGTTCTTTGAACTGGAAAAAATTCAGATTTTTATACGCAAATTGACGATGGCTACTGATCTCTGAGCTTCTTTTTAATCCCTCATGTCTTACTTTTTGTTGCCTATAAAGATATCACATACTGGACTAATAAAAATTCACAGGGTTAGCTGCATTTCTGTCTATTAAAGAGGAAGAAGAGGAATAACAGCTTATTGTGCGAGAAATAAAACCTGTCAAGGGAAATGACCAATGAACAGACCTGCTCAATTCTAAATTAAATTCTTTATATGTATTTATGAAATTTAACAAGATTCTTCAGCTCCCTATTTGCCTTTTTAAGCAAAGCCCATTAACCTTACATTTTCATGAGGTTATTAATAATTTTAATACAGGCTAACACAATTGTGGGAAAAAAATATCAAGGTCACTGTGAACTAAAAAACATTAAGTGAACATATGAACTATCTCTTACTTCATGAAATAAAGGTAGTAATTTATCCTCTTAAAAGCTTTTCTGTGTAAAGATAATATCTTCTCAAGATATTTAAATTTTTCTAATATGCCATTCCTGTTGAAATACATAGAAAAAATGCACAGCTTTCCAGCATATTTCATATTGTTGATATGATGATGCTGAAAACAGACTGAACCTTAAGTAGCAGATACTTTTAAAGCAATCCTCATATTCTATCCCTATGGAGCAATTAGCTATGATCAGTGCAGAAAGATGGAAGTTTTTTATTATCATCTTTGTTACTTGGATCCCACAGTGATTTTTTTCCCAGTAATTTGAGAACCTTTCATTCCATCAGTTCAAATATGTCATATTTGATGAATGAGGAAAGACTAGCTCATTGTAGCATCATGTTTGACACCAGCACAGATGTTTAGTTGGAAAGATATTGAACTGAACTGTGTTAAAGAAAGAAGTGTAAGTTCTACAGAATTATTTCATTTACTATTCATTATTTCAATTGATTGAATGAACAGGTGTATAACATTTAATTAAAAGTGGTTCCTACAAATTTTGGTCAGATTTTGTTCAAATTCCTAGGTGTGTCATTTATGACATTAAACTTTACATCAGCTGGTGTGTTTCTTTCTTCTGAAACACATACAGTCCCTCTTAAACTTTGTTATATTGTCACAATTGGAAGTAAATTTGAGTAGAAAATTTAAAATGCCAGAGTTTCTCATTAGTTGCTCCTAAAGACAATAAAGGCTCCTAAAGAAAAGCTCTCTGTATGTTGTCAGATACAAATTCTTCACCGACTATGCAATCAACCTACCTACATGATAAGGATGTGTTTTTAACATAAGTTAACTAAAACAAAGCAAAATCACTGCAGGTTGCTCATGATTTTTCAGGTAAGCTTAGGTTTTATGCCAGGTCAGATTTTGAAGTGTAGTTCAGATAACAAACCTAAGCATTGCAGTCACTAAAACACAAGACAGCTGGGTACTACCAGAGAATTCAGAGTTCCTCACAGGGGGACCTAATAAAACTGTTAAATACTGAGTGAAATGGTGTCCTGAAGAGGTTTAAGTGCCACCACAGGAAAAGCCTGTAATTCTAAATATTGTCCAGGTTAGCTAAAAAACCCCCGCAAAAACGCCAAAAAACCCCAAACGCAAAAAACCTAATAGCCACCCCACCCAACTGACAGTAGTGCAGGAACAAGGAAATGCTGACCATTTTCTGAAAATGGATTGTTCCTTGAATAACAGCTTGAAGGGCTAAGACAATTGATTAGGAATTAAAGGCTATGCTAACGTTTCTTTTTATGCTGAAGATGATTACATTATATTTCCTACTTCCTAAGGTCAAACCAGAAGTACAAATATATTATGCATGCTTCTGTTCAGAGTACAGTCATTGTGCACCTTGGAACAGAAGTATGCTGTCAGAAACTGGGCAAGCAAAAGAGAACTTCGCTATACTACATAGTTATTTGGAGAATTATCATGAGGCAGAGCTCTGGGTTTTTCTCCTTTGCTGGATTATATATTTTTATTAATCCTCTAAGTATTTAATAAAACATGAATAAAAACCAGTACTGTACTTGCAAACATAATTACAAATATAAATATAAATTATGTAACTCTTATAATCAAAAATTTAACTATTACTTCCAGTAATTTGAGATCTTCAGCAAGCTACTTGGTGTAAACCTGACTTTTTGTGATGAAGGGACTGATAAGCTCAATCAGTTGTTTTTGCCAACACAGCTTGTGTTTTGGCTGCAAATGCACACCAGTACCTTGTTCCTGTTCCCTGCTTGCTTATTCTTTACGTAGCCCAAATTCCTGGTTCCTGCCACCTGAACGCTTGTTTCTGATCCAGGACCACCTTTTGCAGTACAGACTTTCTGAAGTTCCCTCCTGCTGACAACCACATTCTTTCCCTGTCCTTTGATTTTATACTCATTTCGGCTTCCTGCTCACACTTGGTCTGCTCATCTCAAGTCTAAGTCATGTTTTTAATTAGTCTTGATAATATCTATCTTGATAGCATGATTGGCTCCTCACAGCCACAGGATCTAAGTTCAAGCGTCCATACTGGAAGTCAACTTGGCCCTTACTGGGGGGACTAGACATAACCCAGTTATGCCCTACTAAAATTGCAAATATTTTTTTCCACAATAAACGCAATTTATTATACAGAAAACAGACATGAACAGGAGATCAACTGGTTATAAACTCTGTATCATAACTGGCTTCTACGAAGACCCACAACTATACACTGGATAAAGATCATCACAATTTGAGAAACATGACACCCCCCATCCCACAATTTATTTTTTCAGAGAAAACCAGAAAACTTAAAAACTTCCCTACCCAGTTCTATTTAAAAATAAAAGTTGTTGATAACTAACAATGTGTTCAAATACCTTTACATTTGGAAACTGGTAAGGCAGAAAGTGGAGAAACACACAGTATGGCATAATCATAATTTAGCCGGAGCTTAGTCTAGGCTTTTCTTGTAGTTGCTTGATCGTTCTTGATGATATATTTTAAATGCATTATATGTATTTTTTTCTTTATTGTATATTGATCCTGAATGATTTAATTACATGAATAAGTACTGTATCAGTAAGACCACACAAAGTCTGTGATCTTGCTTGCAGGACTTTGTAATATCCTGTTACTGTTTAAACATGAGCTTGCAGATATTCAAACTTTTCATTATTACTTTCCTAACAAATACCATGAAAGTTAGATTATATACTCTTTATATACTGGTTCAGATTTGTACCAATTTGCTCAAGCACCATATTTTTTTATGACATTAAATGGTAAAGCTTCATTGAAAAGAGTAAAATTATAACAGTTTTATTTGGTAAAGAATCTGACTGAAGAGAATAAATAGAATCTAATATGGCTACCTTAATACTGAGGCATTCAGTTAAATATAATTTGAAGGATTGGAGGAATTCACATTTAGAAGGACACACCTCCTTTAAGAGTAGAAGACTTTTGGAAAAACATTTACAAAAAGAAGAAAAAAGTAATGAAAATGTTCTTTCTCATATTCCTGTGGTTTACTAAAACAATCCTAAACTGTAAAGGTCTCCTAAATGAGGACAACCTATTTTTTTTCTAAGAAGCTAAAAGAATAAAATAGCATTTAAACGGAATGAACAAGCATCACCAAAAACTTTGCAAGCACCGGTAGGTCACCTTCAATTTTTGATTTAAAGGAACAGAAGAAATAAGTAATTACTATGATAATAATTCATTTTATTATTGTTAATTATAGATTTAAGAAAGTTTCTAAGCTGTTTCTGAAGAAGTTTTCGGCTGTAACTAATGTAAGCAAAAAATAAGCTGTAACTTGAGCTATAAATGTTCCTTGATTTAGCCAGGATTATACAAAAAGAAGCACTCATGCATTGCTGGTACAACCTTGTTGTGAAACGTTTAAAAAGAACTGGAGCACATTCCCATGAAAAGTGGGAATTTAGTATATATTATTAAATCTGAACTGGATGCATTCAATGCATATTCAACACAGGACAGTTGAAATTCAGTGGTTTGACTGCTTTTTCAAAGCTACTTTCCTGACCACAACAGGCTCTAAAAATGCTATGTCAAATAACCTGCAGGAAATTTCAACTATAATGTCATACTGAAGTGATTCACTGTTCAGATATCCTTATTATCTGATCTTCAAAAAGAGCAGAAAATAGCTTTACACTTGAGTTGAAAAAGTACAAGCCTCTTGCTCCCCACCCTTAGAGGCTAAACATTATATTATCCCTACTCTCATTATTCTATATGAAGTTTTCCTTCTCCTGCACGTAATTGGTACAACATACTGTGGTAAATGTACTGCAGAATGACTCATCGCAGAGCTGACTATTATAATTTTTCCTGAACTATTCAGTACAAAAATTTCAGATAGTATTATTCTATTAAGAAGAGAGTAAGTCAGTAAGAGTGTTACTAAACTTGTGTTCTGAACCCAAAAGAGGCATTCTAAACAAGCAAGCCAAGGAAATAATGTCTAGACACAAATCAGAACTTTTGGCTTGACTATGCATGAATGCTTGAGATTCTCTCATAACCAGCAATATACATTGTCTAAACACATAACAAAAACAATTTTGAAAAGAGTTCAGTTGCTTCTATCTAGAGTTCTGTCAGAAACTGCTTCTTAAGCATCCTCCTAATACAACAGGCCTGCCTTTCGAAACAATTTTATCTCCTCTTAGGCTTCTTTAGACTAATTGATACTTTTTTCATTATGTCTCTGTAACAAGCCCTCTTAAAAAAAAAAAAAAAAAAAAAAAAAAGAAGAAGAAGAAGACTTCACGCTACTTGTAAACACTGATATTTTTCCTTAGTTTGGAAAAAACAATTTTCCTTCCTAGTGGTTTCTGAAATAATTTCAGGTCAACTTGTCTCATGAAAAATTGGACTGTACAGCACTTTGATTCATAAAGAAATCGAGTTCTGAGAAACTGAAAATAAAAGCATATTTTGAAGTTTTTTAAAATGACATTTTCTTAAATTTAATGTGGCAAGTAAAATCATCTTTAATTTTGACAAAACAACATTTTTTATTATGACTAATTTCTTTCCCCTCCAGTTCATTTATCATCTTTTCCACGTATAATTTACACCTCTGTTCAAAGTAATGCTGTTATAGTATCAGTGAATCAGCTGTAGCATCTATCTGTAAAATCTTTCTTCATGTTCTATAAAGGCATTTCCCCTATGCAACCCTCATGTAAACAAAAATTTCCAAATTCAGTTTTCAAGTCACTTATGAATACATTTCTATACAACAGTAACTATAACCACAATTTTCAGAATGCTAACATTAACTGTAGAACTATTAGAAAACTAACAATAAAAAAATTATCAAGAAAAAGACCCAATGAAATATTTTGCAGAAGACTGTTCTTCTGACACTTTGAATTAAGGCCAGAAGAAGAAATAAATAAAATTATTAGTCAATTTAAGAATTGCTAGGAACCTACAGGGGTAACCTCCGTGAAGACTGCAAAGTTTATGCATCACTCCAATATACACATTTAGCATTTTATATGCAATGCACATTTTATAATGCATAGGTTTTCCAGCAAAAGAGCAAATATTAATTATTTCTGTATTTTTACACTCCAAAAGTTGTTTTCAATTGTTTTCCTTAGAAACTCTTGGAAACTACGCAAAAGAGTGGATCACAGAATTAATTTTGTAAAAGTCTAACATGAGCTTCTACAGAGAGTAGAACAGTGCCTGTTGACTTCAAAGGACTTTGAGCAGATGCTAAATAAGGTAGGGCTCTACAGAAGTCTTTGCTGCAGTAAATATACATCTTGCATATTCACAGCAATATTTGTGGCTTTATTTTCATGGGGTTTTTTGTGTATTTTGAGGATAATTTTCTATCCCTATTTCTGTTTTGAAAACACCCATAAAATAAATGAGAAAACTGACTATTGCTCTGATCAAACAATTAAATTTGAATGCACATAGGTGCCTACTGCCTGACTTGCAAAATTTTTATCTGTTAGTTATAGCCACTAAAATCTTCTTTGTGGAGTCACACTTCCAACATTGGACTATGTCAGTATTTTTGGATATTCTATTTACCTGTTCAAATAGATATTTAATGGCTTTTCATCTGAGGTAATTTAAATTTAATAGAATTTTGGAATAGCATTCCCAGGACCTTCCTTATGAGTTTAAAAGAGTTGGTACTTTAAAAGTTTTTATACAAATTGAAGCAGATTTTTCATTTTTAATTACTTCTAATGTATACTGGCATGAAAACCTTCGTCCCATTAAGTAACTTACCGTTTAATTTTACACTGTAGAAGCATGTCTTCAGGGCAACAATTCTTATCGTTTCCAATGAACCTTATTAAAATAATAGGCTATTTTTATAACAAGTATTTGACAAATCATTTCAACTGTAGTTGAAAAAAAAATCTTATTAAAAAGTGAATCAACTTGTGAATCATTTTTTATTACAAGAAATGATCCAAAAATCTCAACTTCACAAGTAAACTTAAATTATCCAGCATTAGACTGTAACGTCTAACTGGATTACTTGTTAAAATAGCATAGGTGGTCTCATGACAAGAAGTCCAATTATTTTCAAAGGAAGTTTGAACCCAGATCAGTAAATTAACATATTTCCCTTCACATAATGCAAAATAATTGTATTCTTTCAAAATGCCGTTGTTTATTCATTTCAGAATAGACTGAGCATAGGGATGTATCTTTTTCACATGAGTATAGTTATGGCATGTTTTGAAAAATGTTATTAGACCAACAAGTCCTGGAGGATATGATGATGGATGTTCTAAAATGACTAAACCAGATGGTTATATTTGTTCACATGTCTGTATTTGATATACATGGGGTGAAGTGTATTCCTTTATGGCCAATCTATATACATCTCATTTAAGCTCTCATAAAAAGTTGTCTGTGGGACTTCAGTGCACTTATGTTGCATAAATGCACAAAAATGCATTGTGTAAAGGTAATTTCTATTTGCTAATATCTTTCAAATTTATATTCCTAGTTGCTTATAAATATATGCATGTTTTACTGTTTATGAATGTTTATCACAGAAATAATCTAGCACTGTAAATAGGAGAATGGGTTAGATCTTTTGGCACAGATCTCTAACTTTTTTTTTCCCTCTAGTGGCTATAGAATATCACATTTAACATACACGGACAAGTATTAGATTAAGACCACGTTTATAAATCACTTAAGAGTTATGGAGGGTTAATAAATGAATGGATGGCTTAATAAATGATTACCCAAATGTCTGTTATTCACTATAGAAAATCACTATGTTCATTACACCATAGGTATATCCTTAGTCCTATAAGGATTATACATTTGCTTATAGTATATGTACATGAACATAAGAGCAAGAGGAAAGACCCGGGGAACTACAAGTTGGTCAGTCACATCTCAGTCCCTGGGAAAGTGATGAAGAAAGCCATCCTGGAAAGAATTTCCCAACACATGAAGGACAAAATTGTGATGGAAAGTAGTCAGCAGGGATTTCTGAGGGAGAAACCATGCTTGACCAAGCATATGGTCTTCTACAGTGAGGTCACTGGGTCAGTGGATGGGGGTGAGCAGTGGATATTGTCTACCTCAACTTCAGTAAGACTTTTAACACTGTCTCCCATAACATCCTCATAGGCAGGCTGACAATTGCAGGTTAGATAAGTGGACAGTGAGGTTAATTAAAAAGCAGCTGAATGGCCGGGCCCAGAGCGTGGTGATCAGCAGCACAAAGTCCAGGTGGAGGCAAGTCACTGGTGGTGTATGCCAGGTGTGAACACAGGGGCCAACACTGTTCAACGTCTTCATCAATGACCGAGGCTCTGGGACACAGCACACCCTCAGCAAGTTTGCTGATAACAGAAAACTTGGAGGAGTGGGTGACATGCCAGATGGGTGTGCTGCCATCCAGAGGGACCTCAACAGGCTGGAGAAATGGACTGAACAAGAACCTCATGAAGTTCAACACAGGCAAATGCAAAGTCTTTCCTCTGCCCCTGAGGAGGAACAGCCCTATGCACTAGTACATGTTGGCAAGCTGACCATCTGGAAAGCAGCTTGGTAGAAAAGGACCTGGGGGTCCCGGTGGACAACAAGTTGGCCATAAGACAGCAACGCACCCTCATAGCAAAGGCGCCCAACAGCCTTCCTGGGCTGCATTAGACTGAACATTGCCAGCAAGTCAACAGAGGTGATCCTTCCTTTCTACTCAGCACTGGGAAGACACAGAATCGTAGAACGGTTTGGGCTGGAAGGGACCTTCAAAGACCATCTAGTTCCAACCTCCCTGCTGTGGGCAGGGACATCTTTCACTAGATCAGGTTTCTCAAAGCCCCATCCAACCTAACCTTAGATACTTCCAGGCACGGTGCAGCTGCAGTGCTGTGTCCAGTGCTGGGCTTCCCAGTACAAAAGATATGGACTTTCTGGAGTGTGTCCAGTGCAGAGCCATGGTGACTATGGGAATGGAGCATCTGACCTACAAGGAGATGCTGAGAGAGCTGAGACTGCTCAGTCTGCAGAAGGGGAGGCTAGGGGGAATCTTACCCGTGTGTAGAAATATCTGATGGGAGGGAATGAAGACCAAAGAGCCAAACTCTCCTCAGTGGTGCCCACTGACTGGACAAGAGGCAGTGGGCTCTGCTTAAAATATAGGAAACTCCATCTGATCATATTTTCTTAAAGTGAGAGTGGTCAAACACTGGAGAGAGGTTGTGGAGTCTCCATCTGGGCAAATATTCAAAACATGACTGGACATGGTTCTGGGCAATCCTGCTCTGGTTGATGCTTCTTGACGATGGGGGTTGGACTAGATGATCTCCAGAGCTCCATTCCAACCCAAACAATTCTGTGATTCCGTGATATATGCATATGGAATATATATGCCATGTATACAGTATGTATTATCTGTGGCAAATACACTTATTTGCTAATCACTTCTCAATCACTTTATCTTTTGGACTATGGTAATTTCCTTGTCTCATCTGCAAAGGTGAAAAGGAAGACCACATCTCCCTGCCCATAAAAGATACAAGATGTGTATGAAGTAGTTTCCTCACACCACCAATGACTGCCTAGTGCAGGAAGAGAAATATTTATTGCAGTGACTTCTGTCTCACCTGACTGACAGCTCTATTATCTCAGGGCACATACACCCTGGTTGCTCTTCATGACTCACAGAGAGTTATATGTCCTGCACTAAAAACACCTCTCAGAACTGGAACTTGTATTTATGGCAGCTGGCTCAGGCAATGTCACCTTTGCTTGATGATCGCATCAAATAAGACCTATCCAAATAGGTCTGTGCATTTTCCACAACTATGTTTACCAGCTAAGGAATTGCCTTCCAGTCTAGACATATAATCTGTACCGTAACTTAGGGCCTCAGGTGGTACAATCCCTGTAAAAGATGAAGGAGGTTCTCTCTCTGTTAGAGCACTGAAATAATGAAGTCAGAAATAAATACTGTAAACATTCAAGTTTTGCATTCAGGCAAAGGTTCTTTTTACCTTTCACTTTTTTCCAAATTTTGTTGTATGTCTTCCACAGTGTTATTCTGAAGCTCCTTAAATATCAACTATGACTGACAAAGAAAATAGAAAGGATGCGAAAAGAGCAGACTGATTTCTCTCTGACAATGGAAACTACTGGTATGGAAGAAAATATTGCTTTTAAATAAACTCTAAAAACTACGTGAGAGTAATGATTGTATGCATAACCAGTTCTGCTAGATACACAACAGGATCACACAGAATACATTTTCAGACCTAGATGCTTTACTGACTTGTATAGAGGATAAAACAAAATCTGACAAGATTACAAACCTTATCTATTATTTGCAGGTAAATAGCAATTTAAATTCTCTTTTATGGTGTAATGCATACACATCTGGACCACAGACCATCAATTCACTGCTTGTGCTTTAAGGGGACAATTCCTAAATGCTATAATTTTTGCTCAATTCATGGCCAAGCACCAATCTCAGCAGAAGTCCTTCTGAGATGATAAGCAACTACTGAAGCTCTGTGAACTTGGGCAGAAAAGTATTAGAGTAAGAACAAATAAGTTCCTCTGGAAAGCCTTAGGAGTATCTATGCTTTTATTAACAGCAGTTACCAAAAAGGGATGTATCAGTTCCAGCATTATATCTAATCTGTTAGAAACGTAGAGCTGCCAATTCCACCTTTTATGTCCTTCTGCATGTTCCCATCTCCCCACTTCTCTAGGACCTAGCACTGGCTACATTCAGTGACCTGATCCCACTGAAAATCCCTTCTTCTGGTTAGTTTGTACATCTCCAGATAAGCCAGGAGAGATGATTCAGACTGAAGTTTGATGGGGATGTGTTCTTAGGGAAGATGGACATCATCACTTTTGGCAGTATCAGGCAATCACACCAGAGGATTAAACAAAATTCAGGCCAGATCATGAGACTGTAGAAAACCAGGTGCCTCTCATGATGTCAGGCATTAACAAGTCATAAGAAAAGGAAGATAAACAAGATCTATTAATATTTTCAGTGTACTTGGAGAAAAACATAGGTACAGACAGGTTATGCCTACCGTTGTAAGTAGTGTGGTCTTACAGAATTATGGTTGTAGACTGAAATGATTAGAGATGAAGACAGTGTCTGCATGTCCCTACACACATCTCAGGGATGTTTTCTCTGTACAAATTCTAGGCTGGCTGCGTGGACAGAATGCCCATTTACCCACTGGAATGTTTTATGTCAATTCCTAGTGTGTACATGAGGAATTTTAGACTACCATACTATTTTCTTTTAGACTATTTTCATCTCAAAGGGATCCAGTTCTTGTGCTCTGAGACTGCTGACACATGAAGCAAAGCACAGTAAGTGGAGATGATCAAGAGTTTTTCCTTAAAAATGCAGTCCTGGTTCAAACTAAAACACTCATCCAGATGCCCTACAGAAATAATTGTATGTTATTTAACACATCAGAATAAATGCAAGCTAGAAGAATATCCTGGGTATTCATATGCAAATGTGACAGCACCATGAGTTTTGCTTGAGATATTTTATGAATACAAAGGGAATACATTTGTAATGCAGATTGGTATATACTATTAGACTATTATCTCATCATATTGAGTTTCAAGTCCAAGTACTGTTTTTTCAAATTTTGCACACATAGGTAATGAGTCTGACACTATATCCTTCTGTACCTCTGTATACCACTTCCAAATAAACCCATTGATCTCAAAAGTGTATCCACATGAATATATACCACTTATAATTTCAAAAGAGTAGCTTGACTACTGAATATATTTCTGGATCTTCCTTCTAAAATGTTCTTTGGCTTCTTCAAACTGTTCACTGGGTCTGCAGTATAACAACAACACCTGATGACTAATTTTTTGCTTTCTTTAATTTTTAGAAAAACTGCCATATGAATTGTTCAAGTTCCAAACATTAAAGTCAGTCATATAATTTTCAACTAGTTCAATGAACAATGGAAATACTAATATTCTACATAGTAACAGGGAACTGCACAGCCCTGTGTCAGCATGAGTTCTCAGCACAAATACAATATTTTAATTCTGCATCCTTGACACACCTACACACACAGATGGTTGAGCACAGTAGTTCTTAGAGCAGTAGAACAACCAAAAGAAAAAACTCATCTTTTTTCTAACAGCTGCTTCCTACACAGATGGATCAGACCATGCCACTGTGTGACTAAGTTCTAAATTATAAGTTTTGTCTCATTAAATAAAGAGCTTTTATTTCAAGATTTCATTTATCTTCATTATCTTCCTCACAGAAATGTGTCAGTCTATCTGTGATGAATCTGTGAATGCCATTAAGACTGATAGCAATCCTTTCTTAAAAACTGTGGTGTGGCTGTGTTGATCCTAAACCATCACAATGGCTGAATTGTCTTATAATTTCCTGCATCTACCTAAATGGGCATAAAAAGTGTGGAGAAGGAACAGAGAACAGATGCTTGTTCAGCTTCAGTTTTCCTGTGTTTTTCCTGAACCATCCATAATTCTATTGCAGTTCATCGATTGTTCTCTTGTATGGAATTGAGTGCACCCTCAGCAAGTTTGCAGATGACACCAAGCTGAGTGGTGTAGTTGACATGCTTGAGGGAAGGGATGCCAACCAGAGGGACCTTGACAGGCTTGGCGAGCAGGCCCACGTGAACCTCATGAGGTTCAACAAGGCCAAGTGCAAGGTCCTGCACATGGGTTGGGGCAATCCCCAATATCAATACAGGCTGGATGATGAATGGATTGAGAACAGCCCTGCGGAGAAAGATTGGGGATGCTGGTGGATGAAAAATTGGACATGAGCCAGCAACGCACGATGGCAGCCCATAAAGCTAATTATATTCTGGGCTACATAAAATGAAACATGGTCATCAGGTCTAAGGAGGTGATTCTCCCCACTCCACTCTCATGAGACCCCACCTGGAGTACTGCATCCAGGTCTGGGGTCACCAGCACAAGAAAGACACGGACCTGTTAAGAGTGGATCCTCCTCCACAGGAGGGCTACGAGATTGGTCAGTGGGATGGAGCACCCCTCCTATGGAGAAAGCCTGAGTGAGTTGGGGTTGTTCAGCCTGGAGAAGAGAGGGCTCTGGGAAGACCTTATTGCAGCCTTTCAAGATATAAGGAGGGCTTATAAGCAAGGTGGAAAGAGACATTTTACCAGGGCCCACAGTGACAAGACAAGTGGAAATAATTTTAAACCAAAAGAGGGTAGATTTGGATTAGATATTAGGAAGAACTTTTACAATGAGTGTGGTGAGACGCTGGAACAGGTTGTCCAGAGAAGTTGTGTCTGCTCCCCCCCATGGAAGTGTTCAAGGCTGGGTTGGATGGGGCTTTGAGCAACCTGGTCTAGTGGAAGGTGTCCCTGTGCATGGCAGAGGGTTTGGGCTAGACGATGCTTGAAGATCCCTTCCAACCCAAACCATTCTATGATTCTGTGATCTGTATCATCTATTGGATCAGGGTTGCAAATATTAACACATTCAACAATAATTATTCCGTAGTGATGTAATAATGTGGCTAACGCACTGTCTTAAGAATTTCTTCTTGATGCACTGTCCTGAAGGAAAGTTGTGTACCTGACAATTTGGAAACATCTCAATGTTATAAGTCACTTAGCATCTCAAGGTTGTGTCAAAGAAACTCATGTCCAAAGCTTTAAGAAAAGGACTTATGACCATACAGAAAGCCAAGGATATTTCTCCTTCATAACAAGCATTCTTTGACTCTTAGAAAGATGGAGTCGTATAAAGACATGGAAAGCAGGCCCATTCACAAAGTGTATTGTTTGTCAAACTGACAATCATGAAGGTAAAAGTTTACAATAACAGAAATTTGTTTGGAGCAGTAATGCTATTTAAAGGACCAAACTAACAAACAAGATGAGTTTAGGTTTTCCAATCACTGTTACTCCCTTTAAACTCTGTTTTCCTTTGCAGAGCCTTTCTATGCCAATTCCTTTTTAAGAGAGCATTGAGGGCATTCCCATGGAGAAGGCTAAGACTGAACGAAAAGAAAATGGATAATTGTCACACTTCTGGAAAGCTGCCAAAACCAGAATACTGAATTTAGGAAATGAAATACAAAAAACAAAGCAGTAAGAAATGCTCATTTTCTCAACTCAAGTTCTGAAAAGGGAAGGAAAGAACAGCATTTAGATACTACAAAATTACCTTTTCCAGTGAAGAAACTGTGCCACTTTTTGTAACAGGATTGAAATGAACATGTACTTTTTGCTAAGTGTGAAAGGGAACCCAAAAAAGGAGAACAAAAAAGAATAAAATTACATTGAGGTCCTAGATAATAGCTTTTGCTTGTTTGAATGTGAAGTCTTGAAGAACACTGAAAATATTTATATAGTAGATACTGCATGGAATAATGCAGTATTAAGTTATAAAGAATGAGTGCAACACATTAAGAGATACTGAATTAATTGTTACTGCTCTTATCCAAGAAAATCTTCTACTGATGTAAACTGAAGTTTGAATGATGAGTGCATCATCATGCCTTTATGTGAAATTCCCTATCTGTTTGAGATATTATATGTAAGAAATATAAACTTCAAATGCTGGTATGATAGCTTAAGTTAAAAAACAACTGATGAAAGTAGCAGTGGAAGAGACCAGATGAATCAGTGTCCAGTTCCCTGTCTGTTACTGAAGAACCTCATAGTTCAACTTCTCATACTGAAGTCCTAAAAGTACTCATAATTTTCTTACAGTATTTATCTTCTACAAAATGAGTGTAACAGCATAATCCATATATTCTTCCACATTCTAATTTTACAAAGCCATGTAAGACTACTTACACATTCCTTTCAAAAAAGCAGTCTAGTTATTGAATATCTGAAAGGGAATATTTGTGGGTTTTTTTTGTAAAAGTGTTTTCATGCAACATTTGCAAGACTCTTTGCTAATATTTTTGTGTAATGTATTCAGGAATATAAACAGTTACTCTCAGTCTGAGGAAATCCACTGAAAAAGCGTATTATAATATTTATGTTATAAAAGAGAGAATGTGTGATGCTGACATTACAATGGGATAACTATTATTGAATTTAAAGAGATCTTTTTAATACAGCATTTATTATTAATTCAAATATAAAGAGGAACCTGTATATGCAAAATATCTCCATATGTTATCTTTTTAACACAGAACATAAAGAAATTTAATTTCTTTGACAATCAAACATCAATTCATGCATTTTTTGAACATTAATTTCTTTCCACAGTAAAATAATACTAATCCTTAAGAAACACAGTGATTAGGGGAAAAGAGTTTTACCCTCCTACACAAGATGTTTATAATGGCTATTGACAACCTAAGTGACTTTCATACCGTAGAAACTTCTTAAAAGTACTATTCATTGTATAGTTCAGTCAGTGTATAGGTCATAAGAAATCCACCCCTCTGTTCAATATCCCCATAAAACCCCAAAGCAATCGGGAAGATCTATTTCCTCCCACTATGACATCTTATGAAAGAAACTTAGGCATCAAAGAAGGCAGCTTAATAAAAGCCTCAGCTTAACACCCAGTTCTGGTTAAAACAGGAAAAATCGAAAAGAGACTTCCAACAAAATGCTGCATAAAGAATATAGAAAGTACTGTAAGGATATTCTGCCAAATAAATGGTACAGCTTTGTCTTCAGTATAGGTCACTGTCTCAGTAAAATATACCACAGAACAAAAAAGGTTTTGAGAAGGCCACTGAGAAACCATTTAAAAGTCCTGGAAAAACTCTCATGTGAAACAGAAAAGGAAACAATTTTAACTGCTTCTACAGGAAAAATAAAAGGGAGCATGACAAATGTATGCAAAATAATAAGTGGCATACAGAAGGCACTCAAAAGCTGCTTTTCTTCTAGTATTATAATACACAAAGAAACACTTAAAGATGCTGAAAGACAGCAGGTTTGAAATTGTAAAGAGATTTTTTTTCAATATACAGCATAATTAGACTATGAAACTCAATGCATCAGGAAATCGTTAAGGTCAGTAATTCAACATGAAAAAAAAGCTACTGGAAGTGTGTATGGATTGAGAAGAATAAACAGTGCTATATAAGCAAATGCCAACAAGAGTGAAACAAAACTGAAGGGGATATTATACCACTTACCTGGGAATTTAATCCAATCTCTGGCTATTACAGAATGAAATAACATCTCCAAGTAGGGGGCAAGTTATGTCCCATCTTTTCATAGCGAGCGTGTCTTGACCCCTTCTGAGAAGTATCCAGTGTTGGTCTATTACCTGAGATTTAATGCTTTTTCTTTCTGCGCTTCAGGTAGTCTTAGCTCAGTCACCTACTGCTTTAACCAAGTTATTCATTTGGATTTCACGGAAAACAAACCGCTACTTCCAATAGCCCAAAAATTGTTGTTACTGTTGTACAATCCCACAACACATTTGTTGTAAGATTAATTATCAAAACTTTCTCTGGTTTCAACTGACAAACTCATCATTTTTTACCTCATTAGAGGCATCTGTTTTTCTAGGTAGTGTCACACAAAAGTTTTCCTGGACTTCTCTGAATGGGGCAAACACTTGCTGTGCTCCCACACCTGGTGGTTCTGCCATTTCTGTGCTCTCCTTTTTGTCGCCTTACACAGTTTCCGTTTTAGGAATAATTATTGACTTTTCTTCCAATAACCTTTACTGGCTATTTGCTTTTCTATTCTTTATTGGTGATCGCTCTTAGATGTCTTTCAAATTGCCCACTTCCTCTTAGATTTCAATTAAGCAAAATTCTAGAAGATTCGCAAATGAGCAATGGTATATCCTCCCTCAAAGCTTCATTTCTTATCTAAGCTACTGGTTAGACATGGGAATTGTTTTCAGACTTCAGATCAACAATGCTTAGATGTATAAACTCCCCAGGACATACTGATTATACATGTAATTTACTACTAATATACTATATAGCTTACTACTA
Organism: Strix uralensis; assembly: GCF_047716275.1. Classification (NCBI taxonomy): domain Eukaryota; kingdom Metazoa; phylum Chordata; class Aves; order Strigiformes; family Strigidae; genus Strix; species Strix uralensis. Next base: position 6,108,664 of record NC_134012.1, on the reverse strand, counting down.
CTCCATTATTTAACTTACTGATAGTATAATTTGTTAAAACTATACATACTGCTAATTTCAACAAAAATTAACCCTCCTCCAGAAATAAAAAGGAACATCTGGGTTTGATTTAGAACTCCTCAAACAGATATTTCTTCCCAAAGGAGAAACCATTGTCAGTGCTTATCAGCAGAAGCATGGGATGAACATCTGGTATGGTGCAACTGTATGTACCCAAGTACATTAAAATTGCCTACTCAGCTAGGGGGACGGCTGGCTTGGAACAAGCTGCATCTATGTGAGATACAACTGGTTTTAGCCTCGAAAGCTGCATGAAAACCACTGGTGGGGAATGGCTTCTGGAGTGCTCTGCCACCAAACTGCAGACAGGAATGGTTTAGCAAGAACACTCACTCATTGTAACACACCAAATCCATGTCACAGGATGTTCAACAGCTTCCTCACATATGTTTCTTCCTAGTACCTGGAAAAGTTACTAGGATTTGAATTTGCTGGTAGAGTTGAAGCTGTAGATTATGCATCTCATCAACTGGCCAGAAATGCATGGCCACTGGCCCTCCTAGTTGCAACCCCACAGTTAATAGCCACTGCCCTACGCGTAGTTGGGATGATGCCTCAATGTACAATCAAAATGTGAGCTGATGCTCTGCCACATGCCCCTCATCTGTGCAGTTTCCCAATACACTAATATAGCAGATGTAAATACCACAGAACATCTATGACAGGGAGGTAGAAAGCAGAGAACTCTACAAAACACTGAGAAGAGCTTGCTTACATTATTAAATGTGTTTGATTAATAACCTTTATTCTTCTTGGACTGCAAGGCATTTAGTTATGGCTGGCAGAGTTAATGATCCTCAGAATATAAAACCACATCCAAATCAAACTCTTAAATCTGAACTCTTTATTGTTTCAAATTTGATTTTTTCTGGTTGGATCTCCATGTCATTTCAGTTAGTTATGTGGCAGCCAGAAACCCACACTTTGACATATATTGTTACTAATGACTCAGTTTCCTATTTTTTCAGCAAGCAGTCTCTATCTGATAATCACAATAATGCATATTGTCGATACCTCTCAAGGTTACAGAATTTTTTTTTTGATGGAAGGTCTATTTCATTCTTCTGGCTATTTCCATAGATTTTGAGTTGTTCTGCAGATCTGTATTTCTAAGTTATTTTAATAGGTGACAGTATACTCCTTCTATATGTAGATGAAGGCATTATTTATCTGAAAAACAACTGTTTGTCCAGCATTTTCATCTGTCATCTCAGGACTGACTAGTGAGGTTGATAATGGTGTAACAACAGATTCTGGTTCATGAATAGCAGTAGGCTTTTTTCAATAAAAGCTGAAAAGGTCCCAGAATATTGACTTGAAATCCATGGCTAAAGAAAAGGGAATTATAACACCCAATGATTTCATGCTTCTTTCTGGTGAATGACAGGGCCATGTATTTACATAGCTTTCAGTCAAAGGGATCCTGAAAGAACAGAATTATTTGCTGCTCCTATGAATGAGCATCACCACCGCAGAGTATGCCTTGTTCTTCCTGGGCATGAGTTGTAGGCTATTTTCAGGAATTTAAGTGCTCTAAGCTACTCTCTGGAAGAGCTTCTTTCTCAGTGTAGTAAGACTGTAGGGAGACTTGCCTTGCCTCAAGGTAGTTTTCACAAACAACTCTTCTTGTCGCTAGATACTGTCAATAGCACATTTGAGAGCCAGATTACCATACATTAACAGTATGACAAACTGCAATCTGGACAGAGTTTGGGAAGAATCTTTATACCAATCAGATATGAAATGCCTCTTAAATAACAGAGGAAGAATTCAAGAACATATTGTTCTTGGGTATTACCACAAAAATCCGCCCAGGTTTCCACCTGAGGTAGACCTTCCAATCCAAACATTGGTTACTTTATGAGCCCTGAAAGGGGAAACTTTGTTTCCTTTTTTGCCACTGGGGAATCAGAATCTTTTCAGACAACCACTGCCAATTAATATCAGTTTTGCAATAAATCTAGAATATACAATCAGTGAAATTGCTAATGATCTCTTTTATACTTTACATATTAATTACTTACATGGGTAAAAGGTCAAGGAATCTCAGAAATATTGACAGGATGTTTGTTGATGCAAATGACAGAATACCAGCTTTGGGAATGTATCTCAACTGCCAAATCAATCACCTAGCTTAATTGATTTAGCAACAGAATATTAGACATGAAAGAAATCCAAGATAAAAAACCTTGTACAAGGGAAGTATAATGTGATTTTTGGAACTCTTAACAGTTTAGATGAAGATACATGTCCTGCAATGAGGTCATTTTAATTTACCTTTTTATGATGGAACTACTTTGACAGACTTCTTACTTGATTTACAGTGAGTTCAGAATTGAATTGCTAAACTTTATGAAGCAGAGGAATTTGTATCAAAGGAACTTTGTGAAGTGGGCTGAAGGGATATCATACAAAAGAGTTATATTTAGTCCATCACTGGAAGTCCCATACTTCTTCCTGACTGCAGAGAACTCCTCCACTGCTTCTCATAGCTGACATCCTCAGAGACCCTCTGAACACCTATATACTGTGTATGATTTATTATCACATCTTAAATCAGATTATCCGAAAAGGACTGAATTTCATTCTCCCCCCAAAGAGTAACTGTTCACATAAACTTGTCTTATCTCAGATCACTTTACCTGCCTTCTTGGGTTCTAGTCTCTCCACAATGAATCTGAATCACCCATGTGAGAACTCTGCTTTATTCTGAAGTTGGTATAAATACATGTTGCTGATTATCAGGATCATTAGCTAACTGTTACATACCTGAATGTTTTTAAAAGGATACTGGTGACCCAGCAAGCAACTACAATGAATCACTCTACGATACACTACTGTATGTTTTTTTCATGAATTAGGCAACAAGAGATGATATTTTCCAGACAGGACATGCTCAGCATGCATTTCGCTTGATGAAAATTTGCGCTGTTACTCATTTCATTGCCTCTTTAACAAAGGTCCCTTCTTTGACATTAAATGGAAGGAGAAGCATCGTGCATCACATATTGACTATGTGACTGGTCCCATGATGGAGGATGCCTGCGAACGTTAGGCTGCATAAGCATGTTTTCACATGAGCTCCTCCATATGACTAGACATCAATGGCACAAAGAAGTGGACTGTCTGTATGCTCACTTACAGCACTCACAAGGCTGAAGCTACAGCTTTCTGTCTTTCCACTCTCCAATGACTTATTTCACTTATCAGGTGGCAGACTCATGTAAAATGCATGCAAGTACAAGGACCAGGGTCTGGAACCACAAGGTACTGCACTCACAGTTTAGCCCAGGGATAATTTTTAAGCTGGTATAACTCTTGAGTTACAGCTAGCCATAATCTTGCTGGCTCCCCTAGTCTTGAGACTCGTGAACTCCTGGCTATGTGATTTAAAGGCTGCCAATGACTACCCTTTGCCATCACGCTTACATGATGAACTCAGTCCCCTGTCTTGACTGAGTGCTCTAATGATATGACCATTAAACCAGAAGAAAGTCAGTATGACTTGTTGCTGGCAGTCAGCTCCACTAGAAGGCCATCCTCAGAATCAGGGCCAGACAGAACAGATCCCAAAGGAATGGATAATATCCAACATTTCCATGTTCCCAGTAGAAGAGGTAGACACATATTTTAACTAGATTAAGTCAGTGGGACAGCCTATGTTACCTACGTAATTAACTGAGAGAGAGAGTGTGGCCAAAGTTAATGAAATTGAATATCCATATTCAGGTCTTTGGAGACACTTTCCATTGAGTATATAAGGAACATAATGAACATAAGTAGTTATATGAGCTGGACTGTATTGGTTCCTGACACTTCAAATTATAGACAAGTATCCAAATGGGGCACTTAATTAAGGTAGACTGGACTCAGTGCTTATTCACTCTGATTTGAATGACTGGATTTATCTTTCATGTGCAAATGGAACTGGATTCTTGACTGTTTGTTTGAGTTTTTAACCTTCTAACTGACTAACAGTTGGCTTCCAAATGCATCAATAACATGAGATTTTAAGAACCATGCTGTGCTTTATTGCACAAAATAAAACACAAATTTGGCACACAAGTTTCTCCTTAGGCAAGCACTTGTTCTAAATGAGTTTTACATATGAAAAAAACCCAGCTTCTATTTAAGTGACAAATAGATAATGCAAATTACGTTTATAGGTTAGAACACGATCTGATCAGTCACTTGCAGATGTACACGCATAGCTCTTACTAATTGGGTTTGATCACACAGAACTTCTGGTGACATTAATTGGAGAAACAGGGACCCGTAATTTTCAGTATGAGCACAAAAAATGCAACATGTATTCTTAAAATTTTTGGTTGGTGAAGTGTAGATCTTGCTATATAATCCCACCATGAGATACTACTGAAATCTCAAGATTTTTTTTTTCCCATATGGCTACTTGTCAGTTCTGTAACTACACACTCTAAGACTAAGATACTGACCTGCTGTTCCCAATCTGACCTGAAACCAGGAAAATAAATTATAATGATTACAAAGAGGTTCAGATACTGTATTTTAAACAGGATTCAATGTACATCCGACTTAAGTTTGGAACCTTTGCCCCTGAATCTAAGTACAGTGTTTCAAAACATTTCTTCATAATTCATAAATGCATAGGAAAGAAAGTTCTAAAACATACATTTATTCACAAATTATATTGTTATTCTTTCCACTTTTGTCTAGCATTAATCAAAACAAACACATAAACGTCCAAGATAAGAAGAGTTCCCCACTCTTTCAAATATGCTTTTTCATTAAAGCCATGCTAAATGTGCTTACTTTTCCTTACCATGCTCTAGAATATGCCTAGCAAATTATGCACTGTTGTGTCCAGTAAGTTTGAAGTAAGGTCATTTTCTGAAGGTAGTAGTAGTATTCAGTAGTATTAGCTTGCTCATAATAGAAAGGTCAAAGACTGATACACCTCAGAAAACCAGATCTGATATTAATCCACATCACTGCAAGCAATAAAAAAGCTCCTATCTATAAATACAATAAAAGTTACCATGTGGAACTTACTGTGCTGGCAGTGAATCCCATTAAATCCATCCGGACATTTACAAACATATCCTATGAATGTGTCGCCTCGGTACGCTTCACTGATTTCACATATCCCGCCATTATGACATGGATTAGGAAGGCAGGGTCCTGAGAAAGGGGGGGAAAAAAGGAGATAAGTATATACACATACATACATACCTAATAACAGCCATAATAATTTCAGTCATTTGTATGTGTTCATTAAAGAAATAAAATCCCTATGTAGACGTTCATATTCCACTAACCCACTAAAATATACCCTTCACTTAGTTCAGATAACTTGCCAGCATAGATTTTTATGAACAAGAAAAAATATGAAGCATGTCACTACTCATTAATCACAACATTATTTTTTAATGTAAGAGAAGACAGGAGACAGAGAAGCTAAATCTTGCTCTCCTATTAAAGATAACAGGCATTCTAACTTTTATACCACTGAGGAAATATGTATTAATCAAACATGCCTATCATGCACAGAGTGACATGTGCAATATCTCTGAATAATCACTACATGTCAAGTTAGTAGTTTGAGATCTTTGCTATGGCTTTGGGTGACTTTCTGAATATGTGACTATCATCTGGGCCAGCAGTTAGCAGCTACTACACCAACGATTCCTTTTCCACTTAGTGACTTTTTAGCATATCCACTTCAAACTGATTTCAAAAAGGTCTTCTGACTTAAGCTTTTTTTTCCCAACTAATCATATGCTAGGATACCTAAAATTTCATCAGTGAGATCTAATTTGTTAGGTTAGCAACCACTACACATACATTTAAATAACAGCATGTTTTGAACTGAGGTCTAAAGTTTATTCATTCAATGGCATGTGTTAAAAGCGTTTTACATTTTATTATTTTACTAACGCTATCTGTAACATACCTCCTACCAGAAGAAAACATTTTAGCATTTTGATGACTTTTTCTTCCAATCTCACTTTAAAGAACTGGTAATCATTGATTAGAAAGCCTCATGTGCAAGTTTGTATGTGAAAAGATTTGTGAATTCAATATAAAATATTATTTGCAACCATTGCCATGTCCACAGAAAGGTGTTAATCTTCACTTATTGAAATGCACTGTCATAATTATTCACCCACTTAAAATTGCAATTAAAAAAAAAAAAAACAAAACAAACAAAAAAAAAACCCAAAACAGAAAATAACATCTTTCCACAGCATAATTTACTGACAATCAGCACTAGGAACTGAATGATTTAAACTTAAAAGAGCTACAAGTTTAACGTTTCTGAGGGTCTGCCTATTAGTTTATGTTTGCAATTACAAACCCAAGGTTTGACAGATGTTCACAGCAACAGCATTCATTCAGAACATCACATTAGTGAAAACTGCACTCTCTAAAAAAATACTAATTTGCGAAAGATAAAAATTAACAGAATGACAAGGATGTTAGAACACACTCCCCGGTTAGAATTGCCTGGGTGGTTATAGCAATTTAGGAAACTATCCATGTACACATTTCTATTACAACTTACGTCATCAGTTTATTCCAGGACACAAGCCCGCAGAAGTTACGCTTGTGCACATCATTAAACATGGGATATGTCTCACTGAACCCAGTAAATAAAAGACACGAATATATAGCAGCTTACTCTAAATGCAATTAATAGTAAAAAAAGGCAAAACTTATAAAGATAAAAAGGAGACTGGCTGTTGCCTTTTTTCCTTTCCCCATCCACATTCTGCATTGCACTCTAAATGTAATGGTACACTACATTCTTCATTCCAGACAACATATATTACTCCTTTAACAGGTCTAGGAAGACACATGGCTTTCAAGTATCACAGCTTCTGTTCATGTTATTTCTCCTTTGCAATATTTTGGGAAGGAACATGTTCTAATAATTTGCACTTTTAGTCTCCCAATGAATATGAGCTGTGTGGTTTTTTTCAAGTCTCTATCACAGTGCAGCAGTTTTGGGAGTACCTGCAGGTAGCCTCATATCTTAATTATTTCTATGCAAGCGGATCTCTAATCTTCCAAGAACAATAAATCTTTTAATAATTACTTTCTCATTTTGCTTGCTGCTTTCTCCATATGGCTTGTTGAGCACATGTTCAGCATACTTTCATTGATTTTCTTTAGATTTTGCATTTTCTCAGATCAGTCCAAAGTACAAAGGCTTAAAAGGTCATTTGAGGTGCACAGTAATAAATATACTGGTGCATGCCAGTATTTCTAACTAATCTTAGTCTTCTATGATACCTTCCCACTGAAAAAAAAGCTCCACATCAACAATATGAACACTTTTTTTTCCGTGATTATAATTCTGATTTGGTCATAGTCATATAAAATTATTTTCAATCTAAATGTTGAGTAATTTTACTTTCTGATTTGCCTTTTTTTTTTTGTTAATAGAAACCTGTAGTTCAAAAATTATTTTGACAGCAATGAAACAATCTCATTAAATGCACTGAAACTGGTAAACAATAATCATCTAATTTTCACTAGCTAACATGCATTTCCTAAGAAGAACATGAATTAGACTCATTTGCATTCTAAAAGAATGAATGATTGAAACTTTAAAAAGCCTGTATCATCACACCTTGTTTCTCCTAATTCTCCAGAGGACCACACCTGTGAGTTCACACATCTTCAGGATATTTAAATTGCATGAACCATCAAGCGTATTTTTATTTTTTTTTACTGAGTCTACAGTATCCCTGATGCAAGTTATGTAGGTCAGAATGTCTTGAAGGATCTGAGCCCTAATCCTGCCATCATTCCATTTAAGCATCAAAAATGGTATGTAAGATCTAGGCACTGCTGCCAGATGATGAGAGTTCCCAACTAACTTCCATACGGACGTATAGGCTTTTAAATAACATTGTATTGACTGCTGGATAATTAATTCCCTGACAATCTGATTAATATTCTCAGTTTCTCAGATCTATAGCAGCAAGTTCAAGAACATTGTTCTTTACCAAAAAAATAAAAAAGAAAACTTGTCAAGTAATTTTCAAAAAACAGTGGACTTCAGGGATTTGTTTTTTTAAATCAATAGCACTGTAATACTTTTGCAGGTAATCTTTAAGTGGCTTCCAACACAAAGAGAACAACAACATTTGATCAATATTAATGAGCAGTGGAATTCAATGGTATGCTTTCCGGGCATTTTTATCCATGTTCATATAAAACAATGTCAACAAGATTAATTGTGCACTCAAAGTAATAGATCTATTCACTTTCCTGCTCTTTTGAGTCCTTCTTTGTGCAGTTCCAGTGGTATTAGCCAACATAATAAGTATAGTCCAAAATACATCATTCTGTTATTCAATTGAAATCCCACGCTGTCTTTGAAAAAATATTGAAAGTTAACTTAAAGCATAGCAGATTTTAAATTTTTTAGACGCTCTTACTAAAATCTCTGAGATTTTATAGATGGACGAATCAAACAAATGCATCCTCAGTAGAGTTGCGAAGGGGCTCAAGGCAGAACCATGTTATGTTTTCTTCTTTGACAAGTACAGTTAACTGTAACTTCACAAAAATAAAACGTTGTATAACGCAATGCTGAAGTTGTTAGTACATATTTGAGAGAAACCATTAGTTTGTCTATAGCAAGAAAAGCCAGGAAGACAAGGAAAGCATCATTTCACCAGTAAGAATGTAATTTTTGACAAAGAGAATATATAGAAAGAGAGAATTAGCCTATTTAGGAAAACTGATACTTCATTCTGTCTTATAGGATATTCAAATTGTTTTGAAATAATAGAAAGAAGTGTTCAAATACCTTTCTACACTTTTCCCCTGACAATCTGGAGGAACTTTTTTTTTTTTAAATACCTAGTATTATTTTGAGGTTCTTTTTTTTCACATGGTCTTCTATTTTACAGGAAAAAACCAAACAAATAAACAAACAAAAAAGGCCTAGAAACATTGACAAATGTAAAGTACATCTAAATATGTGTATGTGAATGTCATTACCTAAAATTCTGACTGTTCTGATTTCAATTATTTAGTTTTACTACAGACTGACTGAGCAAGCTGCACAGTGCAATGGGAAGGGATCTGAAGAGCAAGAGGGCTGATGCTGAGGACCTGATGCCCACACAGTGTCCTTCCTGAGAAGGGGGTGGTAGATTTACTCTGGTGGCAGACTAACTCTAGTCTCTGTCAAGGTGTTTTACCCGCTTATGTTTGAATCTGTACGTGTAAGGTATGATACAAACTACTGTCCCCTCTAAGTGTCCAGGATGCGTTAGAATTTTAAGAAAAAAAGAAAAAATATTATGTTTCCAGAGCATTGCTGATGAAACACTGTAGCCCTCCCACTCCTCACCCAGCGGAGGACAGCAAGCGCCGTACAGGAGCTCATTTGCAGTGCCAGTGCAAACTTCACCAGGGACACACAGTGCCCATCTGAAAGGGCAGCTCTGCAGATGTTCAGCGACACAATGAACACATTTTGTACAATGCACTGAAGTCCATTATCAAGAAGTCTAGAGACACTTTGCCAAACTTTTTTCTGATAAATCTTTACGTAGGACTTAAAAATGTGACAAAGGTCAACTTTGAAGTACAACAGCTAACAGTGGAGTTGTGTAGCTTTAGTTTAGCAAAATCTGAGAAATCAGAAAGTAGATGAAACAGGAGCCATAACAGGAAACAAAACCAACCAACCTCTCCTCAATGACTATTTCTCTTACTACTCCCCAATTCAGTGACAGTTACCCGTAAAACAAGCCATTTCTTATGCTTCCATCAAACAGCATAAGCATTTTTTGTCAAATATAAAATCTGATGTTGCTTTGGTGGAAAACACATTCAAAAATATCAGGCAGTTACAAGCAATGTAGTTAAACAAGAACTCTACATCAGTCATTTCTTCCTCAAAGCCTGATGCCCCATACTCAAGTGTCCTTGCTGCTGTGCTAAAACAGGAAGAGGATAAAAAAATCAATTCCTACTATCTTACTATCTACTTATTACCATCATTTCTTAGAAGATAAAATGAGAAATATGAAAAACATAAAGAGAAAAAAGAAAGAAAAATATACTCCAATGGAGTGACATATGCCAAGTAATCACATTTAAAAAAGTAAAATTAAAGGCAGTGCAATACAAATGTTAACACTTTTGATGATATCTATCCATCTTCTCTTCACGCAGAAATAATGCATCTTTAATGAAAAATACTGAATTAGATATTGACCTTGATATATATCAAGATGAAGATACTGTTAGCTACAAAGCTAATTGCTTCATTTATTTTGTGGAATATTACTAAAGTAGGACTATAGATAAAGTTACTCCGATGATATAGCAAGCTCCAAGTCCCGTCAAAACAAATACTGGAGTTACCATCAAACTAATAAAAGGTATCAAATGATTTTTCATTTCATTGTGAAAGAAAAATACTCTCTAGCTGCTTGCCTTCATACCACTAGATTTTCTTAAGTTCCTCTCAGTTCTGCATGAATGTCAGACAAATAGGGTTTCTTCCCCCTCTGGTAAGTTGAAATCTTCATTAGAGATCTCTCACATGGTTTCAACATCAGTAGTTTGAAGTCTTCCCCCCACTTATGTTTTGATAATACATAATACTTTAGACGCTTCCTCCGCCAAAGCAAAGTCTTCAAAATAAGTTGTGACAGAGCTCACTTAGAACTCTTATATTTTGAAATGAGTATGTGTAAAAGAAGCCAGTGGCACATATTACTTCTTTCATCTTTACAGGAAAAGAAGAATTAATCTCCTTGCTGCTGGAGCTAGCAGAATGGCACAAGCTTCCCACGATGAAGAAGTTTAGGATTATCACACTGAATTAAACTCAGTGTCCTGGTAATCCAACACCCTATCCCTGCAGGTGATCATTTCCTGCAACCTGAGAAGAAAGCTGAAGAATCCTCCAGTGGGAATAATTAAATATCTGCATTAGGTGTCTTACAGATATTTGAGATGAGCTTAATCTCAGAATCTTTATCTTTGACATTCTTTTCTAATTAATATGTCTGTTTTCTCCATACAGTTAAAAAAAAATTATATGCACAAATGAGAGACCACCTCTTTTTCAAAAGTATACTGACCTTTTTCTTTCCTCATCATCCTTTTAAAAACTCAATTAAATGGATTTCTGAAAGGTGTGCCCCTAAAATGGGAGCTTATAGATTTCAAAGTTCAGCAGACACAAATCCAAAATATAACATAATCCTATCTGAAGGAGACCTTTTCCCACACAGACACATAAATGAGCATTCAAATCCAGCAGGAATGTCCCTACAGGTTCTGACAGAAAACTGCTTTACTGCATAAAAAGGGCACGAATATAACAAAAGTTTTTGAGGGTCTCTGATCTTCCTCACATTTACTACTTTGCCTATTAATTTAATATGATTGTGCAAAGCTTACCTGACTAGTTTTGAATGCCCCCAGCTGTGTGTCTGTGTGGGAGTTGTGATACTTCAGAGACCATTTTAACAATTTGACAGAAATGATCCCGCATCTGCTGAGTTCTGGGGATCATTAAATCATACCGAAATACGTACTTATGTCTCAGCCTATCTACAGGTTTGAGCACACAAGTATGACATATCCACTCCAGCAACACAGCGCAGGGAGTTAGGTCTCATTAGTGCAGGTACTTTGAGCCTGTGCACCATCTTTGTGGCTAAGACTAAGCTTCTGCTCAACTATTTTGTAGATTTCAACTGTATTTAGAAGAAAAATACTGTTTCCCAAGAACACTCTCAACATAGCTGGGTCTGAAGAACAGCATGTTTGTTCACTTCTTCAAATATCTGAGGTACATCTCAGCTGCCTGCAGTGCAGGGTTCTGAGGACATTTGAAGAGAGCCTTCCCAGCAGCTGTGCTATTGACCTTCTGCCAGAAGGGGCTGTAATCATGAAAATGGTTTCTTCTAGTCAACATGCTGGTTCTGCCACTTAGGTATAAAGCATTGTGAATGAATGAATGAATACATTGTAGTCCACTATCTGCTCTTTCTTAGCCATAGATATACATTTTTTTGCCTTTAAAAGTCATTCTGGGTTCAAAATTTACATAAATATCTAGACATTTTAGGGCCCAACTCCCATTATACTGGAGCATCATGACATGGCTCAAAGAAAACAAAGGAGTCTCTCCTTTTAACTAAAACCCATGGAAGTCAAACTTCATGTATTTTGAACCACTTCATCCTTCAAGTCTTCCGAAGTGTAGTAAGAAATTCTTGCTTGCCCAGCATACTTGAATATTTGTAAAACAAATTAAAAAACCCACACCAAACCACAATAGCTCCTACAGATCAATATATTTCATATGATTTCCTTCTGGAATTTGCCACTGTTGATTCTATTTTGCTGTTAGGAAACAAAGTAATTTAATTTAACGGGTAGTTAGGTGTTGGAATGGGCTGCCCAGGGAGGTGGTGGAGTCCCCATCCCTGGAGGTGTTCAAGAGACGGGTTGACATGGCGCTTGGGCATATGGTGTAGTTGGGAACTGTCAGTGCTAGGTTAACGGTTGGACTAGATGATCTTCAAGGTCCCTACCAACCTAGATGATTCTGTGATTCTGCGATTCTGTGATTCTGTAATTTTGATTCAACAAATATTTATTATACCTACAGGTTAGTTTAACCTGAAGAGAATAGGCATTGCAGAACATCATTCACAGTTTATGTGGAATATTGATAATGTTAACTGATAGCTATGTGTTATTCCAGTTAATGTATGAAAGTAGAAAAAATAATTAGCAGTTACACACACCTTCATCACATTAACATTCTCAAAATATCAGCTTTTTAAAAAAAATCTGTTCAGCCTGGTTCATAAGTGAATTAGTACGGTATTTGATTCTATCTAACTATATTTTCATTATAAACTAATGGCAGTGATCCAGACTTAATTGCACTGTGATTAAATATTTATCTTGTTTTTAATGCAGCTAATGGAGCATGCTGAGTATAATGATCAAGGTGTCTCCATCTGGATGCAGCAAAAGCTAAGGTTCACCCCTTGAGTGCAAAATGCTTTAGGTCATTTTGGCACATTTTCCTCTAATTCAGCTCTGTGGATTTCTATTACAGAGAATAAGTTTAAACTGATTGTCCAGCCATGTTCCAGCATTTTTAAAACTAAATAAAGAGTATTTTCTGACAAGATGCTATTTAAACTCGAAGGCTATACAGTGCCTTTCCTTAATAAATAGTCCTCAACTTCTCACCTAACGCTTCCATCAACTGAGAATGACAGATTATACCCAAATTTGAGGCATGGGCAATGTAGTGATACTACACAGAGTGAGACATGAAAATGCTCCAAAAGCTGGAGAAAGTGTTTAATGTACTACAAGACATTTTCCACAAGTTCTCTCTCATTATTTCTCCTCATAATCTTCAGCTTCCAAGCTTGAGAACTAACTTTCCCTGATTTCAATGCTGTTTTTCAGCTCTTTATGCCCTTTGTCACCTACATATGTGTTTCTGAATAAAGCCCACAGTATTCTCCCCCCATCAGTTTTCTCATACTCCTACTGTGGCAAAATAATGTGAGACCTCTTCTACATCTCTGCATGACATTTCACAGGAGGGTATTACCTTTCCAAAGAATACCTGCTTTGTTTACAAAAAAATCCAGGTTCAGGGCCTTTTCCTTCTCTTTCTCTAACTTTACACTCAGACAGAATCACCATTATTTTTTTCCTAGATTATACTGTTTCTGTCACTTACTTCTCCCACTCTTGCTGATCCAAGCGTGGGGGCTTGGTTGCCACACTCCATTTTTTGTGATTTACTTTGTATCATTGTTAAATCCATATTAATATTCCAATTTATGTTAGAAATATTTTCTAAATCTATTTTTTAGTTGATTCTGGTTCACATCAAACAGCAAAACCTCTGCAAACACAGAGAATCTTGTGTTTTGTAAAAATTTTGTGCAGGACTGCAAAGACTTGAAGAATTTTGTATGTTGAAATATTCAGAGAATTATTATAAGTTGGGACATTCAAAAGGTTCAGTTCAAAATCTGTCAACACTAATGTCTACAGGTTCTACATTAAAATAAACTCTCCAAATCCATTCTCTATATAGCTGAAACAAATACATCTCTGCATTTACTGCATTGGTCTGTTGCTTAAGTAAAATATACCCAGCAATAAGGAAACTATACATAGTTTGGTACCTAATGCAAAACCTCACTGCCAGTTCAGATTTCTGTACAAAAGTGCTATTTTTATGATCGTAATTCTTGTCATCATATATGAAGATGACAGATTTCATTGTTTCACTGCACTTTAGACTGCCAATGAACAGGACCTCTCATCCTTTTTTGCCGTGTTCCACTAGTTATTGGAAATGGAGAAAACCTGAAAAGATTATGTGAACCTTAATTATAACAGCAAATAGATTAAAATCCAGTTAGTCCTCTTGCTGAGCATTCCAGTGGGAACTAAAAAATGCAACAGCCTAAACTTATGCTATTCATATTTGTATGAGTCAGATCTTAATTACTAGTGTCGCATTAATGACATGGAAAGAGCAGAAGAGAATCTCAGAGGGTGGTTATCCTTAGGACATGAAATATTATTAAAAAGTGATGAAAGAGAATTACTAAATGTGAAATATATGTAGTCCAAAAAGGCATAAAGTTGTCCACAGCAGAAACCAAGAGAAATAGACAAGACTCACACTCCAGTCATTTATTTCCCTTAGGATGTAGGACAGAGCAAATATATCTTTTCCTCTTTGCATTTTTTTTCCAGCTGTCATCAAACCCTCCTGATTTCATGTACCCTACCCTAAATCCTTTTGAATTCCAGATTCTGTCACGATTCTCCAACTCTTACTCCCTTCTTAGCTAGATCATAATTCTTTTCCTCTCATACCCCACCATTCCTGCTTCATATAGGTCTCTTGTCAACTCACTGCTACACTGCATAACAACCCAATTTAAAATCACAACCCATGTTTGCATTTATGTGCCTTCAGTTTTTAAGACACACAGTGGAATCACTGGATGTCTGCTTCCTTTGCACCAGCTATATCCACAGCACAAATACAAATTAATTGCTCTTGATTAGTGATTCACACGCAGTTAGTTGTACGTGGAGGAACATACTGATCTCTTTTGGTGGGTAATGGTAATAATTCCTGCACAGCAATACTGGAAATGAGTCTTTTCTGATACAGAATGCTTTAACTCAAAATTCTATTTTGTATTATTGCACACAATGCAGGTGTCATTGCTGTCGTTCAAGCACAGTTCTCTGCACAGGTAAATTTTGCCTTCAGCGGAGCCTTGTGCAAGGGCTGGGGCATAAGCTGCGGCACTCCCAAGGCCACAAATACAGTCCTTTTGGGAATGGCATGTCAGACTTCCTCTGGAGACACACACTCTTTTCCTGGTGTCCACCCTCAGCTGTAGCATGGGTAGCTCATCAGATATATCCAACCTTCCTCTGGTTTGCAAGATCCACAGATCTGCGCACAGGCATAATGATGGCTATATTCACCTGAGTGACTTCAAAAGATGAAGGCATGAACTAGACTTAATTAACTTCCCCTCACCTTAGGATAGACGACCTGAGTGAATGTTAATATTCTCTTTCCAATCTAGTCTGATCGGTAGCTGGATATGGCTCCTGAAAGGGAATCCATAATATTATTTATCTGTTGATAGAATGGAGTCAAGGCACAGAGAAGGTCATCTGGTTGAAAAATGTGGATGCTGCAGTTAGGTTCTGAATGACCAATAGGATATGCTATGAAAACAAACCCACTACTTTACTAATGTAATGTGTACTTTCATCGAGGATATCCCTAGCTACATCACTTAAACAGTTTGAAGCAAATTATTTATTTGGAATTTCTTAAGATATTGCAACATACTGCCTATATTCTGCTACCAAAAATTTAGATAGAAACAAGACCTGATGACAAACAAGTTACATTATACCTTCTGTCCCTGCCCCTACTCAAGGAAGGCTGAAGAAGAACGCTGATCTGATGGGATCATGGATTTGTATTTTGTTTCAGAAAATGCCCAGTATTACTGTTTTGCAGAGAAAATTATTAGAATGGTTTTATCATCTAGGAGGCTGGATTAAAAAAAGAAAATTGAAAAATACCAGGTCAATATGGAAAGATTAAGAATCAGATATTGAAATACTGTCATGTTTCCCTTAGTGTATATTAATAAATAAATACTGTTCTGCAGTTTTAACAGGACAAAATACTGTAGAAAGCTTGAAACTAATGGAATTCATGAATAACTGTAACAAAGACTTGTAATATTGCTGTAGAGTGTTAATTCATGCTTTGCAAGTAAATGTTAAAATATGGCACTGCAGGCAAATTGAATATATAAATCTATATCCAGACCTTTTTGTTCTTGGGCTATGGCTTCTTCATTCTACCTAGTCATTTCAATAAAACTTCATGAATTCTCAGTCTTTTCTCATCTTATTTGACACAATTCAAATAACTCCTGAAGTATACAACAGTACAATGCATCTTAAAATCTTTTAGTAATAGACAACTAGACATTCATGGGAGCATGTCACATTTTCATAATTGTTATTTTTATCAGAACAGTTGTCATACAACCACAACTCCCATGGCAGCCAGTGGAAGTTGTGTCTTGAATAAATAATGAATATACACTTCTGGACTATACTGTGAAAGCTTCCACTCTTTTACTTATCTGCTGTCATACTGATAATTTTAATTTGGGAGTTTATTACTTTTTAGAGTACTGTGGATCTTATGCAAATATTTTTGCCACAATTTTGAAGTCACAAAGTGTTCACTCCCAAGGACTACTACTGAAGTCAACAGTTTTATATAAGTGCAATAAAAGAGAGAAAAAAAAAAAAAAAAAGTTGTTTCCAAAAAATTTTGAAACACTGCAATTGTATAGCTAAGATTACAAAATACAGCAGAAGGTAGCTGAATACTACATGTAATTCTTTTTTTAAGCCTAATAATGGACATTCATGCTCTGAAGTAAAGTACTGTTTATCTAAAAGACTTACAGTGGGAGAAAATGAAACGCATTTTAATTGAAGTAGTAGTGGCTTCAAAAGAATATACAATAAAAAAAATCTATTCAATTTCTAAGACAAAAGAAAAAAGGGAGGTCTTGGCTCTGGCAAACGGTCATTAGTATATAGAAAGACAATCTATAAGAGCAACAATGAGAATTAGTAGATGTGAATGAAGTGGCAGATATTTGTTATTGCAAGAAATGGTCTAAGAAGTTGCTGCATACATGCAGAAATACCCACATCCCTGTCTGAGTGAACTTAGTTAAGCTTTTGCTTGGTATTTCTATGCCCCTGAAGCAATTTATGTTCTCTTTATGATAAGAACTACACCTGGATTTCACCTGTAATGTTGCTTCAATAACACATTTTAAAGAGGGCCGTTTAGTCTTGATCAATGTTAATGCCAGGCAACCTGTGACTATTAAAATATAAATGTCAAATCTACGTTCAACATTTTTTTTCCTTGTTCAAGCTAGGATAGACTTAACAATCTTCTCTCACCTCAGTGATACAGCTACTCAGTGTCCAGCTAGCTGATTCCTTACTGGCAAACAGTACTGACTGAAGCCAGAGTCGAGACAGTTTGGGATAGCAGGGCTTTTTTACTTCGTAGGGGGCTTGGGGGCATTCGTAGCAGGCAGAAGAACAGTAAACACAGTGCAATGCAGGAAGAAACTCATTTGGATGGGAACTGAGCATCAGATGAGTAGCTGAGGAGACGGAGAGATTCATAATAAGAAAGACCAGATGGAAGAAAACAACTCACCTCAGCTCTGTTTTAAACTCTGCTCTTGGTCTTCTAGGGAACTTAATTCCATTTGCAAATAATTCCATTATCTGTCAGTTTTAACACTTCCTGGGCTTTGATCCACTACAAATCCACAGCAATGTAACAGTACTATGCATTACCATGATCATGATTGATAAAATACTGCTGTTTCAGACATGAAGGGAAACTCATGTGTCTGAATGCCTGTCCATTTCACCTATTAGCTGGCTCAATAAAATATGTTACCCCTACATACAAACTTTCCTTGTTATACCCTTCCTGCAACTTATGTATCTACATCAGGAAACTATCCTAAACATCCCACCTTCCCCCGATTATAAAATCGGTTGCAAAGCAGCCTGAATTTAAAAGGAGGACCGTATTCTCTCAGTTCAGCCATGTTCTTTGATACTTTGACATCTGCCAGAGAGCTTTCCTTTGCATTTCCTCCTTACCTGCTTTAGGAGCTATCCAACCTCCTTAAGCTTAGGCACATGTGTAAGTTCTTTAACACTCTTACATAATAGGATATGAACTGCTGAAAAGGTAGGACAAGGATTCTGGTTGTAAGAATTAACACTTTTCTTTGTTGTGCAAGATTACCAAGAATTGGCACACAAAATCTTAAAATTTTAAAATAAAAACCACTTAAATTTGCATTGAACAAAATGAGTAAAATTTCTTACTCAGTACTATTTTCACAGTCAACCCAATGTTTTAAAGATGGTCATAAGACAGTTTAAAACCAAAATAAGCACGAAATAAGCCTCTTTGGGATGCTATTTTTGATCAGAACCATTTTCATCAGGCTTGTTAACCTGCTTCCAATTCCTCAACCAACCACTACTTCTGTTTTGTTTTCCTTTCATTAGTATTTGCTTTTTTTTCGCCTTTCTACACCTAGATGACAATCTTTGACTACTTGAATCCACTTTAATTACAGTATCTCACCAAAGATGACTGGCTTTTTTTCTTCACTCTAGCTTTCACTGTATTTTTCCAATATTCTCCTTCCCATTGAGAGCACACATGCCACTACACAGCAAATCAGATCAAGGAGCTGAACCAAACGAACACTAACTCTATTGGGGAAATTATATTAGGGAGGAGGCTACTTTCAGCTGAAACAGCCACCTGATGCAGTTCAAGACATAGCTGTACAATTGCTAGCACAAGCATAAAGTAGAGAGCAAGAAAGCATGAGTAGGCTGGAAGAAGGAATCAGAAATATATGGCCTGTGTGAAGGAAACAGCTTTTCCAACAGCAGCCGATCCAATGCAGACCATCCCGCTGCAGCCTTTCCCTTTGTATGCATGTATTCAGACCCACTCACTCCGTGCCCATGTGCAACCCATTAATCTAAATTCCTTGCCTGTCAACTCCCTTCTCCCTCAGCAATTTCTCAGCTCAGTTTCCATCACTTCTCAGATGAAAATCTGTCCATTCTAACAGTACAGGATTTTGTCATCTGTTCTCTGACATTGTTAGCCTTTTGCCATATTTTCTCCTGTGCTTCAGCTCTACTTCCTGGAAGTACAGAGAACTCAAGAAGCAACAGAGTACACTGAGATCCCTGGAGCAACAAGAACAGTAGTTCTTCATCTTGTTTGTTCTTGTTCCATTTTCAGAAGATAATAATTAGAGGACATCAAATAATAACCTTTGACTATTGTATTCACATGACCATCTCTTAACTGATAGTTCTGCCCTTTTTATCTGTTCAAGCAAGGTCTACACACCTGCAAAGCCTCTTCTTGGGGAACGCTGCTTCCCAGATAGAAAAGCACCTAAGTAAAGCTACTCTTGATACAGACCTGGTACCAACAACCAGTGCTGACAGTCCTGGAGCCTGAGACAAAAGTGTGGTGTTTCCCCTCCAGGGTGACATCTCCATCTGTTCTGCTCCTTGCTCTCCTTGCTACAGAAAGGCACTGGTAGTTGGTATGTCAGACTTGATTTCACCCACCTGCAGACAGCAGGACGCACTGCTGGTCCCTATTACAGACTTCCCAACTCTGTTAGGTTAGGAGCCATCTCTGCTAATTAAGCGTGAACTAAACCTACCTCTGTGGCTGACTCTGTGGACCTTTCCATGGCAGTAATAAAAGTAACCTCTGACACCGCTCTGTGAAATTGCATGTCCCAGCTCCAAAGTATCGGAGCAGAAAGGTTTCTCAGTAGAACAGCTTTGAGAATCAAAATGGGCAGCAGAACACCTTTTTTCCTTAACCTCATTATGAGAAATAGTGAAACGATTTGAGCTGAGTTCAGCCTGAGGCAGATGTCTGGCATGGAAAACTTCCATCTCAAAGTTCAGGTGAGAAAGTGGTAAGCAACGAAAAGAAAATGTTCATGACACAAAGCAACAGCTAATTTAGGGGTTATATATTATCTTCCACTTGTATTTGTACACTGGGATGGATGTTGTATACTCACCACAAATACTATTCTCTAAAACTATGCAGATTATGGAAAAATGGCCATGTATGAGTTTCTCAGGCAGTTGCCAGCACTGCAGGCTAATCTCAACCTCCTTAGCACCCTTTTTGTCTAATCCTGAAAAGGAGTGAGTGATTTTGCCGAACTGAGTTATTTTTATGATATATGGACAACCATTCACTAAGGGATAGGCTGAAAATAGTAATTAATTTCCATTCCTGACCTAAGCAAGATTTCCAGCTTTTAAATGTGACAGCCTACTGTAATAGCCTTCAGTGCCACCTGGCATCTAGAGCTATTTTTACAGCATAGGCCTCATTTCCATCAAAATAGGGTTCAATATGACCTTTATATAATGTTCTGGTTTAGTCTATATTTTGCTTGGAATAGATGGAAAATTAATTAAAAAGTTAGCTTCAGGCACTGAAAAATAAAACATGCACTTCAATAAGAAAAAGAAAAGGAATTGTTACAAATGTGTAAACCAAGTTAAGCAAGAGAGTAAATCTCTGTTACTGACCCTGGGGGAACAGCAAATCCTTTCCCTTAGAATAATATGGAAAGATGCTTTTCCTCTTTGAAATGTGTGAAACAGAATAGTTTTGCATACCGCAGCAAAATTATTGTGCCCCAAAAGACAGCCTGAGAGCATGCTGTCACAAAATTACAATAATTCGGACGCTGCTGTACATGGGACAGTGAATTGAAGTCCTTGAGACTAGATCAGATGCATCTTTGGGGTTTTGAGTGTGAGGGAGTAAGCAGATAAAATATCTCATGAACTTGTTGGAAAGTTTCATTTCAATAAGCTAGGGACATCTGTTTATTTCTTCTTTTCTGATAATCATCAAAGGAGTTACAATTTCAACTTCTTGCAATCAATACAAGGTCATTAGGGCATTATTTTCAGGAAGAAGAGATACCCTTTGTGAAATCGAATTTCATAACCACAATCGCTTAACTATTTTAAAGGCAAATACATAGTATAGCTAGCATATAAGGATGTAAGGATAATTCCTATATAAATATAAATCTTAGTAAGATCTCAATTGCTTCTCATTTGAACTCATAATATAGTTGTCTGAGAATCAACATGTTGCCAGCACTTTAACCAACTGGATCTCTTCTACTCTTTGATGAACAGTGCAACACCAAATGGGAAAGGCATTTGCTGACATGGAGGAAGGAATGACAATGAAAAATTGATGACAATATTCCTCTGTTCAAGCAAAAGACCTATCTAATATTTGAATCATAGAATCACAGGATGGTTTGGTTTGGAGGGGATCTTTAAAGATCATCTGCTCTGACCTCCCTCACCATGGGCAGGGACACCTTCCACTAGTCCAGGTTGCTCAAAGCCCCGTCCAACCTGGCCTTGAACCCTTCCAGGGAGGGGGCAGCCACAGCTTCTCAGGGCAACCTGTGCCAGCATCTCATCACCCTCACAGTAAAAAATTTCTTCTTTATGTTCAATTTAAATCTACCCGCTTTCTAAATTAATATCAAACTATTCTAAACTATCTAATGTAAAGCTATCTAATATGGTGCTGAGTAGAACCTTCCTACATTCATAAATAGTTACAAAAAATCAAAACCTTAAAAGTTTGATATTATGAATTTACCTCAAAATAAACTGACAAGGGAAAACCTGGGATTTTAATAATTTTATGTCTAGTGTTTTAAATCTATTAAAAATGATAATTCAGGCAATTTTTAAATGAAAGGATATTTAGAACAAGAAGAAGCACTTATTTTTTGCCAAAAATGTGGCTCATATTTTTACAATATAAATTCCATTCTGTTTTTTTAAACTTACCATGATCCCTGAATAATTTTATTTCTGAGGAAACAATAATTTCACCAGAAAATTGATTAAAAATTCTACTCATAACTAGTAAAAGAGTGAATATTGGTTTTAAATCTACACATTAGTAATGATGAGTACTTATGCTTGGCAAATGCACATTAAATATGTTTCTTTATTGTCTCTTTCCTGTCAATTTCAGAGATCCATAAGGGGAAAGCCAACCCGTGACATAGACGTCTTTTTCACAGAATCACAGAATCATCTAGGTTGGAAAGGACCTTGAAGATCATCCAGTCCAACCATTAACCTAACATTGACAGTTCCCAACTACACCATATCCCCCAGTGCTATGTCGACCCAACTCTTAAACACCTCTAGGGATGGGGACTCCACCACCTCCCTGGGCAGCCCATTCCAACGCCTAACAACCCATTCTGTAAAAAAATGCTTCCTAATATCTAGTCTAGACCTTCCTTGGTGCAATTTGAGGCCATTCCCTCTTGTCCTATCGTTTGTTACTTGGTTAAAGAGACTTTTAATGGGAGCAAGTCTATAACTTCCATTCCATCACACATTATGAGCTAGACAGTAGCTGTTGGCTTTGCTTTGCCATTTCAGCATGCCACTCACAAGACCAGTCAGTGTGTGAGCACTGGGACACTACATCAAGGAAAGGCTTGCGAGTCCGAAAGCTCCATGAGAAACTGCCCCTTGCACAGTAAGGCTCTGACTGAGTCCAGGGAGAGTCCCTGGGAGGTAGTGGAGCTCAGGGAAGCAACATAATTTCTTCCTAATATTTCTTCCTAGTAGTCTAAATAAAATTTATCTAAAGTTTTACATGAATAAAAGAGGGACATCTAAAAAACAAATTGAAAACAGAAATCAATTATTACTACAGAAGTCTAGAGCATGTCCAATAGGAAAAATAATAGGGTCTCTCTTAAGAAATATCTGGGCAGGTCCAGTAAGACAGGTTTGAAATACCTGTTAGTTAATTTATAAATACTTTTAATTTTTCATCATTTTTAATCCTTTTTTTCCTTTCAAAAACAATGACTGATCCATAGTTCCTTATTCTGCAAATAAGTTCGAAGGCAAGATACTCTGGTGCCCTGCTTTAAAAGGCTCCTGAAAAACAAGAAGTCCAGGGGAGAAACAAGCACCAGTGTTAATAGCTAGAGAAACTTGGAGGTTTCCTAACATAAACAAAACAAAATATGTAACTCAGAAGCAATTTAGATTTCAGTTATGGCTTAACACCGTGGTCACAGAATAAGGTTAATGAGCAAATCTTAAGATTTTAGATGTCTATTTTTTATGACTTTTGGTAACTCTTTAAGTGCTATCTCTAGTACAACTTTCTTTCTGGAACTTCTGCTACAGTGCTTTTCTGTTCTATTCCTTTCATTTCTTTTTCTGAATTAAACTTCACTCTATAGACTTTGCAATGTAAGTCCCTTCTCTACTTTATATGGCATCTTCAACTTTTGTTGTTTCTTAAAAGGTTTTTTTTTTTTCCCTTTTTACTTCTTTAGGAAAAAATTGCTAAAATAACTTCTATACAAGTGGGGATCAGTGATGAATGGCGTTCCTCAGGGGCCAGTATTGGAATTGGTGTTGTTTAACATCTTTGTTGGCAACATGGACAGTGGACAGTTTGCCGGCAACACCAAGCTCTGAGGTGCAATTGACACACTGGAGGGAAGGGATGTGCCATCCAGGGGGACCTGGACAGGCTTGAGGAGGTGGGCTTGTGCAAACCTCATGGAGTTCAACAAGGCCAAGTGTAAGGTCCTGCACATGGGTTGGGGCAATCCCAAGCACAAATCCAGACTGGGCGATGAATGGATTGAGAGCAGCCCTGCGGAGAAGGACTTGCGGGTACTAGTGGGTGGAAAATTGACTAGGACCTAGCAATGTGCGCTTACAGCCCAGAAAGCCAACCATGTCCTGGGCTGCATCAAGAGAAGTGTGGCCAGCAGGGCGAGGGAGGGGATTCTCCCCCTCTACTCCACTCTTGTGAGATCCCCCCTGCAGTTCTGTGTCCAGCTCTGGGGGTACCAACACCAGAAGGACACGGACCTGCTTGAGTGGGTCCAGAGAAGACCACGAAGAGGATCAGGGGCCTGGAGCACCTCCCCTGTGAGGACAGGCTGAGAGAGTTCGGGGGTTCAGCTGGAGAAGAGAAGGCTCTGGGGAGACCTTAGAGTGGCCTCCCAGTACCTAAAGGGGGCTACAGGAAAGATGGGGAGGGACTCTTGATCAGGGTGTGTAGGGATAGGACAAGGGGTAATGGTTTTAAACTGAAAGAGTGTGAAGTTAGATTGGATTTAAGGAAGAAATTATTCACTGTAAGGGTGGTGAGACACTGGCACAGGTTGCCCTGAGAAGCTGTGGCTGCCCCCTCCCTGGAAGGGTTCAAGGCCAGGTTGGACGGGGCTTTGAGCAACCTGGGCTAGTGGAAGTTGTCCCTGCCTATGGCAGGGGTGTTGGAAATAGATGATCTTTAAGGTCCCTTCCAATCCAAACCATTCTGTGATTTGCATGAAATTCTAAACAAGGAAGACAACAGATTAAATATCACACAGAATTGTAGAAGAGTAATATTATTTTCTATAGGAAAAAATAGGCTGCTTGTAGTAGTTGCACACAGAAATACAATGCAGCTGTCTGCACATGTACATACTGTGCCACAAGGTTGTTGCAGGGATTACATTTTACTAATGTCTTTGAAGAAGAAAATTCTGTCATATATTGAGTCTACTATGTCTTCAACACCTAAATTTCAAAACAAAAAAATATGAAATTCAAACTGCAAAGGACCTTTTATTGTCATGGAAGTCTAAATACATTTGCATATTGTATATAGATGGAATAAAAAGGCACAAATGCCAGTTACCTGAAACACTAAGCTTAAAAAAAAATCAGTGACAAAAGCAAGGAATGGCTTCAGTTAAATGATGATCTCAAAGGGCATGTATTTATTATTTCAGTCAAAGTCACAGTGTAAAGGCAATTGAAGAAAGTGCCACATGTTATGCTGTACTCTGTCTCATTGTGTCTTGGAAGAATTACTCTTTGATATCTTTAAAAATTATTGCAGACTCCTTGAGGAGAGGGGAGGAATACATAAAACCATGCGGAAACATTTTTGAGATGCAAAGCTTCAAACAGCAGGACACCAAACATAAGTTGATACATTAGGCTTAAAACCAATTTTGAACAAAAAAACCCTCATCCTATTTCAGTAAACAGCTTTAAAAGACTTATGCTACATGCATAGATGGGAAAAGAAACATGGCAACAAATCTCCAAGAGCACTGTCTTGACATTTTCCTAGCTTGCTTTCACAGGTTGCATGAGCCTCTGCTAAAACTATTTAACTGATCTAAAACTGAAAAGAAATGAACAGACATGCAGAAGTGGCTCAAAAGAGCATGTTTAGAGGTCTATGACAACATAAAGCCATAGGTATTTCACTGGAATGGAAAAAGAGATCTAGATCAATGCTTATCCAGAAGTAAGGCTAAGGAAAACCTTGTTGAAACTGTGAGGATCATTTGCAAAACTCCTTGGTTTAGCTTTGGTTAAAAAGCACGCAAAAAATAAATGTGCTTTGTCTTAGACAAAATATGTTTGATGAGTTATAGTTACAGTTCATTAGACTGAAGCATTCTGACACTGAAGGAACCCCTGTGAAATACCATTGCTATGGAGAGATACTCACGGGGCATTTATTATTTCAGGATTATTATCTTCAACGTACTGGTTACGACAATCAGAGTAAAATTTTAGTAACTTCACTTCTATGAGATGACTCATGGAGAGTGTTGTCAGGGGAGCTAGACTATCCCAAAGAGCAGAGTATGGGAACTAGTATTGTTTCATGCCTTTGATTGGATAGAAAAGAAATTCTAGTTTTGATCCTGATCAGAGGTCAATTAAAAGTTTATAATGTTCATCAAATGTTGAAATAATGTTTAGAATCTTCATAAGATTAGTGTATTAACTTCAATTAATCCTACCTCATATTCTTTAATAAGTAAAGGTATTGTTTGGAAAAATACTACATTGCCCTCCAATTAATCTTCTCATCTTTCCTCCCCTTCAACTTCAACTGTTACACAGAAGACAATCATAAAGTACTTCTAATGACTCTGAACACTAAGTGATGACTTTTGGGCCTTGCAGCTGGAAGTGTGTGCACACTTCCTCCCCAACACTACCGGATCAGCACTGGAATCAGGAGGTTAATTACACTCCACTAAGACAAATGTCACAAACTGGATAAAACGTGCTGCTTTTTCTGGAAAAAAAGCAAAATCTGGTAGTTGATAGAACTTACGTTCTGCCTATACATGGCACATCCCACGGAAATTACTGTGGAAGGCTCTATGTGACTGCATGATGCTTTGGATGCAGTTTCCTTTTATTTTTCATCACCACTGCATCTCGCAAACTGCATGACTGCCTTCCTACTCTGAGGAAGAGGTATCTTTTTTAAGCAGAACACAGAGCTTTGTAAATGTCAATACAGTCAGAGAAATAAATTGTATTAAAACAATCCCATACGAATGCACTAATCTGTTACTTTCAGAACACCATCTAGTCATATTTTAAAGCAAAATCAATAGAAACTATAAATTATAAAGCATCTGATGAGCTAGTATCGCTTATTAAATTTTAAAATATAATATTAGGTAAAGAACAGTTGCACTTTATTAATAGATTTTCCTCTGGAAAAGCTAGAAAAAGTAATCTCTTTATAACAAAGGTTTAAAAATAACTTCATTTTCACATGCATGCCCTTAATCACTAAATTAAAACTTTTTTCCTGCTCTTAATGCAACAGTCTGGTTTTGATTTTGACTCCCTCAGGAGCAAGATAGTGCACTTTATTGTTAAAATTTATATTACACTTCTAGGCTATGCTTTCACTGCACCTAACTGAGGCTCCAACCTAGCAAACACATGCTTAAACACATGCTCACAAAGGTCTACTATATATTGACTATTCAAATACTAACTACATACTTCACTGCTTTGTTTCAAACTGTTTTAAATTATGGAATTTCTAAAAATTAGTATCTATACTTAAATATAGCTTATTTTGATCATAGTGGCATTTCATGCAAATGTAGAGTTGGGTTATACTCTATTAATATCTAGCAGAGAAGTATAAGATTCAAAGTTTGCTACTCAAGGCAGATATTAGAATTGTTTTCCCAAAAGTGGAAATTTTAATTTGAATAGGAAAAAACCATGATTCTGTGCCTGGAGAAGTTTAGCCAAATTAATTCCTGCAAAAAGCTTCAGATTAATCAAAATTTTTCCCAAGAAAATAATTGTTTCAGAAATAATTCCCAAAGAATCTAATGATGTGAAATATCAATGTCCTAGAACCAGATTAAATAACAGAAAGTGTCACTGCTACATTAATTCACTTACTTTTGCAGGTATTTAGTCATGTTCCTTTGTAACAATTTCTGAGCAGTTGAGATGTATTTGCACAAATAATTACAAATATGTGTTTTGTCTCATATTGTAGATCTACCATGTACCATTTATGCCTGAGGCATTTGTTCATCTGTCCAAATCAAAGAACAAAAACATTCTGGTGTTGTATGTTTGTGTAATTCTAGCTGTTGATTTGTCTGTGTGGGAACATCTATCTGCACTGCTGTATCAGTGCAACTCCCACATGTGTACTCTTACTGCAAACAGCATCCTCCCATGGAATAACTAACATGAAAAGGTCACCAATCTTCCCATTAAGAGTTTTCATACAGAAAGTTACACTGGTATAGCTATTACTGCAGAAAAAACTGTGGTACATTTTTAGATGACAACAAACCCTGAAACATTAGGACTGTAACAATAAAATGAATGGCTAACAATTAGGTGCAGCTCATTCAATCAACCACAAGTAAGTACATGATTTGAGTTTGAAATGTATCTGATCTAGTGTTTGAAAAAATACTGGTGTAAAAGCTGGTATAGATAACGGGGGATTCAGGGAGATTATGAACATTTAGGAATATTCTGTGGTGGATAATCCACTTAAATGAATACAAAAACAAACAAACAATGTGACTTGACATTCCAAAAGACAAGGGCTCCTGAGGAACTGAATACAGAATCTGTAGGCTTTTGTGAAACCATTGAAATTTCAGCTGGTAAAGTCTAACAGAGATCTGTAGTGGAGCCCAGGTGGCTGTCCTATAAATTCCATTTCTCTCCTTCTACCCATTTCAGCTAATGCATCTGCTTAGCTTGGCCAGCTTACAGTTACAGGCTTTCACAAAAACGGCAGTGATGTTCAAAACGCAAAAATGGAGGCCACATCTTCATGAGACACTCCACTGGTCACAACAGGAATGATGGTTTTACAATGCACAATCATAGCAAGATTTGTCTTGGATGTTACCGCAGTGTATTCATATATGCCTCTAAATTCTACCTCTACAAAATGTGCATACTTAAACCAATACCATAAAGTGAAAAAAGGGTGCTTTTTTTTTCTTTCCTATTAAAAAAAATATCCTTTTGTAACTGACACTTCTGTTGAATAGCTGCAATAGGTTTCTATTAAGATATTTTTCACAAAAATTTCAGAACTGACAGATGTCTCAAGGAATGGATAGTTAAAGGCTGATGCTTTATTATTATAATATATATTCCTCCTCAGGGGTGTGTTACTACTCTACAGTTCTTTCCCAAACTCTTCCTTTCTGTTTCGCAGTGGTTCTTCTCATCTCAGTCATGCTTTCTGTCCATTCCACCTCTATCTTCCTGTTAAAAGCTCCCTTTTGCTTCTTTCTCTATTCAGTGCTAGTCTTAAATATTCTCCCTCTCTCACATTCTACTCTTGGCTTTGTTCTCCATCCTTTCAT
The DNA here is from genome assembly GCF_047716275.1 of Strix uralensis. Taxonomy (NCBI): domain Eukaryota; kingdom Metazoa; phylum Chordata; class Aves; order Strigiformes; family Strigidae; genus Strix; species Strix uralensis. The sequence continues at coordinate 6,079,634 of NC_134012.1, read as the reverse complement.
TTATTATTCTCCACCGTACTCTAATTACTTATATTGCTCCCAAGTTGTACGTTAGTGTTGTAAACAGTGTTCAATCCTTCCTTGCCGTCTTCCTTTCTTCATTCACTTTCCTTACCTGTTCTCCTTTGGTCCTCTGGAGACCTTTACTTCTTTTAACAAGCCACTATAAAGTGACTCCCTATTCATTTGATGTTTTAGCTCACTGAGTTTATACAACTCAATGCCATTTCAAACATGTTAAGCTGTTTAGGGGCATTCTTCTTTGGTATATTGTCTTCTTTTTCTTTAAATACTCCCAAGCTAATGGATTGCCAATTAATTAGAAATAGTTAAACTTTGCAATAGAATAAACACTACATGTTTGCATCTCTCGGGGAGTTCCTAAACTAATTTTTATGACTGTGATGTTAACCATTCTCACTACTTGGCAGCCTGTCAATGGAAATAAAAGTTCGCTGAGCAGATATCGTGGTCATAGTTTGCAGAATGTTTTCTTTGAGCAGGATGCTTCTGCACCTGCTCTTCTTCCCTTCCTTCACTGCTTGTTTCCAGGCTGCACTGTCTTTAAGGATGTCAGTTTTGGGGGTCATGCAGATGATTATGCTTCACCAGCATAAAGACAGATAAAAAAACTAGCATAAACACTGATTTTTTTGAACTCCTAATTGTTTTTGACCTGGTTCGTCGTGTGAAGCCCGATGTGCCAGCTTAACCAAGGAAGAAGCAAAAAGGAAAGACCGTGTGGCAGAGAAGATTTTGAACTACTACTGAATAAGTATATTGCCTACTGACTCCAAACTAAGGGAAAAAAAGACAAAAGTAAGGGGAGCAGACAGAGGAGAAAAGAACTCAACACTGATGGCTATTTAGCATGTGTTATACACAAAATAAACTTGGTTAAAACGACTTTTTAAAAAAGGTAGTTTGCAAGGAATGGTTACCATGATGCAGATGTAATCATAGTTATTCGTACCTGCTGATGTTGGTTCTTCTTCAAGCGAGGCTGTGCAAAAAGGCAGCAGGGGTGGAGGGAGGCAGGGACAGGGAAAGGGAAAGGGAAGGGGAAGGGAAGAGAAGGGAGAGGGGGAAAAATACAGATGAAGAAATCCATATTGTTCTAATTGTTATATTATTTACATTTTCTTAATATATGAGCAATATGACATCATGAAAAACTTTATCCTAAATAGTTTGATCAACTTGAGTAACAGATGTTTCACCTTAGTGGAGAACTAAGCTAAAATGAGTTAAGATCTTAGCTTACATTTATAACATTCCATTCTTAACGTCTTCCTCTAATCTACCTAGCAGGATAGGCCAAATACTGCAATAGCAAAGCTCAACAGAAGAGTTTCAGCCAACTTCTCTGCAGTCAAATTCACTGCCAAAGCTAGCTGTTGCAGTACTAAAAAGGAGCTGTTCATAAGGCAAAGCCTGCTAAAAAAATCTACGGCAGGACCCAGTTATTTGGTTAGCTGATGAAGACTGTTATCTGACAACACAGCTAAGGCAGCTGCTGGTTAGCAGTCAATGAGAGGCATGGTCCACACCTTTCTTCCATCTAGCCATCTATTCTCTTCAGTTTCTTCCCAACGTGGTGCAGGCAGTAATGAATTAATGATCCTGAAATTAAGTAGTTATGGGGCAAAAATGGCAGTTTTGGGGTTAGGTTTTGTTTTTCTGGTAGGGTTGGGGCAGGGGGCAGTTGCCTGATGGACTCTCCATTCCAGATGTTTTTTGGCTGAGGAAAGCAATAAAAATCCGTATCTTCATACTAGAACCTTTCCCTTCTGGTGATAGATAACCATTAAATTGCCTTAAGTTACCATCAGAAATCACCTGTGACTTTAGACTATCTATTACCCGTACATTCAAAAGAAAGAAACGGACATATTCACAGCAAAACTGTATTTTAACAGTACATCAGTGACCTAGTTCTTTCTCTCCTTGCAGTCAGTGTGTTTTATATACACATGCATCATAAAAATGGTCTTCTCACAGTCTTGCAAAGTTTACAATGACAGAAAAAGCAGCAGTCAAGTGTTTCTCACTTGGATACTCTAAAAGCACCTAGAAGTCTGAGAGGACTCTCCATAAATGTGATATAGAGACCCTCTTAGATACTAAACACAGGTTTAGTAACTTTTGATTTTTCACTTTTAAGGAGTCTCTTCTACCAGTTGAAATGGAAGCTCCTTCTGTTTGATTTCTTGCAGAATAAGCTCCATACAAACAACGCTCCTACAGCCATGGCAAACATTGATCCACCCTGACGGCTTCAGAGCTTGCACTTGGCATGGATAAAGATTTCAAACATTTTCTCAAAGATCAGTGCCATGCTTGGGAAATTAATTTCTTTGCCTTCAATATCACTCCATGTATTATGCTGTGAGAAATTAGGAAAGGAGCAGGAAGATCTTTCATCTTTTTAATGAAACTTCATCAGACATAGCAGAGACCTTGTCAACAGACACCAACTGCATTTGAGACCAACTATAAACCTTGGATAATTCAGTACAATATTCTATATGCAACTGTATGTGACAATTAACTTTGGACACATCAGTTATTTCTAATTGCAGAGCAGCATGGTGTCCTTTTGGGGGATGACAAATTCAATCAATAGAAAATAATGAATTACTGTCTGAAGCACCAGCCAACCACCTTGTCTCTAACTAGTTTCCTGAGGTAAATAGGTGATTTTTATTTCTATAACTTGTTGTTCAGAAAAATACTTAAGAAGGTGACATTACAAGAACAGTACATTAGGAAACACATAAACTAAAATGGCCTAAACAGGATACTTAACTGGCTAACCCTTCCCTTTTGTAACTTCTCATTTAGTGTCTAGATGTATATTTTGAAACTAGATTCATCCATTTTGAGGTGTATATATGTAAAGATCATATCAAGCTTTTAAACATTCAATAACATGTTCTTTTACTGTATAATTACTGCATTTATGTAAAATGTCTTCGTAACAGTAGAGGATTTCAAGACAATGAAAGAAAGGGAAAATACCATCCTATTGCCTTTAAACTGAACTAATCAGACACATCATTAGTTCAATAACAACATAACAGCTGATTCCACAAAAAAGAAACTGAGTATTTCAATCTTAAGAACAACAGAATCAGAAGTAAACAGAAAAACTACAAACTAAGTCAATCAAGCATGTTGCAATTTCTCAAGGTACCAGAGAGGACTACACAAAAAGAACAGAATATGACAGTTAGAAGTTCCGTTATTAAATTTTACAGATGTTCAAAATCTTTATTGGCTACAAGCTCAACTACTGCTTGAGCAACAAGTAATTAAAAGTACTATTGACTGTGCATTAAAACTGATTAAACAAAATTGTCCAAATACATAAAGAATATTAATTCCAGTGACAATTTTTTTTCAGACTGCTATTTGAATAATATTCTTAGACTTAATTATTGGGATGAATACCAGCATTAGCAATTCAAAACTGGATTCTGTTATTAGTCTGATGGTTGTTTCAGTGTGACTGCTCTGCACTTAGGTAAACATCTAAACAAAACAGGATAGCTGAATCTCAGCTGAAGTAAATCATTCAGATGCCAAGACAGCAATGCCAAAACCATTACTTTTCTGTTTATTTAATTAATTTTGACTATTTGATTGCTGGTTTAGGCTCTTTCAGGGATAGACTATGTTTATTTCTTGTCTGAGTTAGAACAGAGTTAGTGAGAACTGCTTTTGTAAAATGCAAAAGACCTGCTTGTCAACACTGTATTTCTTAACTGTAGACAGAAATTAAAGATGCGTATTAAAAACAGATACAAAAAAGCAGTTATGAACTTGTTTGTACTTCATGCACAGTTTTTTAAAAAATCAAATGAACTTATCTCTTGCTGTATTTGACAGGACTTTTTTCACCCACCATAGCTTGATAAACCATGTTTAACAAAACAGCCTTCAGTAAGCTATTGAATACTCAAAGAATACACTATTTTTGCTTTTCCATACCAGCTCAAATGCAGTGTCAGCTCTCTGCTTTCCACTCATTAAGTAAATGCACTAAATTACCACACCAAAAATTTCCTATACAATACCATTTTGGGTTTTTTTTCCCATCAGCAGTGATTTAAAACTTGAAGTTATTTTAAAAAGCTATTTATACAGTGACTCATCTCCATAGTAATTATCTGCAATTTACTTTCTTTACTTATTTCAGAGGGGTGGAGAGGGAGTAAGCTGGAATTGCCTTGCTCAACTGAGCTGCCAAAAGCTAGTGACTCACTACACTGTGTGGTGGATCACCATCAGCCTGGCTTTCTCCTTCTGACTCCAGAATGGTGAGACTCACACAGATGAGTCAGGTATTTGATAAAAAAAAAAAAAAAAAAAAAAGACAAAACAGTCACGGACATCCCCAAGTTAAGGTCTGAAAACAGCATAGCATGACCTTAAACATTAAACTACTGTGAAGCTTTAAAGCACTTTCAAGAACATTTTTCTTCCCCTTTTAATGCCTCAGTGACAAAATACAGTAAGACATATGGCAGCATAAACATTAGTTTTTATCTTCTAAGAGAAAATCTCATATTCACTTGTGAAAACTTAATCATGTTTTCCTTAGAGGTGAATAATACTGCAACACTGCAATATTGTTGGGGAAAAAACCTTGAGAAGACGTGGGAAGATTTGGAAAGCATTTGGATACCTATTGTCCAAAAGGTATTAGCTTAAGAGAGATAATGTAAGAAGCCAATGCTTGAAGAGTAACTGAATACCTATGCCCAACTTCTGATTATTTCTGTGACAGTGGTAGAAGCCTTGATAGGTCTGGGAAAAATCTGAACTTTCAGGCATGGTAACTTGAAGAAGGCAGATTCAGTGTAACAGTGTGCTATACTACATTCTATACCATGACACATTACATTAGTTTTGTGTTTATACTAAGGCTTGTGTTAATTTTACATTAATGTGAAATATGTTTGCCTTTAACATTCAAATAAAATGTACAACATATATAAAAGAATAAACTTAGATATATGACATTATCTCTATGGAAAAGGCTATGCAAGAGCTCTACAACATTATCCAAATGAACCACCTGTGAACAGTAGGATCCAAGAGCAAGTAATATTTTTCTGAAAGCAGCATCAAAAATAAATTATGTTCTGCTCAGCACCGAATCTCAGGATCTCAGAGGACCTGCACGCTATGAAGACTGACTGACTGACTTTCCAAAAACTCAGCATCAGTCATTAAGAATGTGATTTTAATGGTACAGATGTTTCATTGAAAATACGCACATAAGAACTCTGCCTTTTCAGCCGCTCTCCATTCAACAGTCTTCAGTTCATTTTTCCATAAACTGGCTCAGTCTTCTTTGGCTCTCAACATGGCCCTGTGGGCAGTATTGGCATGACTGATGAGGCAACGCATCGTCAAGCAGAGAGCTGAAACAAGCTGTGTTTCCACCAAAGCCCCCCTTGCACCCAACCTCACTCTGTCCCCCACTGTCAGGTTAAATGTCCTAAAGACACCTCCCATCCCCAGCTCAGATGATTAATGCTATCTCACCAACTCACAGTAACTAACTCAACCAACTCAACTGGCTGTCACCGCAACAACTGATATAAATAATTTGACAGTTATTTTGTCAAATAGTTATAAGGAGGTGGAGCAAACCCTAAGAAAAACAGATTGTTTTCAAGATGTGTGAATCTGAGGAATCTGGAAAATGCCCCATTTATGCCAGTTGGTCAAAGATACATCTGTTAGTCTGAGTAAGAGGTTTTTATCTCTCAGTTTTACAGTGAGGTTGGGTTTGTTCTGTTACTGTGTGTTAATTGTAATTGTAGTACTGGGACACCAGCCCACATCCTTCACCACTTACAGGCCCTTGGGAACAGCTGTGCCTCCTTCTAGCTTCAGCCAACTAAGTTGTGTTTCCAACTATTCTTGAAAAAAAAACACAAACAAAACAAGAGGGAAGACACCACGCAACTCACTATCAATGTCAGAGATAACTCACTATGAACTGCTTGGATGACAGATGTTAAACGAAAAACAAAGTCATTAATTAAGAAAACCTAGAAATGCCTGTGGCACTTAATAGAGGAAACCTAGGTTTGTAATCACTTAAGCACTTAAAGCCTATGAAAAACTTACTATTTCGTCTCTTTTAATTTTTATTTCAAGAAATAAATTTCTAATATAAAGTGGGTATCTGAGCAAAATTTCAGGTATTATTAAAATCTAGATAGAATACTAGTGTCTTAAAATGACAGTGTTACACATTCCAATAAAGACGCCTAATTCATTCTCACTAGTCTTCCTTTTTTAATAAGCATCAGGGCCTGGTGCTGAATGAGAATATATTTAAATAATAAATAAAATATTTATCTAAGTGAAATTCTATATTTTGCAGAAGACAAGATTAGGTAATGATTTTTGTGGTTAGTGTCTTCACATTTACAACTCTGTGGAACAAGGTAGTAGTCAGTGGAGTATCTACTGAGCCCAGTATTTGGCAGGATGTCCTTCTTAAGGAAAACAGCGTAAAAAGATTTAGCTTTAAAACAATTATTCAGTTCTTAGTCAGCTTCAGTTCTTGCCAAGGTTTCAAGTGCTGCCAAAGGCACAACAGTACTTAAAGTTGTAATCCTGAAACAAGGAGTAGTCTGTCATAACTTGAAATATCACATGATTTTACATACATACACATACGCTGGCATATGCAGTTTTGAGAAGATGTGCATGTTCCAAAAGAGCAGAGAATGTAATCAGAAAATATCCTAGCAGTTTAAAGTACAAAAACAAGTGTACGCAAATAGCTAAGTGACTAAGACCATAAATCAGTGTACAGTAGTCTTTGCTTCTTTAAATGTCAAAGACCATTCTCCAACATCCAAATTCATAATCTTAAAATTAAATACTAAAAAGCTGTAAAATATAGTTATGGTTAAGTAGGTACCTGCTGGCATCTGTTACACTTACAGATGCAAAAATCTATCCAGGATATCCCCATAGTTACACACAGAAAGCTTTGCCTTCTGAGCCAAACAATTTTATATTTTCCTATTTCAGTCACTTGCCTGAAGCTTTTTCACTTGGTTGTTTTGTGTGTTTCAAGGGAAATTTGACTATTCTATGTGAATGGAGAATCTTAAAATAATATAACACACTGTAAAGTAACAATTAAGATGATAATAATTTTATTTTATGGATATTCTCCCTCTTGGGGAAAAAAACCCACAACCGAGAGTAAAAGCCCACTTAGATGCTCACGGTGTGTTTGAGTCTGGTTTTGGACTTGGATTAGCTCTCTCACTGCAGATGTGTACCCAAATACTTGATCGAGGTCAAGTCAAAGGTACCTGGGTGCCATGACAGATATACCATTCTTTTGTATTATGGGTGGAAAATGTGTTGCATCTCAATCCATGGATGACAGAGGCTGACAGAGAGGGCAGTTTGAACTGCTTTTAAGAACAGTTTACTCAAAGCTGGGAAACTCCTGGCACTTGCTCTCTGTGGAAGGGAGGGGAGCAAGGCTTTCTCAAAGGTACAAAAATTCAAGCTGACACAAAGTGGGACTAGGATAAGTGAAGGCTGAACAGGGTCTGAGCATCACCAACTCTTCCATCAGAAATAAGAAGGTGGAATTCTGCCATACTACTTGAAAATATCCAATATCCCACATCCAATAGAATGAGGAAAGATTCAAAAGACAATAAATAATGCTCAAAACAGAGCAAGAAATATCAGTTAAAATTAATAAGCCCCAACTCTACATGGCCTTGTAGCACCAGATACCAACTTTAATGCATGAACTTTCTGTGACACTATTGTGCCATTTATCACCCCAGACTAACCTCAACCAGCCAGTCTGCTACCAGAAAATTACATGCAGATTGATCAGCTTGCCTCACTAAAACACATACTAGAAAGTTCAATAAACACACAGGAAACCCAACAACTTTCAAACCCTAAAATTTCAGGACAAATATGTATCCTGCAATTTTCAGTGCTTCCCCAAATACTTTGTGGTTTTTGACAAATTTTCTAATATGCTAGTTACAAAGATTGTATTGCCATCCTTTCTGGAAAATGAAGTTCTATAAACCAACAAACAGAAAACAACTTTATCATCATATGAAAAGTCTTTAGATTGCATCAAGACAAAATGAAAAGTATTCAGTAGTCACTGTTTCATAGAAAATACAACATATTAAACAAAACTGCATAGGACCAGGGGCATACAGTTTTCAGTTCAAATGCCTTGCTTGGTTCATAGGCCTTACAGAAGAATTAACTTTAAAAAAAAAAATAAAATCCAAGTCTATAGTGCTCTTTTCAGCATGACTGAAAGTCGGTATACTCCTTTACTGAGATGACTTCCATGCAACACAATCTTCATCACAGAAAATTTGAGCTGTAAATTGTATAACATGCCAAGAGGAGAATTCAAAGGAGCAGATGGCAGCTAAAATGAAGGATGTTGCATTAGAGGAGTTGAATACAGGAAGACTTATCACTTTGGAGTGGTATGTGTTCTTAATCATTTTTTAGTAACTTAGGAATGAGGAACAGGAAATATCCTACCATAAAGCTCCCCAGCATGAATATGGCTATAGAAAAGAGAAGACTTGAGTCCTGGTACAAGAAAGGCAAAGCAGGTATTTTTAAATGAATAAAACAATATTTTGATTGCCCAGGTAAAACTTGGAGACTGGAACATACTGCTTAAGGAATGATTGATATACCAGTATTCATTTCTAACTTTTCTGACTGGGAAGAAAGAAGAAAGATACTGTAACCTTTGTAGCTAATATTGGCTTTACATTTAACTTCAGTACAACTGGAATAAATATATTTGAATGCATTATTGTTTATATATTGAAAAATATATGTTGAAAAATATGTATGACGTAGACTGTGGCAAAACAGTGTCAATAATATCCAGTTTCAATAAAACAGTGCCCTCATCTAGATCTCAAAGAATTTATTATCATAAGTCTATATCAAAAACAGCAACAATGACTCATAGAAAATATCAATTTATCTAAGGGTGTCTGCACAGCCCGTACTGAACTTGGACCTTTTCAAACCTTGCCCATTGTTCTGCTCTAAAATATGAGTGACAAAGAAGCTTCCTTTAAATCTGGGGAGGCTTGAACAACTGACTGTGCTCTAGACTGGTTTTACCGAGCATGAGAAGTTCTTTGCTGACAACTGTATTTCAACGAACAGAAATGCCAAAAGAGAAGCATGCTTAAACATAAGTGTAAAAACAGCCCTCTTGCTGACACTAACATGCCTTTGCTATACACAGTGAAACAAGGCAAGAGAGATCACGGTGATATGAGATAAAAAAATACACCTGGCAGGAGGTTTCTTTATTCTTCTCAGAAATGTTACATTTCTTCCCCGTAATTTGTCATCTAGATACTATTCTTAATTTTTCAGAAAATAATTAAAACTTCAGTACTCAAGGCTTTTTCTCATGAGCAAGTGAAGATAATCTATATAGATTTTTCTTTTACCTTAATGAATAAAGCCACTAGAAGTCAAAAGTTTATCAACCTCTGTGACTTCATCCCGTAAGAACCATTTTCACAGCAGCCGTCAGTCAGCACTCTGGTGTTCCTCCATGCCTTTCAATTTTCATTAATGTAGAAGCCAAGCCTATTGATTTTGGGCTGATTTTTATGTTTTTTTTCATCCTGAGTATATGGATTTTCTGAAACCCACCTCACCCCTACTTTCCCATACATTCCTCAGAGCAGATTTATTCATTTTCCATGCACCTTCCGTCAGAAGTGGAGTTCTGCATTTTCAGAGGATGCTTAGCACCCTCTCCAGTGGCTGCATTCAAAAGCAATCCCAAACAGCACCACCCACCACGAGAAATAAGAGCTGTCAGGCTCTGGCGAGCTGTGTTAAATATCTGCCCTTCATTCCTTTTGATTTTTCCTCTTCCATGCTGCAAACAGATGCCAAAACCTCTCCTTGCATTACCCACTTCCAACTGATGTTTGATGGAGTCTAGAGCACTTCTACACACTGGCATCTCCACAAGCCGCTGCAGCCCATCACAAAAACAAGGATTACTATTCATATAATCTGTTCTCCTCAGCATTTGAGATGTTGCAAATGCTTTTTACTTGGTCGGTTCAGGTGAGAATAATGTAAATCAATACTTTGATCCTTGCTTCTGGATTCAGTAATGCCTTGTGTTCTTTGTAAAAAGGCGTACAGAAATGGAGGATAAACAGAGAAAGCTGTATGGTGCTCTGAACTGTTGAGTACAAGACCCGTAGTCTTACCTCTTACCTGCTGATGTGGCACTTTCACTGGGGATGTCAAAGTGCTCACCATTTCAGATCCCGACATTGGACAATATCTTAAGATTTTTATATTTTTCTTACAGGACCAGAGAGGCTGTGGAGTCCCCCTCCTTGGAGATATCCAAAAGCCATCTTAACATTGTCCTGGGCAACCAGTTCTAGGCAGCCCTGCTTGAGCAGGGGGGGCTGGATCAGAGGACCTCCAAAGGTCACTTCGCACCTCAACACTGCTGTGACTCCCTGAATCACATTGTGTTTAAAGAACAATTATCAGAAGGGCTGTGCAATGGGAGAGAAACAAAATGTATTTCTACAGTTACTCAACTTTTTTCCTTTAACTATTTGCCACCTTTCAATCTCTTTACATAGCAATATAACAAGCATTTTATGACATGTTGACTGTCATACTATCATTATTGAAATACATTACATTTAAAGGACTAATTACGACAACAGTGATGGAAAAATCCCTACTGCTTCCATAGTCTTCATCTCTAATGTTCAAGGTAAATGTATTTAAGTGCTCTAAGTGTACGTTTCTGGAGATGGGAGAATGACAGGCAGATACTCACATACTTAACTTGGAGGAACTAGAGAAAACCATCACTGAAACGTGATTGATTTTCATTTCAGTTAAGTGCACTAAGGCAAAGAAATTACTAGCTTGTCTTCTCCATCATTAATTGCTTTCTTCAGGACAGAACCTGAAGAATAATCTTTTGGTTTTGGGGTTTTTTTCTCCTCACCTAATGGGAAAAAAATAGTATATATTAAGCAGAAGTGAAAAACTTTATATTTGGGTCAACCTAAAACTTTCATGCTTGTAGTGAAATACCTCATCTTAATTTCAACCTTTTCAAGATACAAAATAAAAACCTAACAATTTTTAAATGGTTGGAATGTTTTTGTAAAATTTCAAAATTAGACATGAATAAACATTGTCTCACAAAAATAAAAATTAAATTCATTCATGTATTTTCATTAATATTTCCCCAAGTTTTTCAGTTAAAACTTTTTCTGTTAGTTTTTAGGTCAAATACATATGTGCTAGTTCTAAAAGTAAAATATTCCTTCTGAATTTAACTCGCATTCATGAATAATTTGCATGGCCCCCATGGCATTTTCCAGTTAATAGTCACACAAAAAAAGGTTCAGGTTTAAAGATGGGCAATCTAAATGCCTATAATGCTAACAGATGCAGTTTTATCGTGTTTTGAACTGCTCATCTACAGCATTATTAACATTACCACAAAATAGTATCTAATACCAGTATCTAATAACAAAGTAAACTTGAAATAAGTCCACTGACTTAACTAAAAGACAAAAATTATTCCCACAATATTTTGTCAAACAAAATTAAGTTTTTTCTCCTCCAAAACCTTTTTTTCACTAGGAATTTTATGATGACTTCACTGAACAGAAATTAATCCCCTTAAGAAAATTCGCTAGAATATTAAATTTTAAATTAAACCATGTATTTTAAAGTCTATTTTAATTAATATGTACAGCATTCTGAAAGAGCTTTCTACATCAAAGATTATTAGGACTAAATACAAGATACATTGCAGATGTATAGAAAAAAAATAGTAGTAATGAAATATTAATCTGGTGATCAAATTCTTCTACTTCATAAATATTCCATGTTTAAACCTAGTGAATTTTAGACATGACTCTGCATTAAAGGACAAGATGACACACTATATATGTAAAAACAATACACATATACATATATGCCCTCCTACTCTAGGCTGACAGAGCAAAATGTCCAATTGCTATCTGCAGTCAGTGACTAAAGTGAAATGGCCAATGTTTGACTGAATTTCCTTCGCTTATGTATCTTCTTATTGATTCTTTGGATGAAATAAAGGTCTTTACATGAGATCCACTTTATAAAGTGACTGACTGAATTTATTGTCTCCTGGTGACCTGGAATAAATCAATCAAATACACATTTATATTACCTTCCACTGGTTGTGATTCTTTTACTGTACTATCTTGAAGTCTGAGAATTTTTTTAATGGCCACTCACACAACTAAGGGACAAATCAGACCTACATAATGCAGATAGAAACTCTACTAAAAATACTGGAGTTAGCCAGGACAAAATCTGAGTTTACAACTTCAGGATAATTAATTCCTCTGTAATTAGCTCAAGCTTTCCCAGCAGAAAGTGATCATGTAAATCTTGCTACTGTTTTGCCATGACAAATGCACACCCCAATGAGTGAGAAGCTTAATGAGGTCCTAGCTGTTTTCCAAAACATACTATAGTGCAAAAATCTTCAGGCTTCACTCCACATGCGGACTCACAAGTCTGGGGAAGGTCAGTAGCTGCAGGTCTGTGGTTGGCTACTGTGCGTTAAGGTGGTCAAACTTGTTACAGGAAAGGGGTTTTTTCCCTTTTTTTATGCTGGCAGAAGCTTCTGTGCTCCTCAGGGGAGAGGACAGCTCAATGAGCTTTCTTTTCCTTCAGATAGTCTTATATCTGATTTATCAGGCAACTTAAAAGGTGACAGTCCCTTTGGTGGATTGAGGAACTTGGTAAAAACTAAGGCATGGCAGACATGTTTGTTTCCTAATAACATTGAGGACTAAAGAACTTAACGGTAAATCCATGTTATCCATAAAAATTGGAACCAGTAAACTGAAAACAAGAAAACGAACATGTTTTCTGTCCATGTTTCCTCTCCATCTTCTAAAAGTCCTTTTGCCCTTCTTCGTCACCTTGAAGCCTTTAAAGGGTACTTCTTGTCTGTTTTCTGTATTGTTTGTTCTGCACTGCATGGTGACAAGTGGGATGTTTTTTTAAAAAATAAAAGCCAAAATTAATTTTCAAAAAAACTCCTGATGGAAATTGTGCAAATCAACTAGATTTTTTTACTAGATATAAACTTCCTTGTTTTGTTTTCTTCTGTATGCTATGTACATCTTCAAGCATGATATTCCACGAATAAGTGTCCCAAATAGTTTAGATGTGGTTCGGGGATTTATTTCCAATCTATGATGCTAGTGACACTAATTCTTTAGGTTGTTCATATATCAAACTTCTTCCAGTTCTCCTACACCAAAGGGAAGGGTGAATAAGGTTTTTATAAGCCTTTCAAAAGGGTATCCCATACACGTCCCTGTGATCTGCATCACCTCTTGCAAATATGAGCCTGTTACCTGCTGCTACCCTGCAAAAAATTATATTTACAGGTTGCCACCACCTCATATTATTATCATAGATTGCTTCTTCCTTTATCTTTTCAGTAACAATGCCAGCTGTATCTGGTGTTATGTTAACCAAGGATACACCTGGACCCACAAAGAGTCCATGTTGAGGAACAACTTCCAAAAACATGTTGAAGATGGTCAGAACAATCCAGAAGAACACATCGTTTCTCATCCAGTTTTGTTAGGGGCACACTACATTATATAACAGCCTGTACTAGTATGTTTTTAAATAACTACTGCAGTTGTCCAGGGTAAAAGCAGAACCCTCAGTTTATCCTTGACACTAAGCTGCTGATCAGCTCTGGTGTATATCAAAATACTGTGGGGTTTCGTACTGCTCATCCTTTCATTCATCAACATTACTACTGGAATATTTATGGGAAATTTATTTCTATATTCAGCTTCTCTCTGGGTGCTCATCACATTGAATTACACAACCTTACATTTTGCTCGAACGCACACACCCGCACTCTCCTCCTCTGTCAAGTTGGGACCACTGTTGATACCGTACTCTGCCCAGTCCTGTGTACAGCTTGCAATATCCACCTGTCTATGACTATGACAGAGACAATGACTCTGCTGTATGACTGAATGCCAGATTAGTATCTTTTCTTGCTCCATGGCTTTCTCATCAGCAATCTATATTTACCCGCTGATCAAAGAATTATTTTGCTGTGTGTCATACAGTCCACTTTCTATCATCTCACCCACTCCTCTTTAATATTATGAGTAAATATCACAGTAGATGAGATTCCTGAATATAGAAACATAACAAATCTTTTTTTGAAAAAAAACAAAAACAAAAAAACCCCACAACAAACATAAAAAAACCCATTCAAAAAAAACCCATTAGTTTGCTGCTTCATTGCTAAACCAGATTTGGAATAAGGTATCCAGTTCTTATGTCTACAGTTCAGCAAGTACTTGAAAATATCAAAGAAAGACAAAATTAACACCTCGGAAATGTTACCTGAACAAGAAACACTAGAAATAATCAGAAATAAGGGTTAGACAGTTCTGTTACTCAGGTGATGGAAACATAAATGGAGAAGCACCTGAGCACTATTTACATATAGGAAATAAATCTGATGCTGAAAGGCTTTTTGTTTTCTTTTTAAACACATTGTACTGACAAAGATAATAAAATTCAGTAAACTGAAGATATTCACCTCAAAACATGAAGTGATGTTTCTAGATGAAAGTGTAACTCTCTGTTGTACCACAGTGGTAGTCAGGTAAATGGTCAGGAAAAAAAAAATTTAACCTGCAATATGCACAATCAAAACAATGGCATTTTTCAGCTACTTTTAGAGTAGAGACTGCCAACTAGATCAGCTGGGCTTCTCTCACCTCATCTAATTCCTTACTCTAAAATCCCCTCTTCCTTCTGTTTATATCACATATGTAAGCCTCCCGAGAAATGCAAAGCTTTTGTCTGACTCCTTGGACTTCATGCAGCAGTATTTGGGTTTGATGACACGCTGTGATTTACAGGAGGTCATACTGTATTTCCTAAGGGTCGCTTCCGGCCCTAACACTGATGAATCCTCATAGCTAATCAGAAATCCAATTCTATTCAAGTTGTATGCTTATGAATAATGGACTCTGAATACTTGTTCAAAATTTTATAGTGCACATACATTAAAAAAAAAAAACTTAAAAAGAAGTATTATGAATGTGCTTCAATTCTTTGGAAAATGCTTAAATCATCAGTTACTAAATGCACTGTTTCTTTTGTAAGTGTAGTTACACAGAGTGGCATGATTTTGTTTACTAAACAATCCCATAAACTGAGCATATTTTTCTTCTCTCCCTGAAGCATGACACCTGTACTCTCAGCTCCTCCATCACCATTTTGCCTTGACAAAGGTTTTGAGGACTCTTCTCCAGGTTCTTCAATACTTTCTGTATTCCCAAAGAGTGGAAAAGTGTCGTCCTACAGATACAGTCCTACAGATTACACATGCCACTTACGAATCAGCAAAACGTAATTTTCCTAAAGTTTCACTTGAATTGTGGCATCAGTTCCCTCCCCCACACTGGTGCTACTACTCAGCTGCTTTGCTAGGCTGTTTTGATTCCTTTTAATCATCCTCCCTTCATCACTTTGTTCTCACCAGGTAGGCCATTGTCATTATGTTTCACTGTACGGCACTCTGGTTTTCTATTAATCACATTCTCTTTGCTGCTCCAATTCTCACCAGACAGACTGTTGCCACTGTGTTTCATGTACCACATGCTGGGTAATGACATGAAAAAAACCTCTGTGTTTATAAAGCTAAATTGTCTCCTTCCTATCCAAATATGGTAGTGAAGACCATAAAGGTACAAACTAGATTTGTTAAGTTACACTCCTAAGTCCCACCTCCTCTCCCACTCAAGCAGTAGACTTCTCAGGTTTCAGTAAGACCTGTCCCACCACACTAAGTGACTTCAGCACACAAAATGTAGCTTTCTTCTTGGGCACGCCAAAGGCATTCGGAGACATCACATTTCTCACAGGACAATCAGTCCTATAGAGCTGAAGTAGACAAGAAAATCTGTGAGAAGACGGGCAAATGGTAGGCAATGAACAGGGCTGTGATTTAGTGCTTCCAAGTCAAAGAATAGTGGCGCTACTATGGACCATCTTTGAATGAACACAGCTCATGAGAAACAAAGATACAATACTGTTTGTTACAGAGTATGAAATTAAAGTCAGTGGCAAATGAAATTGTATTAAAAATATGCAATTTAGTTCAATTCTGATTAACCAGACTATTGTCGTTTTAATATTCCTTTTCCTAAACAAGAGTCAGATATTTCTGTAAAAGTATTGCTATCAGATTGATTTCAGCAAGGCCAGTCAAGAACTGTGTAATTTAATTCTTTCTGTATTTAACTGTAAGATGCATGAAAGAAATGCTTAACACATCCCAATTCTAAATGATATCAAGATTCATAGCCTGCTAGTTTAATATTCACATTCCTTATTTTGGAAACTTTTTATTTCATGGTCTTTGGGCATTCATATATTCAGTTGCAATACTTGAAACGTAATTAATCTACGGATTACGGATTCTTTGAAAGTTCTCAGGTCGTTCCTCTACCCTGAGAGGGCAAGTGATGAATGTACTGATGTTTTGAAAGTATCCACAACGTGCATTGAGATTGATATATTTAATTAATTTGTTTATGCTACATTGGTCAGGGTCTGTTGTTTTAGTATAACTAAGACTGATCCTAGCAACACCACTGGTGAGGACAAAGTTAATCCACTGCTTACTTTTGTGCTGATTTAGGCTAATGTATTGTTCAGCTACGAGCTAATGACTCCTGCAGATGTTTCTTATTTCATGCCAGGAAAAGCAGAAGTTGAAATTAAATATTTTCTTTTTATGACCATTATAGTTCCCCTTATAAATTATAGCCCATTCAGTCATATTTTTGAATAAATCAAATGACACTGACAACGCAGTTTTCCTATCTGCAAAAATTAATCTTACAGGACCAAATTCTGGCCTCATTAGACTGTTCATAATGAATAATATAACTGATGATTAAAAAGTTGACCTGCCTAAGAAGGAGAGGAAAGTAATAAGAATTTTTAATCAGGACATGCCTCTCTCTCTCTTTCAACAAGAGTACATTTGTACTTAAATACATTGGCATGTCTCTGCCTTCACCCGTACTGCCACCACCTTACTTACACATGGAGAAACCCAAGAAGAC
The DNA here is from genome assembly GCF_047716275.1 of Strix uralensis. Classification (NCBI taxonomy): domain Eukaryota; kingdom Metazoa; phylum Chordata; class Aves; order Strigiformes; family Strigidae; genus Strix; species Strix uralensis. The sequence goes on along the minus strand of NC_134012.1, from coordinate 6,062,379 downwards.
AGATTCAGGAATGCCTTTTGTTCAGTCTAATGCCAATTCAAATTTACTTTGCCATATTCAGAACTGGATATGGTGTTTATATTTCTAGATAATAGTAATCTAATACACTGGGGTTTAGCTGTTAAAAAAATATTTACTTGTTTCTCAGAGCTTTAAAGCCTGATCCACAATCATGATTCTGTTACAAGCCTTGATCTTACCAGTGCCTGTGCATATGCAGATCTTGTCCCAGCGCAGGGCTGCAACAACTTCTCACAACCTTTGCTCAGGCATAGCTGTGTAGCTAAGAACCCCAACTACTGATGGTAACTCTCTTTGCCACAGTAGGCATGTTACTAGTTCATATTCTCCCAACAGCAGAAAGCTGGTTTATGTAATGGAAGGACTCATCTACCATGAGAATATGTTTTTTGTGTGCAGAACTAAACACAAAAACTGGTTTTGAGTATCTGAAAATTGTGTGGTTTGGGTTTTATGATGTCTTTTAAACAATATTAATACTTAGACGAGTATATTCCACTGAGCCCCAAAATACTGATGCCTGTACTCACTGTAGGCTCTCCCTGAGAATCTAACTTTCACTTTAATTAAATCAGCAAGTTGGTTTGTATATAAATATCTTGGAACAGAGCTTGTCACTCTTCCTAAACCTCTAGACACGGCAACTAGCAAATAAACTAGTAAATGAGCATTTTTTAATAAATGCCTATATTACTATCATTTTAGAGAAGAACTGAACATAAAAGATCTCAAATCTCCTGTTCTGGTACATTTCTAATAAAGTATTACCTTCTCCTCAGCTACACCTTTTCTTGGCACTTATCATTCATTGCATCTCACGGCACGCCATTTCCAAGATCACCACGTACCTGTCTTTGTCCATCTGACATACTGTCAAAGCACATGACTGTTCACCACATCTTGGTGGAAAGCCTTGGTGACACCCACACAGCATAATTTGGAAGTTGCACATTAGGAAGCAGCATTTGGATGTTGCAACTAAACAACTTTGCAGACACATTCTTTGGCCTCCCCAGTGCAACCTCACAGGCAGTGTCCCTCTTCTGTAATTTCTGAGGAAATGGCACAATATGTCAAGCTGCCAGAGACCACAAGACCAGTTCAGTAGCTAACATAGTCTAATTTTGCTTACAGCTTTAATCCTTTATGAGTTACAGCAAGGAATGCAGGTCTTTTTGCAGAATAAACTTCTGAAACAGCAAGGTTAACATGTGCACAGCCTTCTTCCTGGTGAAATCAAACTTGAAGCTAAGAAACAGTCCTGTGGAGAAGGACTTGGGGATAGTAATGGGTGGAAAACTGACTATGACCCAGCAATGTGTGCTCACAGCCCAGAAAGCCAACCATGTCCTGGGCTGCATCAAGAGAAGTGTGGCCAGCAGGGCGAGGGAGGGGATTCTCCCCCTCTGCTCTGCTCTCATGAGACCCCCCTGCAGTGCTGTGTCCAGCTCTGGGGGCACCAACATCAGAAGGACACGGACCTGCTTGAGCAGGGCCAGAGGAGGCCATGAAGATGTTCAGGGGGGCTGGAGCACCTCCCCTGTGAGGACAGGCTGAGAGAGTTGGGGGGGTTCAGCTGGAGAAGAGAAGGCTCCAGGGAGACCTTAGAGTGGCCTCCCAGGACTTCAAGGGGCCACAGGAAAGGGGGGAGGGACTCTTGATCAGAGGGTGTAGGGATAGGATGAGGGGTAATGGTTTTAAACTGAAAGAGTGTGGATTTGGATTAGATATAAGGAAGAAATTATTCACTGTGAGGACGGTGAGGCACTGGAACAGGTTGCCCAGGGAGCTGTGGGTACCTCCTCCCTGGAAGGGTTCAAGGCCAGGTTGGATGGGGCTGTGAGCAACCTGGGCTAGTGGAAGGTGTCTCTGCCCATGGCAGGAGGGTCAGAACTAGATGATCTTTAAGGTCCCTTGCAACCCAAACCATTCTGTGATTCTATGATTTGCATGAAGGATTCTTTTAAGTATCCTAACATCAGAAAATTGGTTGTACTGGTTAGTCCCAGCCTCCATACCCTCCATTTTCTCTCACTGGATAAGCAGTGCTCTCTTTGCCTGAGATGCCACAGCAACACCTTCTTCTTATGGTTGGATCAAACCTCTCTGACAGCTCCCCAGACCAGAGAAAGAAAGGAGAATTAGAGCATACCTCACTCGCCTTTTTCCCCATTGATGGCTTTTGCTACCACACGTCTGACAGTTTGGGGACTACCATCATTTTTTTGCCTTGCTTTGTTTTTTTGGGTTTTTTTGTTTGGTTTTTTTTGTTTATAAAGCACATCAATTATTGATTCATAGCCAGTTCACTTAGCCTTAAGTATGCATTTTAAGTTGTTGTTGCTTTCAGACTAGGTTTGAAATGAGATCGGGTCATTGTCAGCACATGTTTCTAAAGGTAGCATTACAAACACAGAAGTCGATTAAAAGATAAAGAGGAAAAAAAAAAAAAAGAAAAATAAGAAAGAATTCACAATTTGAATATAGACATAATCTTCAAAACTTATCATTCCCTTGCATTATTTATTCATCTTTTACATGGATCTAATTATACCACCTCTATTCTTTTTTCACAACAAACAATTCGTACCTCTTTCTCTGATAATAGCCTCTAATAACTCTCTCAACATGTTTCCCGTTGTTTGTACTTTGAAAGGTTTAACAAATACATACTAGAAGTGACTCACAGTGCATCTGAAAAAAAAAAAAAAATTTCCCTTTGTGTTTGAAAAATGTACTTTGCATGAACTAGCATCTAACCGGACTCAAACACCTCGGCAGAACTCTAACAGCTAACTGAATTGGCAGTGTTGCAACTTAGGTTAAAATCCAGACATCCTCTGATACAGTGAAGAAACCAGCAAATCTTTACGATACTATAGCAGTACCTGACTTACTGATTTGTTATAGATTCCCCTTATTTAGCAGAATCAATTCAATTCTGGCTAGTGTTTTGTCTGCCTTTCCTACCGACTCTTTTTCTTCCAGATTTAAACTTAGAGTGAAGCACTTCACACAACATGGGCATCACTCCACTTAAATACACAGATACCTGCATGGACAAGAGAAACTTTACTTCTGTCCTGTTTCTGTTTACACCACAAAAGGCACCAGACTCCATGAAAACTGTTGTCTTTAGAAGAAAAATTAACTTTAGGGCAGTTATAGCACCAGCTATGCTTTCCTCTCTAGTTTTTCCTACACTTGCAGCTAGAAAGACCAGTTGAGCAAACGTAGTCAACAGAAGCCAAATAGTTATTGCTATTCAAAGCCATGAGTAACTACAAAACATATTGGCTGGGATTTAGAGAAAGGACTCTGGCATTTACAGATATCTTGTATTTTCCCTCTGAAATAGAAGTTCCGAATCCACGCACACGCGCACTGCTCCCAACTCCATCTTCCTGAGTGAGAGATGTTACACAAGATAAATAGCTGAAACTCGTACTTTCTTTCCATGTTCTTTTTGGTGAGTAAAAGGACTAACAAATGTATTATCCAAATGATAGTTACACATCTTTCTGCAACGGTATATGTTTGTGTGGATGCACTGATGTAGAGAGGGAGGGCAAGAAAAAGATGTATATAGATTGAAATGCAATATTTGAAGCATCCCCATGAGGATTTGAAGTCTGACTATTTCTATCCCATTCTCTATGTCAAAAATGCTTGTATGCCAAACCTAAATATTCCAGGCTATTTTGACCATCCCTGTTAGTCTGTTAGGAAAGGGGGAGGGAATAAGTGCAGGATATCTGAGTTTTCTGTATATGGACAGATAAACCAAGTAGATTATATATGCATGTCTTGTACCCACCCATTTGAAAAAAACATTAAAACCTTGCATGCATTCATGCATATTTGAATTAGATATTTGTCGAAAGCATAGATCAGAAGAGTGGAACTATGCATATTTGCACCAATTATGCATGAACAGACACATAAGCTGAGCAGCATCATAAATACCAAGGAAGCTGAAGTGTGGCTTCACCAAATCATGTAGCTTGAATTCTGTGTCACCCTGTATAGTTTCAGAGACAAAAAAAAGTCAAGCTCATGCCCAAGTCAACCCCTCACATATGCTTTTCCAAACTTCAGAACTGCCTGGTTTACAGTGTGAACAGTCCAGTACATGATTCAAAATGACAATGGTATGGATGACTGGAGAGTTTGTACCTCAAATTAATATTATATAGACAGAGGGGACCAGATGAAAATATTAATTTTAATCTCATTGATTACTTTTTTTTAACATAGGAAATAATATATTGACTCTCCTAACTCATGGTGCATTGCCAATTCTCAAACAGGTGTTCAGCTCAAGTAATACATTTGAAACATTAATTCTGCAACTATCATTTAGCATGGAAGCTCATGCCCTAATCATTTTGGTCATTAGTATTATACATAAATATGACTGAATCATCACTAATCATTATTTTTTAGCATTATCAGATTAAGAAAGCATGTGTGATACAACATGAAAAACTCCCAGTATCTCTAAATAAAATTATTCATATGCTCCATATACTAAGCATTTCACTTAAGTCCTTATTATCCATTCTGGGGCCAAACTGAAAAGAAAAGAAAAAGGCTACCTGCTATTAATTAGCTGAAGTGTGAAAACCCATCCTGAATAACACCCAGTGACACACCAGAGTGGCTGTACCTCTCCCTATGTGTGCCAAGATCCAGCAGCCAGGGGTGCACGTAAAGATGAGCACATGGCATGTGGTGTCTTTTCAACCATCCCAGATAATTTGCTAGGTAGATAAAGGAAGAGGAGAGGAAGCAGTGGGGGTCCTTCAGCCTGGTTATTAACAGCTGATATAGGCTGATGAAGTTCAGGCACCTCTGACTAAATAACAAGAAGTCCAGAAAAAAAGCTGACCTTACCCTGGCATGAGGTAAGATCAGTGAGACATGCCTCAGATGACTCATTATGAGCCAGCTGGAGCTGGGATATAGCAGCATTTCAGTTAATTCATTATCCACATTACCCCAACATCTCATTAACTTATGCTGAAGGGTCATCAAATAAAAGTGTTTCTCTGAGAACTGAAAGGACTTTTTTCTTCCTGTTATTTTGACTGATAATTCTCATAGAGGTTCGATAATGAACTTTGGTCTTTCAAATTCTGATTCCCATTTTATTAGACTGTCTCGTATAATTCCTCTGGCTTGTTTACTCCTTGCAATAAAACCTGCATTTATTCAGCAGTCTAATAGGAAAAACTTTCAACCATAAACTTATTAGGAAGTTCCTGTAATTACATTTATATTTGAAAAAAAACCAAACACAATAATAAACCAAACCAATTAAGAGCTAAAACATTTAGTTATTCCCCTCACCCAGGTAAAATGGCATTCTTTGGGTACTCCTTTGATGAAAAAAGTAAAATAAAAATCTCATCTGGTGTATACCAGCACAATTCCACATTCAAAGTTGTGTGCACTTCTAACAACAGATCGCAGTCTTTAACATACTTAAGAACAAGGGATATTTGTTCAAGACAATACAAGCGGTATATATTCCAGTTTAAAAATCTTAACAAGTTCATTTAATTCTCTGAAACTGAACAGAAAAAATGGCAAGAGAGCAGAGTTGATACGTTATTCTACACTGCTTTAAATGCTTAAGAGAGTTTTGCATCTGGAATGGAGTGCTGAACAGCAAAGATCAGATCTTGCACCCTTAAGCAAATGACTTAAAGATTTTAAATGAAAAGGGAATGAGCATACAAAGGCACCACATCCCACAGAGTTACAGAGCGAAATTTCTGAGCTACTAATAACAACTTTTTTCAGTTAGAAAGATTAAATTTATTCAGAGAAACATTTCGGCACTCTTATTCTTCTGCTTCTGAGCATAAGAATATTTATTACTGGAGTAAAGAAAAAGGGTTTATGAACCTCTGTATAGTATCAAAAAATATTTCCTTAATTCATTATTTTAGATATAAGTAAACATACATGGGAAGAAGGTAAGCAAATGTGATTTCAAATCATGATGAATTTTGCTCTGCTTAATGAGCCCTTATAGAAATAGTTCTGTAAAAAACATCTGGTAAATAACTTAGAGGAGAAAAGAAAAAAACAACAGTAATGTCCATCTGTCTCTGGGTTTCAATATTCAGCTTTTAATTTTTGTTTCTTTTACTCTGGAACTGCACTGCATTTAGAACTTGCATTAACCTGAACACCACCAGATTTTCCATCTGATCGTTTTTTGCCTAAGAAGTGTAAAATCTTCTAATCTGAATCTCCTAGGATGCCAGAATTATCATCTCATTAAAGACCAATTTGCCTTTTCAGCTAAAGAATCAGCTTCCTTCTGGCATTTTTATTTTAGTAAGTTGTTTCCATGCTGTTGAGTCACATCCTTCTGCATAAAATCCAGGAGCGCACTATATTATATAAAATGGGAACACAAACAGAAGCGGTGCTTTAAGAACATTTATTTCTTAAGTCTAAATTTTATGAGAAAGTAGGTCATCTGTTCTCTTCAAAAACATCAAAACTACTTACTTTACATTAGTCAAGAAACTAAAGGAACAAGAAAGTGAATCTACCACCCCATTTCTAGCAAAACAGAAGAGTAATTAATCCCTGAGCCTTACTGATAATTCTTAATGAGTGCTGTATTTTAAAACTATGAAAAGTTCTGCAACTCATAATTTCTTAAGAGTAGGACAAGAACGTATAGATCTCTGACTTAGTATTTGGCAAAGATAATGGCATATACATAAAAATGATCTAATAAAATGATCTAAGGGCACTAACAATCTACTAGTAATTTAAAACATAAACCATGCACATTTTCCATGTTTTTAACCACACATACACACACACACACACAAAAAAAAAAAGGCAGTGAGACACCTATTTTAAACACTTAGCTCTTCAAGCTTATATAGAACCAAGGAGTCCAGGACAGAGCCAAGTCCATGCTGTAGCTGATGAGCATCAGACAAGCATAACATGGGACTCTGCAGAAAACACCAACACAGTAACCAGACCTTGCATGGCCTCACAGAAACTACAGATCTCCAGATCTTTTCCTCACTATCCAAAAATAAACAACACTGAACACCAAAGTCAACATAATATGGAACTTCACTACAAACAGCCTAGCAGCAATGTCAGCAAGTCTCACAGGCACTGGGCTACTTCAGAGGTACTAATGGATGTGAAATGTGCATAAAGTTGTGTACCAGAATATTTATTCCATTAGATCTCAATGTGTCATGTATTGGATTCAGCTGTTTTAATCTGCTACAGCTGTTGCCCACCAAGACCTCTTCCTTTCAAAGTCGTTGAATTACTTGCAGGCTTTTTTTTACAGCCAGTGTTAGAGTACCTATCCAAAGAGCAATTTCCCTTGGGTGTTAACATAAGCTCTCCACAGATTTTTATGTGCTGCCTATTTTACTGGCAGGTGTGGCAAAACATAATTGGCTTATTCTACCTACTTGTTTGAAGCCAGTTTAAACCATGTCAGGCCACAGACACATTACTAGGAAAACCACTCTTATTCTTTTGTGTTCCTTCTTGTCTCTTCTTTACTCCTTAAGCAGGGCAAAAATCCTGGTCAGCTGCAGACAGGACCTGGCTTCGAGGAGATACTTTCCTGCCAGTACACACAGCCCAGACAGGACTGATCTGCAAGTCTTGTTTCTGGAGCATCACACTTTTATTAGATTCCACATACTTGGAATTTCCAATTAAGTAGCTCTTGGGTTGAGAGTCCACACCTCACCATTTTGTGACAGTTCTCCATGACCTACATACATGCTTTTCTGAACATTTTCTATGCAAGGCTTGGCATCAGTATTGGAGTTTTAATCAAAACATTATCTACTACTGAGAGCTTCATCCCTCCAATTGAAAACAGAGGCTGGGGATGTGTTTTGCAGACCAACCCATGCTCACAAACCTCACTTATCTTAGCAAGGTCTCATCCTGAGCAGTAGCTGTGGCAACAAGAGTCTGGATGTTTTTTGTCTTTTTAATTAGACTAAAATGCATAAAATCTCCCTCAGTATGTTCCATTGCTCTTTTGTCAAATGCTCTAGTGTGTGACTACAACTATGCATTCCTTGCCAGTTTGTACTTTCAAATAACAAATTTGTAAACAGAAAAAAAGAAGTGTGGTAAGATTTTCGGTGTAGGGTTTATTTGACAGGGTGTTTTTCACAAAGGTACTAAACTTTCCATTCCCTAAACATTGTGGATGGTCATCTCGAGACCAATGGTACTAAATAGACTTTTAAGATTAGTCATATACTTCAAAATACTTTATAAAAGATACATTCTGATTAAACACAAGAGTGTATTAACAACCTTTTCTCAATTGCCAAGAGCATCTTGGGCTGCATTAGGCAGAGAGTTGCCAGCAGGTCAAAGGAGGTGATCCTTCCCTCTGCTCAGCATGGGTGAGTCACATCTGCAGTACTGTGTCCAGTTCTGGGCTCTCCAGTACAAGAGAGACATGGACATACTGGGGCAAATCCAGCAAAGAGCCACAAAGATGCAGAAGGGTCTGAAGCATCTTTCATACACGGAGAGGCCGCATGAGCTGGGACTGCTCAGCCTGGAAATGAGAAGCCTCAGGGGGATCTCACCCAAGTGCCTAAAAATACCTGATGGGAGGGTATAAAGAAGATGGAGCCAGACTCTCTTCTGTGGTATCCAGTGACAACAAGATAATGGGCACAACTTAAAACATGGGAAATTCCACCTGAACACAAGAAACACTTTTTTTACTGTGAACATGGTCAAACACTGGAACAGGTTGCCCAGAGAGGTTGTGGAGTCTCTATCGCAACCTCTCATATTGAGACAAAACCCAACTGGACATGGTCTGGTTGACCATGCTTAAGCAGGGGATTAAGACTAGGTATGTCCAGAGGTCACTTCCAACTTCAGCTGTTCTGTGATTCTATGATTCTATTCCAGTGAATTTCAGCTTCAGTACTCAAATATGGAGGTTCCCTTAACAAAGTATTAGCTCCAGTCTAAATGAACATGGTTGTGCATCACTCACGGGAAAAGTGTTTCAAGGATTACTTGCCCAATTTACTGATGCTGATGCAATATTTTACAACTCATTTTTTCTTAAATGCGGTGAAACTGAAACCAGCACTCTCGTTGGCGAGGCACACAGATGCAGCAACATAAGTCCTGTGGCTGGGTGCTAGATCGAGATGTACAGGGGTTTCCCAGCACCAGGAATACTGAGGCAGAGCAGGGATCCCTGCCAGGAGCTGGCAGCTCTCGCGAGAGAGGCTGGCATGGGAGATTTGAACTGCCCCGGGGAGCGCTGTGACCAGGAGCCCTGCCACAGGGTGTGCCAACAGGGGTCAGGAGGGCACAGTGGTTTGAGCTGCAGTTTGTGCAAGAAGGGCTGTGCACCCTGCTTGTAGACCCACAGCGCAGGAAAGAGCTCTAGGTGTCTGCCGTGATGGTGAGCACTCACCTTAGAGCTAAACCTGTTGTTTCTACAGAGAGAGCCCCTGATATGTCTCATGCTTCCAGCCAGATGAAAGTGGTAAGAAAAGCGATTTCAGTAAACACACTAGACTGAAACGAGTGCCAAGACCCTTATCCTGGAGAAAATGTAACTACCTGGAAAAGGCACGCACAGGGTGATGATCTGTTGCATTGGGTGGCCGAGTTGCAGGAAACAGTTAAAAGTCTGTGCAGTATTAGAGGGGCTGAGATGAAGATAGACAAGTGGTTTCAGAACTATGCTCCTGTGGTGGACACCACAGAGAACGACGCACCTTGGACCCTGGTGACCCATAAAAGCAGGACTCTGCTTCAGTCCTCACCCTCCCACATTACAGCCAAAACCAGGTATGAAGCTTTAACAGCTGTAGACACCCATGAGCAAGGTCTGCAAGGAGAAACTGTAGCAGCAGCACACAGGACAGCAGAAAAGAAACAACAGAGTGCTCGTAGTGGGTGACTTTGCTGAGGGGCACGGAGGTGCCCATCTGCCAGCCTGACAGGAGTCACAAGAGGTATGGTGCCTTCTGAGAGCTAAGGTCCGAGATATAGCTGAGAGGGTGGCACAATTTGTCAGTAGTACAGACTACTATCCTTTGCCACTCTTTCATGTGGGCATGAATGACACCACAAGCTGGAACCTGGGCAGAATCAAGGAAGGCTACAAAGCCCTGAGGGTACAGCAAAAAGTACTGGTGGCCAAGTTATCTTTTCTTCCGTTTTGCCAGTTAGAGGAAAGGGTGCAGCCAGAAATAGACAAACAATGCAAATCAACTTCTGGCTTCATGACTGGTGCCATCGTCATGAAGATTTTGGCTTTTATCACAACAGGATGATTATAGTCTGTTAGGGAGGGATGGGATCCACCTCTCTAGAAGAGGCAAGCGAATCTTTGGCAGCAGTCTGGCCAGCTTGGCGAGGTGGGCTTTAAACTGAAGGACTCGGAGAGCTCAGTCCAAAATGGCAACACTCACGCCATTGCAACCAACTGGGGAAAAAGCCAGGCCAACCAGAGCAGCAACAGATGTTCCTTAGCTGCCTCCCAGGATGAGAATCAGACCAACCATGCCAAGTGTATGTATACCAATGCACACAGCCTGGGGAACAAACAGGAGGAACTGAAGCTCCTATCCCAGTTGGAAAATAATGATATCATAAGGAATAACTAAAACATGGTGGGACAACTCACATGACTGAATGATCACAATGGATGGCTGTAGGCTGTTTCATAAAGACATGCAGGGAAAAAGATTAGGAGGAGGAGTCATGTTCTATGTTAAGGAGAACCTTGAATGTACAGAAGTCAACTGCAGCAATTGCAGAAGCCCTCTCAAAAGCCGCTGGGTCAAGATCAGAGGGGTTGTCTCCAAGGGGGATCTTACAGTAAGCATCTGCTACCAACTTCCAAACAAAGACAATAAGGCCAACAGAGCAATACTTGGATCACTTCAGTAAGCTTTGGGTCAACAGAACCTGGTTCTTGCAGGTGACTTCAGCTACCCAGACATTTGTGGGAAGAACAATACAGCAGCTCACATGTCATCCATCAAGTTCCTGGAATGAGTAGAGGATTGCTTCCTCATACATATGTTAGATGTGACAACCAAGAATAAGGTACTGTTGGACTTGCTACTCACGAACCAATAAAACCTGCTTTGTAAAATCTCGGCTAGTGATGGCCTTGGCTGCAGTGATCATAATATTGTGGAGTTTGGGATTCTGCTGAGCACACTGAAGGTTCATACTAAGACAAAGATTTTAGATTTTAGAAGAGCAAACTTCAGCTCACTCAGAGCTCACTTGGGAGGGATTCCGTGGGAAGCTTCCATGGAGGATAAAGGACCTAGCGAGTGCTGGGAGTTTTTCCAAGGAAATTATAGGCCCATCAATGTTACTTCAGTCCCTGGGAAAGTTATGGAATGAATCTCCTGGGGGCCATCCCAAGTCAAATGAAAAACATGACTGGGAAAAATCAGCACAGATTCACCAACAGAAAATCATGCTTGAAAGACCTGATGGCCTTCTGTGAAAAAGTAACCTGCCAGTTGATGTGGGGTGAGTGCTGGACATTGTCTACAAGGCTTTTGATACGGTTCTGCACAGCCCCTTCCTAGAGGAATGGTCTGGACAAGCGGTCTGTGTGGTGGGTGGGGAACTGGCTCCTTTTCAAACCGGCAACCTGTCACAGGTGGGGTCCCCCAGGGATCAATATTGGGCCCAACATTGTTTAATATCTTCATAAATGATCTGGATGATGGGATCAGGTGTACCCTGACGAGGTTTGCTGGTGATACCAAACTGTGTGGGGAAGTGGGCACTTGGGAAGGGAGAGCCACCCTGCAGGAAGACCTGGACAGGCTGGAAGAGTGGGCTAACAAGGACCTTATGAAGTTCAAGGAGGACAAGTGTAAGGCCTTGCACTTGGGAAAACATCATCCAGGAGTACAGCACAGGCTGGGATCTACCCAGCTGGGGACCAGTACAAAGCAACCTGGGGGTCCTGGTAGACAACAAGCTCAACATGAGTGACCAGTGTACTGCTGTAGGAAAGAAAGCCAATGAGTTGCTGGGCTGCATCAAAAAGGGCATCACCAGCAGAGATAAAGAAGTCATTATCTCACTCTACTCAGCACTTGTCAGGCCACACCTGGAATACTGTGTTCAGTTTTGGTCCCCGCTATACAAAAAAGACGTGGCCAGGCTGGAGAGGGTGCCAAGGGCCACAAAGATGATCAAGGGACTGGGCAGCCTGTCCTGTGAGGAAAGGCTGAGAGAACTGGGTTTGTTCAGCCTGGAGAAGAGAAGGCTTAGGGGAGACCTTGTCACCATGTTCCAGTACTTAAAGGGTGGCTACAAAGGAGATGGAGACTCTCTTCTTAAAAGAGCCACATGGAGAAGACAAGGGGTAATGGGTACAAGTTACTCCTGGGAAGATTCTGATTAGACACAAGAGGAAAATTTTTCACAATGAGAGCAATCAGCCACTGGATTAATGTCCCCAGGGAAGTGGTGGGTTCCTCAACACTGGACACTTTTAAGATTCAGCTGGACAGGGTCCTGGGCCATCCTGTCTGTACTGTGCTTTTGCCAAGAAAGGTTGGACCAGATGATCCTTGAGGTCCCTTCCAACCTGGGATTCTATGATTCTGTGAATATCCATTATTTTAGCATTGTCACCAATTTTGACTTAAGCCCATATTTTCACAACAGATTACTAGCAATCAACACCAAAGACAATTGTTTTGGCACAAATATGGTACAGTTATCATTTACAACATTTTCTGGACTGCATCTAATGCCATTTATTAAGCCATCCTGCTTAAATTCATTTAGTCTCCTCGATTTAGATTTCTGTGCAGTATGCACTCTTCAGGCTACCGAGAAACTAAAAATTAAGACTTAATTTTTCAAATTATTTTTATTAACATCTATTGACTGCCTTTCAACAGAATTCCATAACCTTTGAGAACACCTCCTAATGAGTGTAAAGTGCCCTGATTATGTGATAGTTCCTGTTTTACAGTGATTCCATGTAAAACACTTGCTATGAAATATGAAACTATAGGCTACAGGCTTCAGAACACAACACCGAGAAATGCCCTCGACATACTGAACATACAACTGCTACAGCCTTACTAAGAGGAAGTTTAGCAGTCCATAGTCATACTGCAAATTCTAATCATAAGGAAAGTAATACAGGAGTGCACTTCAAATAGTTTAGCAAATACCTTGGGGAGATTTCTCACTAAAACCAAACAAAAATCAGACTCGCACAAAATCAACTTCATTTTAATCAGCTGCCATGCTGATAGGGCTCCTCTCAACAACTTCTTTCATTGCTCAGAAGTGGAAACTGGGACATTATTAAGAACTCTACAGCAATAAGCTGTTGCTCAAGAAAACTAGCACTTTCCCTCTTTGCATACAAGGAAAGAAATCCGCAGAGAACTCAGTAGGGAATAACTTGCTTTCTGTCCCCCCTCTCACACCATCTCACGCTTTTCCCAGAAAAGACTAACCTTTGGCCATGAAACCTGAGTATTATTCCTAGACTCAAATAAACATGGGCCAAACTCACCATTCTCCTGTTTCTTTATACCAACAGAACCATTGAAATTATTATATATCAAGAACAAAAATATAAACAAACACTCCTTTCCTTTGCAATTTTTCCAAATAATAAATCAGTATCGAGAGCAAAGCATGACACTTTACTGAAGAAGTTACAGCCATACAATAAAATCTCCCTCTTGGCAATAAGAAACACAGTGAATAAGTCACTTAAGTAGATTCTGTCATGATAGAAATAAATATAGTGAATTTGGGTGACACTACGCATACAGCAGTGACAGCAGATCCTGAAATCTGGAGTCCACACTCTGTTTCCTAGTATCCTGGAAAATCGTCAGTGAGTACTGTTTTGTACTAGGGAGAACACTGCCAGCAGGGTAAGGGACATGATTATTTCCCTAAAATCTTTACGGAGTTGGAGCACCTAACATGTGAGAAGCACTTAAAGAGAGCTGGGGCTATTAAGCTTGGAGAAGAAAAGTCTCATAGAAATAAAGATAAAAGAGCCAGGGTCTTTTCAATGATACACAGTGACAGGACAAGACACAGTGAGCAGAAACTACAATTCACAAAATTCCACTTAAACATATTTGGGTTTTTTGGGTTTGTTTGATTGGTTGGTTGTTTTTTCACTGTGCAGGTGATCAAACACTGGCACAGATTGCCACGAGAAGCTGTGAAGTCTCCATCCTTTGCAATATTCAAAACCCAACTGGACATGGCCCTGAAAAACCTGTACCCTCCCCTGAGAGGTGGGGTTAGACTAGACACCTCCAGAAATGCCTCCCCACCTCAACTACTCTGATTTTGTGATCACCAGTGCTTTAATTTGCATTATTTCAGGCTATCTAATATAGAGCTAAGGCAGCTACATTGATATCAATTGCTGACTAGATACACATGACACTAAGCCATTGGAAATCTTTTGTAAGAATGGATTAATTTCATTATTTCTATCTTAGAGAGAAAATCCCTTAATATGTATGTTCAATGTGCGGTACAAACAATCGTCCTTTAAAAATCACATATTGCAGGACTTTAAAATCATCTTTGAAATCATTCAGTCACTTCCATTCACGGCATTAAAAAGCATCTGTAACACTGACTGGAAAACAATGACAGAATTTTATCCTTACTGATTTTTTTTTTTTTTTACAAGCACTTGTCCTGTCAGTGCAGAGGTCAGGACAGCAAAGGTAGAGACTTAGGTTGTGCAAAGAAAGACGTAAAGCCAGCAGATCATAGCACTCTGGGTCTAATCCTTCTTACTGAATTTTTATTTAACATTACAAAAAGGGAAGAACCCCTTTGATTCCTGTGTCCCAGGCTCAGAGTTAGTAGCTGTCAAAGAAATAGTTTCCTTTGGATACTGGAAAGACTAAACTGATACAGAAAACACTGCAATATGATAAACAAGGAACCCCACAATCAGTTTTAATCACTTGGCAGAATGAAGTTGTAATGCAAAACTGGTATCTCATTTTTTCCTTTCAGCTCTCCTCCCTTCTCTTAGCCACCATGCTGCACTTAGACCCAAGTTTCCTGTATTATCTGTATAAGATCATTAACTTGCCTTTCCACTCTTCTAAAATGCACCTAGACATTTTTACCATGTTTTTCAATAATGAGTTCCTCTCAGTGATTATTGAGAGCTGACACAATAGGTAAAGACACTTTCCAAAAGGGTACTGACAGCCTATTTGAATGCATCTTTGGTGAGCATTCCCAGCTCTTCTCTAATGTGCTCGTGGCTCCTCTACCCTCCCTGTCATTGTACATCATTTATTTTTCCACTTACATAAACCAAACATGTTCGCCAGTTTATCCTCTCAGACAGCTATTGAATTTCAGATTTGGAAGATCAAAACTGAATAGTTTTAAGTTGCTCATTTTTCAAACGTGAACAACATGGTCACTCACGGTACATACTGCGATAGCCTTATGGCATACTAAACTTCCTTTATCTTTTATGTTCAGTCATGTATTTCTCTTCCTGTTTTCCCCTATGCACACACCAGAGAAAACAGGAATAATTTTTATGTCCAAAAAACTTTCCCCCAGTATTAGTTCAATGTATATAGCCACACTGTCATTGCTCCCCTCACGCACTGTCCATGACTAAGCTACTTTTCTTTCAACTACCCATATTGATTAGGATGCACGTTAATAGTTTTCCTGAACAGTATGTATTAAAGACTTCTATTAATTGTATCTAACAATTCTATTTCATGGTGTTTCTGTAAATTACACAGCTTCTGAGAATCACTTGTGAGTTATTTAAATGATGTAAAGTCTGTCAACTTCTCGTCTGTAATGCATGTCAATACCAGTGTTAATTAGACGTGAATCTTTCTCAATCTAGGTTAAAATCCGTGCTTCCGAAGATATAGACAGGAGTCTGCTAAAGAGGTAACTCAGGCCATAGTGTCCTTATTATCTTTGGAAAACATCCTGCTGTTTGTGAAGCTTGATAGAATTACCTTTTACTCTTATCTGTTTAGCTAAATCCTTTTCTACCTCACTGGAGGATGTTCTGTACTGAAAAGAACCACAATGTACTTTTTCCTTCTTGCCTCTACCTTATTCTCTGCCAGTTTATCAGATGTTTAGAATCTGTTAGGATACACAGAGCATTGAAATTGCCTGGGTGACAAACAGGGTGATTATTATACATCTGTCGTCTAATCGCAATTCTTTAAGCATGACTATGTATAGTATTTAGTGTACGGAAACAAGAAATAAGGCAGGATTACCATTAGAGAAAGAATAGGATGAGAATAGGATTACTGATTTAAAATGTATAAATTACTATTGCAAACATCTTACAAAATTTTTGGTTTAGATGCACTCACAGGATCAGAAAATAGTGGAAAGGTATGGCAGCAGAGTCAGGATTTTCCATGAGTAAATTTAGAAAAAAACAGCAGTAATGAATCTTCTTAGACTGAAATAAGATGCTGTGAACATGTTTTACATCTTAGTTTTATTAAAATAATAATAGGAGTTACATTCTTAAGTCCTTCAACTATTCATGCAGCTCCCAAACTGTCTTGAATCTTTGTTGTCAACTTAGGTAAGACTTCTACTTAAATATTTAATCTTCCTACCTTTACGTACTTTTATACATCTATCTTTTTTCCTTTACATGAATTTGTAACTTCCTATCTGTAAGGCATTTTTTTTAATTTACCCACTTTAATGCATGATTAAGTAAAATCCTCATTACCTTTCGCTGTGAAATCCTCCTGTCTGAGGTACATTCCTTGAAAATTTGTGACTTTCCAGCTAGTGTCCAGAGATCAACAGTATCCTGTCACCAGGACTGAATAAAGTCTAATAGTGGAACATCTAATGAGAGGGTCACACAGGACACGCAGCTGCTTTTAAAATTTACTGTACAGCCCTTTCAAGGGGAGACAGACTGACTTAGGCTCTTCTCTGTGTGGTTTTTTTCCCCCACCCTTCTCTTTTCTTCTTACTCTGTGCCTCCTGACATCCTAAATGCCTAATTTTCAGCCAACTTAGTGTTTTCAACTACACAGGAAATTGTCAAGAAGCTTTTTTGAGATACTAAGGATTAAGAGAAATAGCTTTTGGGCAATAACTCATTAAAAAGCCAAAGAGAAGTAACCTTTCTTAGCATCTCTTCTTCAATCTTACATCTGCTAATAAACACTCTTGAGAGAAGTGATCACATGGGGTCTTGCACTCCTGGGCTCCTCACAGACCCACCTTTCAAGTGATTATTTTAGTTGAAACACTCCAGTGCTTGAATTAATGGAGTCTAATTGACTAATAGCTTACACTATTCATCATTATTTTCACGAGAAAAATCAAAATATTATCTTGAAATGCCGTTTTTTTCAGTGGTTTGTATCACTCTAAGTAGGGGAATATAATGCTGAATAAGCCTCAGATGGCCTTTACTAAAAAGTAAAAGAATATTTTAAAAACTACTTTTAAAGTTTTCAAAAAGTAACAGCTTGTCTCTGAATCCATACATGTAGCATAATCATACAGGACAAACACGAAGTAAATTAACACTGTATTTAGCTAATACAGGAGTAATAATAAGTCCTTTACTTAACCAGTGTTGTCCAGTAGATACTCCCTCTGGATTGCAAACTAAAAACGTAATAGTCTGCCTGCATAAGCGCTGTGATTACCACATATTCTCAAGCTCTCTATTTGCTTATGTTTTACTCTGTTTACCAAACTGAGGTTTTGTTGGAAGTGTTTGAAGAATTTAGTTATGTGTCTTTTTTAAAGCCCTGTTCATATTTAGCTGTAAATTACAGTGCCAATTATCACAATATACTCTTATCTCAGATCCACTCATGATCAGCATCCTCCCAGTTATGTGCAATGTAATTTCCTGCCAACCAAGCACATGATAAATCCAAAAGTTTCCTGCAGTAAATCCATGTCAAGGCCATTTTAGGGTAGCATAATATACAGCTGTAGATTAAATTCAGACACTTCAAGCATGCATAAAAATGGTAGGGAAAGGGATGGAAAACAGGATTCTGAGGCAGTGTCTTCCAGCTTCTTCTGTGGCTGCACCAAGGGAACAATCAGTTCCTTGTGCAACTCAAATGTTAGGTAATAACCAGCTACTATGACATTTTACAGTCAGAAAAAAATGCAGTTGGTGTCAGACTGAAGTTGGTCACTCTCTTATTTGTCTGCAAAAAAACTTATTTTCAGGGAAATCAAATTCAATCCAAATTCCCCTAAAATTACATTGTGGAGACTTGGAATTCACTCCCGGAACAATGGTAGCGTAATTTTCAGAACAGAAAAACAGGAACCGAAACCAAAACCAAACCAACCCTGGGTTCTTGGACTAAATTCTGCTTGCCTCATCTCATGATTGAGAGGAATATACTTAGTCCCCAGAACAGTGTATTCAGGTTGTGCTGGAGTAGCCTTTATTTATTTATTAAAAAATGTAAACCACACAGTTCTAGGATGGTTGCGGTGTTGGGGAGGTGCTGAGTGTAGCTGTGACAGTTTCAAGGAGACATATGTGGAAGCAAGGCTGTTGGCGTTGCCTTTGTGCCCAAGGCTGGTGTCCTACAGTACAGCTGGCAGAAGGAAAACACGTGAGCACTACTCAGCTGTCACAGACTGAACCATGTTAGCGTAACGCAGGCTGACGAATCACAGACACGGACGTACGATATGAACTACCTGGAGGGTCATACTGCTTTCAAATCCTTTGGCTGACATCAGAAGAAATGCAGGCAAGGCATGCAAAGCCTTCAGGTAAGAGGTACTGCCACAGAACCTCCACGTTCACGTATTTTCCTAATACTAACAAAGTAAGAGACACTGCCATGTCTTCTGTAAGCCAGTGCTTTTCTGTATCTTTTACCTTCCTATCCTAACTCCCACAATGCCATGGAACAGATCGGTAGAAAATTTATTGTTTTGCTCTACCATATGTTCTTTTATACTTTTTTTTGGACAATATCAGAACTTGGTGAATTTGCAGCTTTTCTGCTCCATCAAAAATGATGGGATGGCCTGTGACACTATTAGCTGTCTGCCATCTTTTCCCTTGCACTTTGATTTTCTCCTTAATTTTTCTTAAGACGGAGGCCTGACCTGCCAGATGTTTTAGAGCTACCACTCATATTTATGTTTACTCCAAGTCAAACTCATGTCACAAAATTTCAGTACATTTGATTTGCACTCTATGCACTCATATAATGATTAATTACAACCTCCAGCTGGGTAATTGTTTTGAAACTCAAGCAAGTGACTACTATGTATTACTCGGGTTTCTCCTATGATGTTTCTATAAATTAACTTGTTTAAGTAATTACTCTTTACTCTGGACCTAGGCATAAAACTATCAGAAACTAAGCTTTAAATGGTCATTGATCAGCAAAAGGATATATAGAAATATCTAATTACATTGATCTTTGAGAAATGTTGGTCACTTAAAATCACAACTATGATCTTTTTTCTTTGTGAAGAAGAGCACTGAATTTTTCTGAGTGATTATGTTCTGGAGATACACTTGTCAGATACTGTTTTAACTGTCTGTTAATTACATCTATGATGCACAGATAAGGTTAAGAAATCAATAATGAACAATGTAATGACTACAGCACTATACAAAATGCCCTGGACACGATCACTGGTTGGTCAGCCACAGACTAACGGGATACTCAGACAACTATTCCAGCATTTAAAGTTTGCACTTACCAACCTCCACAACACTTGAGCAGTTGGGGTCTGTGAAGCCTTCAGGACACTCACATGAGTAGAAGTCATCACTCAGCCCCGAGAGACAGATGCCACCATTTTTGCATGGGTTGGAGTCACACACGTCCCCTGAGGGTTAAAGGGGAAAAAAAAAAAAAAAGATTCCTGTATAAAACTCTCTAAAAGTTATGCACAAGCTCCAAGTATAGCAGTGATTCTCTTAGACACACTGACAGCTCTTCACTTGCAAAAGACAACAAAATTTAACAAAAAATTATTTTTTCTTTCTTTCATTTGAAGTAATTCAGGATATATACTTGGAAAGGAATTTACCCAGGATTTTACCACTCCAGGTTCCCTTCAACATAAAGCTGAATGGTGGTTTCCATTCAGGCTATTGGCTTATCACCTGGTTTGTAAGAAAAGAACTGTGGCTGTGGTTACATCCTCATGTGCACCAGAGTTACGCACTCTTAAATCACTCAACAGCATAGATTTGAACCAGAACAGGCATTGGCACACAGCTGTATTTCTGCTAAACACGAAGCATGGCATTCAGGCCAGCAGAGTGCTTCTACGTTGGCTGTATGTCAGTCACATGAAGATCAATCATACAATCTGACAGACAGACAGTACAGACTAAAGCCATCAAAGTCTTTTCAGCAATTTAATTCTAATGGTAAGTTTACACCCAGTCAATGAATTTTGATATGGAGCCCTATGACCAGAGCTGCTCTATGTTCGCTCTGTGTCCCCAGAGAGGCTTTCACGAGGACTTATGACCCACCAACTCCATGGCAGGGGTGGAGGCTAAAGGACTTGAGCAGCCACACTCCCTCATTGCTCCTCAACAGTCCCCTCCAAGTCCCAAAGGAACTTTGTGAAATTCTCCCATAATTCATTTTGATTGCAGAATCAGAACAAATCAGTTCGCTTCAAAACTATGCTATGCTATGAACCAGCTTCAAAACTCCCTGGGACATGGGGCAAGCACTGGCACAGTAGGTAGTTTCAGCCTGCCTAAATAATGCTAAGCAAGCAGATTTTGCTTATCCTTCAATTTCTTTTCAGTGAGGACACCCTATTCCATCAATTAGCGTCAAGGTGATTAACAGCTGTAATATGTAAAATCTGAAAGATACTCCACAGGGCTGCTTCATATGGTCAGAATTTGAACGTGTCTCCAGTATTACCAGAGTTTACAACACATTATTGTGATCTCCTATCTAGTATTATTTCAAACGGCCATCAGGAGATATAAAAGTGACAGCATAGTGTCTGTTCAATTCTTGCAACTCCTGTTTTAACACCCTTGAAGAATTCCACCCTGTCACAGTTCTACAAACATATGGAAATATAGGATTGCAACCTGTCCCCAACGGGATAACTGAAAGCAGTCCTAAAGATTGGTGTGCTTCAATTTAATATTTTTTTCATATAACTAAATATATATTTAGATGCCTTTTTAATTTATCTCAAGCTTCATAAGACAGATGTGTGCTCTCTATTGCCTAGTATTGTTTTTAGAAATAATAACAATTTGTACAGTAAAGTTTTGTTTCGTAAAATTTTTTGCAAATGCAACTTAAAGCAACATCTAAAGATAGATGATTGTAAACAACTAAGTACATTATTTTGTATGCTTTTTTACATGAAAAAGTTGCCAGCCTTTTGCCATGCAACTGTACAGAGTTATAGAAATACACCTGTTTATGTCAGTAGTACTGACATTGTAATACATTTTGGACTATAGTGGTGGTAAGGGAACTCAAAATTTTTTAACACCTTTCTGGCAGACAGACTAGAGATTAGTGCCTGGTGTGAGAATTCAAATCTAACAATCACTTAAGAAATTTACCTGATGTACAAAACTGCCTTCATGGATTCTGTGCATCAGTTGCAAAAAACTCCAGTTGTGGGTTAGTTTGCTGGGTTATTTTTAATTTTATTTAATTTTATTCTGTCAGCTTTAAGTTGTCTTCATGACAGAGAACTGTCATGTGTCTACGTACTTTGTATTGTTTTGTCTTGAATATTGTCCAGGTGACAGAGAACATCTATCTGAAAAGACTCAATGATGTAAGACATTATCTATCTAATGACTAGAAATTATCTGTCTTCCTAACTGTATCTAAATAAGTCAAGACTTCTCATTTCCAGCGCTTGCTCCATTACTGAGGTAGCAAAATATGTTTGTTTTTTATTTCAAAGGGCTTCAGCATTTGGTTGTGAAAGAACAAGTACTATTAACTGAATGCTCTGACAACTGTATTCCCATACCTTTAATTAAATTAATAAATTAAATAGCACCTGGAGCAGGAACACTTACTATGCAAATCTGTATCAATATTCTGATTAAAATGAGAGGGGACATTTTTACTATGTCTTTCCTCATTCAGTGTTCTTCTGGTTTCAATTATGCAATATAAGAAAGAAAAAGAAAGGCCAAAAGACAAAATACTCTTTCCATTTGCAAGTTTATATTGACTGACAAGCAGAACGCGTCCCCAGTTTTCCATTATATTTCCAGAAACTGAACTCTCCTATTATGACCAAAGTGTGCATACTTACCTGTGTAGTTTTCATTTGTATGAAAATCCATGTTGGCTTTGTCAGTCTGAAGTGACCAACCCAACCTGCAGTTTGGGACTCATAAAGCAGATGCTGTCCTCTAACAACAGTCATTTATTTCCATGTTCAGGAAATAGCTGCACTAAGTGCTCTTTTGACCCACTACCTTGACCCAAATTCTACTGTCAGTCACTGGTGTAAAATTTTAATTGTCATTATATCACATCACAGAAATAAAATGAGTACAGCACATCTCTAAAGAAAATGCAGGGGAAAAAACCCAGAAACAACAAAAAAGACAAAAAGTTCCAACAAAAAATTAGTGACTCCATCTCATTCACGGAATGTTAAAGAGGGCTAAAAAGGGAAAATCTATACTTTTAACAACAATGGTTAAAATAATACCATAGTATGACGTCAAATATGATGCAAAGAAATGAGTAACTGCACAGACACAAGCGTGCAATAATTCTACTTAAGACTAGATACCAGGCTGTACAAATTAGCACACTTAAATTAGTAAAATTCACTTAAAATATGAGCACCTTTATTTGTGATTTAAGTGTCTGTGAAATTGTGCAGAACAAAATAAATAGCACCTTTGAATCAACAATATTCCCCTCAATTTACATTTTGTGCCTCTTGACAGGCCATTCATGTTGAAAAATTGAAATCTATTTTGTTATACATTCTACTGAGTTTGATGAACATAATTTAATTTTAAAGGCTCTGTTCTTATTAAGAAAAGCTCATATGGATGCACTTTGTCTTAACACAACTGATTAAGGAGTTTGTTACCATTAAAGTACTATGTTGCATATGGCACAACTTTTAACACAACAGTAGTGTTAGAATTTAACCTTAAGAGTCATGGTGAACGGAAGAGTAAAATAAACCCAAAGGAAGAATTATATCCTCTACAGTAACTCTTACAGAACTGTGCTCTGTGCTGCTGACTTTCCATAGTGATAGGTAATACGCCGTTTGTGCAACAGCCTGTGCAATTTCACAAATTTCTGTAAATTAAACAAACCCTCTAAGAGGAAGTCCATTATTTAAAAAAAAAAAAAAAAAAAAAAGACAATTAATATTGTACTTTTATTAAAATATTCTGAAAGTGGTCCGGTAAGAATGCAAGTGTCAAATAAAAACAATAATTCATGTTTTTCTTTACTATGTCTGACTAACCCTGCACTTTTCATTATCTGATTACTCAAGCATTAAAGTATGTCTCAAGACTGTATATAAAATATGTACTACAACTATTTCTGCCTTTTACTTCATCTTTGGGAAAATATCAGACAGCAAAATAGCATCAAGCTATTGAGATTTGGTGTAAGGATCTTTGAAAGAGAATCAGTAAAGGACACGCTCACATTCTCCCCCCACCCCCAAACTGCCAGAACTCATGACCACTTCTTGCACGACATCATGCATGGAAGAGTTAAGGCAGAAATGTAATCCACATCATCTCAGACCATACTGTACTGAGGAGCAAACAGAACATTTACATGATTAGAGAATACTAAATTTGGGGATTATTTAATTATTTTTCCTCACATCTTTAATTTCTTCAGAACATTCTTAAATCAAAGAAGTCCTTGAGTGAATTGTCCATCCTCTCTTTGGAAAACACAGTTGTTTAAGAATAAAAAATGCAAGACAGAAAGAGTAAAATTTAAGTGGAGATCCATACATACTAAAAATCAGAATTTCAATTAAGAACCCTCCCTAATTCTCCAAACTTATAAAAAGATATATAGCAAAACTCAAATAAAATGGTGAGCTATTTGCTCTCTATAGCAAGAATTGGGCTTTTTTTAAAGACTGTGACAGCTTTTGTCCATGGTGAGTAACTCAATCAGTGAACCTTGATCTCTTTTATTAAAAGCACTTGGAGAGGAACTGTTCTTTAAGTCCATCATGCTCCGTGACATACCTTCACATAACCACTCTTAAACCATATCCTTTGCAACAAAATACTGAATGTACAACTATTGCTTCTTTCCACAAGCAGGTAATGGTGGGGAGGAGGGTAAAAATTGTAAATCCACTCTTTGTCAAACTTTAGACTTTTATATAGCATACTTTTTGATCCTATAAAACCCCACAAATTGTTACGTGATTCTTGACTGAGTGCAATACTTTGCTTGACAGCAAAGGACAACCTGAAAAAAAGGAACTCAACTGCTGTGTATAAATAATGCAGCACACCGTGATGGTAACAGTTAGCCCATCAATCCTTGTCAGGAACAGAAATTCACAGAGTTTATGAAAACAATTTTTGTGGTATGAGGGCTAAAGGAGATGCACTCTGCAAACAGAAGAGCACCATCCACAACCACCTGCACACGCTACATCATAAAGCACTCTCTGTTGTAAAAGCACACACACCAGACTGCCACCATTACTACTGCAAATCAGCTTGCATTTCACTAACATCTGTCAATGAAAAAAAAAAAGGAAAATAATTATTTACTCCATCTTAAAACCACTTACTCTTTAACACTATAGATCCTGGGACAGGAATACCTGCCAAAAGGTAAGGTACAGTATCCTGAATTAGGCATGGGAGAAGCATTCCAGTCCCTATGCACAAAATCATTAGCCTGAAATGAATACAACTTCCCTCAACTATAACACCTAGAATAACTGTTATAATTTCTGGCAAAAGTGTTACTGTAAGAAACATCTGCTTGAGACAACATAATGATGACAGAGAAAGAAACATGTCTTCAGAAAACCACGTGGATTCACAAGTTTTCAAAACTGGAAGGAAAGAAATGATAGAAGAAAGATGATTTGGGTGTTTGGGCACATTTTCTATAATTTAAGAATAGAGCATATTCTGTGAAATAGAAGTGAGCATAGAAAAATTCAACCCTATTTATTCTTTTATATATAGTGCATCAAATATGAATATGAACACATCTATTATGTATTACATACTGATGTAGTGAAATTTACAGAAGCTGATACCGAGGTAAACATACTGATGCTGTAGGAGTCCAAGGAGATGCTGACACCTATTGAAACAAAAGGCATGATGAAATCTACGGGTAAACAGTTGCAAACGTAATGACATAAGAGTTCAGGGTGCTATCCACACATGTTGTTAGGGAGGTACAACACTCTTTACTGGAGTGCTATACAATGGGTGTTTCATAGCTCAAGCATTTGGTTTCACCATTGATGGGAAGAGATGGACCATCATTCCTACCTAAAACATCAGCTGTATTTGTCATGAATTTCCTTTATTGCTATGTGAAATAAGACTTATTGTAAAAGCTCTTTCTAAAGAAATAAAATGAATAGGTATTCCTGTTCATGAGAATAAAACTCGATAGAGAGAAGAAATCTCCAGGTGGCACCAAAGAATAAACAGCCCAGAAAATAGCCAGTCAGTAGAAATTTGGTCTAGAGATAGTGAAAATAAGCCTCAGTTCTGAAGCCCAGATGAGCAACTAAACTTCAGAAGAAGACTGAGGAAGTAGTTGCTACCAGTAGTAGTTTCACATTAAAGTCAATTTTCAGAAAAAAAGCTTTAATAGTTTTCTGATTTACAGAGTCATCTGTTCAGTGTCCAAGTTCAAATCTATTTCTCCACAGCTGAACCACTACTGAGAAGCAGAACCATAAATCATATGGAAGACACACCTGTGCAGAGATGCAAAATGTGAACATGGAAACAGATGAGCTCTGCAGTTCTTTTAAGAAATTTGTAAACTGTTTTTTTCCAGATTTAATGGTAAGGCAGCCAATTTGTTTTTCCGAAGGTAAAAAGACAGTTGAATAATTAACTTGTATGCCTTATTATTTGAAAGGGAAGTTAAAGTTTCTAGATAGCAACAGTTCATCTACCTCTTTCTGATTGTTCTCTACGCTGATTTGCTTACTAAACAGGTAGAAGATTCAGCTAAATTTCTAACTAGAATATTCATGGCAGACTGTTTAAATAGTGTTAGAAAATGAGTAAACTGATATCAACTCTAAACGTCCGCATATAAACTGGATGGGAAAACTTATAGGAGAACGTAAATCTCAGAATAATAAACTCATGATTTTGCCACAGGTCTCATGAAAATTGAGGTAGTTGCTGATTCTCCTGAAAAGCCTCTGAGATCAAGAGACTGTATACACTTAAACAAGCAGTACCTTGTAGTTGTGGAGGAGAACTGCAACACACTTGTACAAACTAGGCACAAACATTTCTCCAAATTTAACTTTTTCCAGTCGTGTAATCTGAGGGGATGCACCAGCTGATTTCTGAAAAGCTGAGATGGTATTACAAAAAGAAAATCAGATTATTCTAACCAGAGAATTCTCGTTTGAATACCACTCTGGGACTGGACTGAAATATTAATCCTGGGTGAAGATGAAGTGCTGACTTAAGCTTTGGATGTAGTCTAATAGTACAATACTGTAAAAGTGTGTCCCTACTTTCAGGGTTAGAATAGAGGCCTAAAGTAATGTCTGCAGAGATTAATTTCTATCATAATAAATCCCCTTCTGCCTTAAAAAAGTATAATCTCTTCCCTTTCTAGAGGTCTACAGTATGAGCTACTTTATTCATTTGAATGTGAAAGAGCAGTAGGTCCCTGTACTTCAGCCTGCTGAATTTTGCAGAATTTTTAAGCATCTGATGTCTGACAATATGAAATACAAGTAGAAACAGAAAACAGCTTAAAAAGTAAACTATTCTCTCTTTCATAGGTTGGAGAGAGTTCATTTCTATGCCAACTGGCTCTGCGGGGAGAAAGATGAACTATTCCTGTCATTTCAAATCTTTATTAGTAAAAAGTGGATCAGAAGTGATTAAAGGAGGAATATCGTTACATAATGCACTGCTGAATATTTTTACAACTTGTGTAAGATTTTCATGCACACACTACCGTGAGGATTTGGGGAAAGCTGTCATCAGCTGAGACACTGTTTCATCAAAGGAAAAGAGATATATTCCCCCAAACTGATCAGCTGATGGTACCAGTGGCACACCATCCCTAGCACCCAACCTCAGCCAACAGCAATGAT
This sequence comes from Strix uralensis, assembly GCF_047716275.1. Classification (NCBI taxonomy): domain Eukaryota; kingdom Metazoa; phylum Chordata; class Aves; order Strigiformes; family Strigidae; genus Strix; species Strix uralensis. The sequence continues at coordinate 6,034,959 of NC_134012.1, read as the reverse complement.
GATTCTTGCACAAGCAGCTGATAAATGCCTGTAATGAAGGTGGCCTAATCCCTATCAACACAACCTTCCACAACATTTTTTCTCTCTGCAGACTCTACAAAGCTGGCAAAAATTACCTAGGCACTCCTTGTACATACTCATTTGATTTCAGCTGTCATTTAATGTCAGTCACATTTATACAGTTATTTCTAACTCTCTAACACTTACATGAATCAACCTGCATGTCTGTTCCTGTTCAGATCTATGGGGTGAGAGAGCTTTATGAAACGGGAAAGAATAAGAGCTTAAATTGGGACTTTCTGTACAAGGCACTTAGGCTAAACTGTCCCTCCATTAAGTTGTTTCATTCAATTAAAACTTTCAGAGAGATACCAAGTCATGATGGGAATACATTATCATTTCCAGCCACTTCACCTTTGTTTTTAAAGCTGATCAGAAGATATTAGTACTACGTTCACTTGAAAATTCTCAGTTAATAGAATCTTCACATTTCTTGCTAGAAATTACTGTGTTTTGCAGATCTCCTGATACAGCTTCACTGGTCAAAAATCAGCTGGGCTACTGCAGGCTTCTCCACTAACTGCTAGTAGGCTCCACTTCTATATCCATGACCACCAGGTGGTCAATATGGGGATCTAGATTTCCTGTTTGACTTAACCTATACATGAGCTTTAAACCATTAGCTCTTCCTAAATCTTTCTTCAAGATATTCATGTTTCCCGAGGCTCTGGAAATGCCTCAACCCCCTGATCAGAAGACAACTCAGACACACAGCATCTTCTCTCTTGCCCATCCCCTGCTTTCCACGGAGAGAAAATCCACGCACACAGTCAAATCAGCAGTACAGTCATAAGAGTGACCTTTAAAATAAACAGTCATAAGTGTTTATGACCTTCTCAAGACAGGTAACATCTTCCTTCCTTCTCTTCTTATGGACTGAGAGAATTCAGCTACACATATTCTTACTGGTCTTGACAGTTATCCTTCCAGTTTCTACTTCATCAGTGAAGAAAGATGGTTTAAAAAAACCCAACAAACACTTAATTATCACTTTTAAATAAGTATCCCCAATTTTCATGCACACTTTACATCTCAGTTTTACCTTTCCATTTCTCTTTTTTATGCTCCACAGCTTTTGAGGTTAGCAATTTGGAAGCACCAGAGTGTGTGTCTAGGTGTATAAATACACACACATATATTTAGCTTCATACTTTTTATATATATGGAAATGAATGTGTTTTGTTTTCCCTTTGTTTGTCCTATATTGGATATATTCAGGCACTGGTTGCTAGGCAATTATTAATCTCAGCACTGGTGAATTCATCTTTTCCTATCCTGTGTAAATCCAAATTTGAGAGCTGAGCAATTAAAAATTCATCATTAACAGTTTTTAAAACTCCAATTACATTTCATGATATCCTATCTTCACCAGAATGACATAGCTTAAAATGATACGAATTCTAAACATGTTCTCATTACAGTCTGAAAAGTATTCATCAATCTTTAGTTACTTCTATTTTTTTTATATTCACTCTTAAATACCTTACTTGGTCACATTTTTTACAAGACATGTCAACACTATTGAAGAAATAGGCATCATTTAATATCTCAAGTTAGGCATCCAAAATACGGAACATGCAAAATTTATAATTCACTTTTCAAATTTTTGAAAAATCCTGTAAGTACCAAGTGCATCCCATAAAGTCGCTTAAATATGTCTACATATACAAACATATATACTTTTATAAAAAAATATACACACAGTCACCTCCATCAACAGTTTCAGAACGCACACTGAAAATGAAGGAATATTTTCTGCTTTCAAGCTATATTCCAGACTGAAAAACATATTTGAAAATATGCCATGTGAAGCAGTCAGCATTGTCTACGCCTAAATTAGAAAATAGCCTGGCACACGTGAGCAGATCAGTATTTCTAAAGCATGCAGCAGTCAGGCTTCTGTATCTGCTTTATATGAAGTCTGTGGATATTGTTTCAGATTTAATCACTTCCCTCCCCTTCCAATCTGAAGGTGAGCAAACGACCAGTCGTTGGTTCAGACCCTTAAGTAACCATTATGGTCTCCAACTTGAGTACAGCTTCTAGTCTGACATCCTCAGGAACGAACCCAGCTCATGCCCATCAAAATCCCTCTGCAGGCAGAAGCAATGTGAGCGTAGGATGCGGAGGCAATCAAGGGATTCACTTCCAAAGCCCACCGGCACGCTAGATGACCACTTTAACAGACATGCCAGCATTGAACACTCTTTCCTACGTGAACTTTTTCTACAATGAGCTCTTCTCTTCTATTATACCAAACCCTGCAGCTGAAGAGAATAAAGCAGAATACTCTGTAAGTTTCCGTTGTTATAATTAGCTGATCTTACCAGGTTCATTTCATGCATTTTTTGGCCACACAGATATTTAAATCTATCGACATGAAAGTTCTGTCACCATCAAAAAAGACATGTCACCTAAGGAGATACAACAGTATTGCTGGTTTTCATCATTTTCTTTCTGACTTTACAGGAAGGTGATGTTACTGATCGCACTCAGAATAATAATTAGGTAATGAAGATATGTGTCCCTCCTGTGAAAGATGTGAAATAATAAGGGCATTACAGCTGTCAGCTACAATAAAGAAGTGATTCTGTTTATTTTGGATGATGCAGCTGGCAGTAAGATGCAAACTCTGTGGATGAATGATGCAAATCCTTTTGGTAATTTTTGCTAAGAGTCTCTGGAAAGATGAACAGATGCAATTTTTACCTTATTTGTTTGAACTTGTTCAGAAATAGAATAAAAACTGAAACTTTTGCACATATAAAGACTCCTGTAATAGGTTGTATAACATTCTGTTACTTGTAGAAGAGGTTTCTTCTAGCCCTAGATTTTCCTGAAATACAATATGAAATTAGATGAAACAACGTATCTACCAGGCACGTTTTAACTCAGGGCGTCAAACTGAGTGTGAACCTCTGAGAGCACTTATTCCATGCAGCAGCATGTGACACAAAGACACCTAAAACAAGGACTTAGCCAACGTGGTGAATTGGGTTACATAAAATCGTTTGATGGTCACAGTTGTGCCACGCACATCTGCATTGTTCTCACTCATAGCCCTGACCTTAAGCAACCACTTAGCCTCACTGCTCTGCAGCTTTCCCCAGTTTTTCTTTCACAGTTGCCACCCAAGCACTCAAAGCTGTGCTGCAAGGACTGCCTCAGACTTTAAAAGCCACTTTACTATATGACGGCTTACAGGAATGTTAAGTAAGAAAACAGTTTGCATATGCCAAAACCTTGTCTCAGGATGGCCACACTGCACTAACAAACTGTATTCTTGGCAGTGGTTTTTAATTTATTTTTATTTGCTAGTATAAATTGTAACCTAAACCTAAACAAAGATAGCTAGCAGCTTTAACGTGCTTGCTGCTTGTTGCTTGGTATGGAATAAGATTTGAAAATGAAGAACTGGGAATAGTAGTTGAAAAAGCATGAGAAAAAAAAGTCTGGCAGAGAATACTATAAATAAGAGAAATTCACAAATGGGGTGGCGGAGAATGTGATGATTTTAGTACACCATATTGTAAGAGGGACCTTAACTGTTATTTTAATAATGGCACATATAGATCCTTGACTATTAAGCTAAAGAACTATACTGTTTCAGCTTTTGAACACAGACAAATGTTCCTATAACAACCATTTTCTCGTCTGGCATTGCAAGACAACCAAAATATCTAATCTGGAGAACTGAAGTGCACTATAATTGCTTCTAGTCTCAAGGCCAAGTCATTGACCTGCCCTTCAACATCCCAGACACATGAGATTCAACAGCATGTCTTAAGCGGACCTGAAAATAAAGCTGGTCTCCCACTCTGGTTTAATTAGTAGGAAAAAGGAGGGTTTGCCTAACTGGCCTGCTATTTTTTTTTGGTTTATCTGCAGCTTTGCTTTATTAACTGCATCCAGGTAATGTTAACGTGGCTAATTATGTATAGGATGACCATGACACACTGTTTAAAATGTAATTGCTCCTCTTTGCCACTTAACAGAATACTATATCTGCATGTATAGTGTGTATTTTTAAAAACAGAACTAGGCAGACAGCAAATACCAAAGGAAGGGAAAAATACTAAAAAGCAGGTGAAAAATATGTAATATGAATAAATATAATCTATAAAAAACAATGCCTTTCTTCATCAAGCATAGAGAAACAAAGGGAGGAAGGTAATTACAATTTAATAGGTACAATTAAAGTCATAAGCCTTTGTCACTGTACATCAATGCCTTCTGATCTTTTTTCCACTTTCCACACTCCTACCATTTGTAAACATGGGATGCCACAACAGAAGACTCTATTTTTTTTAGAGCAAGAATAAGATATTTACATGGATTTGTATGGTGCTAGCACTGCACCAATACGACACATGTATTATATACAAATACACATATACATATGCATATAAGGTACATAAAAGTATATAATATGTAAAGTATACAAAATAAAATTCTAGATCACTACCATCTTCAGAAACAACTAAAGGATCCAGAATGGAAAACACTCATCGACATGAATATTTTTTCTCTCAGAAGACTTCATGCAAGTACAGTTTCTCATGGAAAAAATTCATGGAAAGTTCACTTTACTCTGTAAAACATCACAGCCCTTCAAGTTGAAAAGATGAAGGAATGATGATTTGACTTCTCAAGTATGAGATAAAAGTAGATTAAAATTATTACATTTTAAATCAAAGCAACAGGATACTACTGTGGAAGACTGCTCAAGCCGCTTGATTGTTGTAGCACAGGAAATAAATATATTAAAAAAAGAATGATTCAGATTGAGAGAACTAGTTTAAATTCTAAGGATATAGATGGTATTTCCAGAATTTTTGTCATCTCTGAAGAGTTTTTAATCCTGCAAAATACAGAAATAGCATTATTTGAAAGAGCTTGAGGAGGTATAACATTTTCAAATAAACAATTCACAATTGTATTTGAGTTTATTGTTCAATTCTCAGTAATTATTTATGGTAATTATTGCAGTTGGAAATTCAGATGGTGGATCTTATTGAATTTGTTTCTACAAAAAAAAAGATTAATCTGAAAATTAGAGATGATTTTCAAGGAAAATTCAGTACACTTTGTCATGACACATTTGAGTTTCTGATACTGATAATAAACCACTTCCTAATCAAAACTGTCATATTACACATCTACAAAGTCTTCCAGTTTCAACAAATCAACAGTTGCTGACACAAAAATGTTTTGTGGAATACTCCTGAGAAGTAAAGCTTGCCTTCTAATGAGAACAGCTGCTCTTTCTCACATACTGCCTCTATTATATAGAAGGTACCTAAAAATACCTTCCAATTCACCATAAATTCTTCTGCAAGGACACCTACAGAAAACAATCACATAAAGCACATAAAAGCATAAAGCTTTAAGTGTAGAAGTGTACACTTTGGGGGCTGAATGCATTTTTGTATACAAGTGTAAAACTCCAGGTGACTGAATCCAGCTTATTCTGCTGATCGACAGTGACTGGCGAGATCCACACAGCAGGGCAAGATCCCCACCAGCCTCCTACTTCTTTCTGTCCTTATACATCAACTTATTTTAAAATGTGTTCACACAATTAACTTCATTTGGTTTTCATTCTCTCTTTGCCCAAACACAAAATGCAGACCAGATTCCCTGACTTCAGTCCCATGCCCTAACTTAAAAATGTTATTTTTTATCGTGTGCCACTGGTATCCAGTAATATATGCCCACACCAAAGAACACTGTAGTTGCAGCACAAACAGGTGATTAGAGAAGCCTCGTTATTCACCAACACGAAATATAAAAGAGTTATTGTGGGTACACAAATAGATTGCTACTGCCTGAACTTGACAAATGAAGGGACTACAATAAAGAAGACCGATAAATAGAATATAACAGTAGAGTCTGAAATTCAACATATTTCTTATCAAATGAAGCAATTAAAAACAACCCTGAGGCTCATTAGGGAATTCCTTCTTTTTTTCCCTCTGTTTGTGGGTCTCATTAAAGGAATCATCTGTTATTTTGTGCATGGTATGTTTGCATTGCATGGTATTGTGCATTGTGTGTTTGCCACTGGAACTTTTAATTTCCTTTTTTCCCCAAGAACAGGCTTAGATTATTTTTTTTTAACAGCTATTGATCCCTCCCCAAACTCAAATTATTGTCACTAGCCCTGTGCATGCCTCCGTATTGCCCAGGGACCCCATGCCACGGACCAGAATCACAGCAGGTTAACTGCTGCCATTTCCCTGTTTTGATCTTGACCTCAAACTAACTCCCTGGAAATATATTTTTTTACAAAGCTGCCCCAGACCATTGCCTGCTATGAGACAGTTACATCCACGGTTTGTTGCCGCTATGTGGCTAGGACATTATCCCTGCTCTAATTTAGGTTTTCTCCCTATCAGAGCTGCCCCCATAGCCAGTATGCACACAGGCAGTGCTACCCCTGATTATACTGCCTCATTACCGGCAAAGAGACCGAGTACATAACACACAGCACTGCTGAACATCCTGAATGATAAAAGCATTATTTGCATAACACTTGGCGCTCCTGCAGGTTTAAGGCCTAATAAATCTCCCAGGGAAGTTAAAAGCAAAACTCTTCCAAAAAGCTGGATCAGGCCACTGCTGCTCAAGATCCCCACGTCAGGAGCTGTTACACAAAAACTTCTAACAAGATCAGCAGAATCAGTTTAAATCTAAACGCCACTTGTATCACTCTTGTGCGAGTCCAAAGTAACTCCATTAATTTGATGGCATTATTCCTGCTTGATATTGTCCACAGAAGCAGTATTTGAATTGTTTTCTCCATTGCTTAATTATATTGTATCACCAAAACAATTAAGACAATTTCTTAGGATTTTATTTCCTTGTAGTATAGCGTCTATCCTTTCCTCCAATTTCCTGTCTCATTTACTTTTTAATCCAGCAATGTTTAAACCACATTTTCTATTTCTCATAAATTTCAGATTAGTTCTTCCTTTTTTAGCCCAATTTATTTTTATTTGAACTTCATTCAGTTGGTAGTGTTTGCTCTTCTATTTGTGTACAGCCTTTTATGATATTCTTGCTAAGTGTTTTAAAGCTATTATTTTAAGAAGTGTCTAGAAACTTTGGAGCCCTTTAGTGTGTTCTAGTGGCATATCAGTTTTATCTCAGTTGTATTCCCAATTGCCCAGTTAGTAAACCAGAAATTGCTGCAGATAACTCCTGTTAGCTTTGCTTCAATCAAACATTCAAGATGTATGTAAGAGAAATCAATAAAAAATATTTATCCTCTATTTGCATTTGTGTTATACAAAAAAGCCTAAAAGGGGTCAGACATTTATTACTCTGGACAAAGGTACTTGTTGAGGTCTCCTGCTATGTTATTCAGAAATAAATTGATTTACATTATGAAAGCTGCATTCAAAGCATCAGGATATTGCACACAGTTCAAGACAAGTCACTTCAAACAACAATTTCAGCATTTTGCAACCTGGTTCTTCTTTATACATCTACCCTCGTAGGTGACTGAAAAGAAGACAATGAAATATGAATATTTTCCTTGCAGCAGCTACCAAGCAAGCCTAACAACATTGTCCAAAAAGCTTAACTATTGAAAGTAATCTACAAGGCATCACACTAGAAAGCATCTTGAATAATCACAGATCAAAGCCAGACACTATTGCACTTCACTAGTCTTTTCTCAAAATATGCTATAAATAAATACAAGTAAACATGAAATCTACTGGTAGGTTTCATTGTCAGAAGACAACAGGTCTTCTCGGATAAAACATATTAGCATGTAAATTAGAGTAAAAACCATGATCACGAAGTAGTTAAAGTAAAAAAATAGAAAGCAGATTATTTATCAGTGCTAGAGACCTCTGTGTTTATCTTCAAAATCACTGATTGAAAATCATAGCTGTAAGCATTTGCTCAAAATGCTTATCTATTCAGTAGCATGAAATTCAAGTTCCATGAACTTATATTTCCTGGGGTACTGTATTGCTTCTATGTTTAACAGGAAAATTATCACTACCTCCATAATCATCTACTTCCTCATAAATCCATCAGATACCTAGTCCTAAAGAAATCAGATCTCTTCTCATACATCAGGTCCAAAGCTTATTGATTAGCTTTTTGTATGAAATCCTGCTCTTATTGCAATACAAGTTTGACTAAGCAGAACAAACCACAGATTATTAAAAACTGTGTGCAGAACCAACAAATACATCTTGGCCTATGGCAATGTTAAATAAAAAAAAAGACAAACACAAAAACATTATGAGGCCCATAAATCTCTTTCCCCATGGGTGACTCATCCAATCTGCCTTCTACCAAGTCTTTAAATCCCACCATTCTCCAGATTTTACCAAGCATTGTCCAAGAGCTGATATTCCTCAAAGCTACGCCAAGGAGAGGATCAAGATTTAAGCACTGCAGGCTGCTGTGCGATTGTGCCTGGCTCTATAAGGTAGACCTGTTTTATTATGAGCGACACATATTCTGTAAATGTCAAAAATCCCCTTTCCTCTACTATCAGCATCTGAACAATGAGAACTACTTCATCAGAGAAAGCAGAGACCCTCTGGTAGGAGGGGAAGGCTCGGCTCTTCTGTCCTCCATTGCTGGAGATGCAAATAGAGATCACCAACAGGTCAAAAGGGAAGGGGTAGTTATAAGGAGCTGGATCCCACCTCCTTCTCTCTATCTTATCTTAACCCAAACTATTCTATGATTCTATCTCCAATTTTTCTTGCTGCTATTGTGGTGAAGGGAGAAGTGACTGACACTCCCTACATTCACCTTCTAGCAGTATATTAAGCACTTTTGTTATGCTATCCAGGCTATATATAATGAAACCTATAGATCTTAATGAGATTTTTCCCCTCTAAACAAATTTGGCAAGTGCCTAGATGTTTTCTGTTAGCTTGCTTTTTTTTTTGTTTTGGGGTTTTTTTGCCTGCTCCTCACTGTTACCATGCAGGTCTAGGTTTCAGATGAATGTAATATAGAAGTATCAAACGCTCATCTTTTCAATGACAGACTATAGCAGAGAATCTGAGTAGGCCATTTCTCAGGGCAAAGCAAGACCAGAAAATCTCATTAGGCAGAAGGAAAGGAGATCACAGGGCACCGGTGAGAACACCTCTTATGTGTGCCCTCATTTCCTCCTGGGAAAAGTCTGAATCTTTTAGGTTAAACTGATGGTGGCTGAACTTGAGTACTGCTAGCACTGAACGTGGCAGTACTGGCAAGTAAAAAATTTTTTGTTGTTGTTAAGGGGGACAAGGGGTAAATACAACATCTGTTAGAATTAAGAGCTAAAAGCCAGTGTACCATGTCTTCTCCTGCATGCCAATACACTTTGATATGGCCTACTGCCCTGCTACCATCCAAGCAGGAAAAGAGAGATCTTACCAACTGGTAAGAATTCACAGAAAATTAAAAACAAAAACAAAAAAAAAACCAACCCACAACACCACCAACAGCCAAATACATTTTAGATGGTTATTCAAAGAATGCTATTTCAGATCCTCCTCTATGAAGATCTGGAGTTCAGCCTTTAAGAAAGACCACTTCAGTGGGTTTAGATGCCTCAGCAGTGGGCCAGAGGGCTTGACCCATGAAAATGAAAAATATTTGGACTACTTGAAGATCAACCACCGTACCAGGCAAGCAGTCAATGCTTTTCCTTGTGATAACCACAGATACTAACAGTTCTGCACAGACTGCAAATCATCCTAAAACTGCGCAGCACCTTCGTAAAACATGCTAGTGTGCCCTAAAGAAGTGATTCTTAAATGTTAGTTTTTAGATCTTCTGAATGGGAAGGGTTATGATAATCCTAACATTTTGAAGATTTACCCGACTTCAAGTGTAATCTGCTTCACGGACATCAAAGGGGCTCTTCAAAGACAAAGCAGCCTCCCTGTGTAGAGCAGCTTGTAGGCTTTGTGCTTCGGGTCTTGGGACACCAAATTAAATAGAAGCCAGAATCACAGGTACTCTTACATTTAACCACTCTTACATACACATGACTAATTTTAGTTCTCAAATTCATAATCCTTCAGAAATTATCATCTATTATTATTACCATTTTCACATTCAGGCCATTTAGCTAATGCCAGTATCTTCCCCAACTGTTTGAACACGGGAATGTGCACACATGTATTCAAGAACAAACTTTTCTTACTTCCCTCCTTCCTCCCTTTTTTAAATTTTAAATAAAAAAAACCTGTCAAGGATGTATCATGACTGACTTTAAACATCTATGTGGCTAAACATGAGTTGCTTATTTTAAGCTGGATTGTATTCTGAACTCCAGATTACAAAACCAAAAATAGAACTGGAGTAACAAATTGGTAAACAGTATCATAAATTAGTAATTTACAGTTATCTCTAAATTTAGAGCATCTCTCTGCTCCTGTCTGAAGCTGTTCAGAGAGAACATGTTTTTCTCATCCTTCTCACTGTGTCCTGCTCTTCTCCTTGTTTTCTTAATTCCCACCAGCCTGCACGGAAACCACATTGTACAGTCAGGTATTGCATTAAGAGCATGCTCCCTTAAAAGCAGCACATCTTATATTCCACCTTCAATACTACAAAGTGGATTTAGAATGCTATAGTTTCATGTCTAAACTGATACAACATTTAAGCTTGAATGAAACAAGTACAGACCTCGCCCTCTGGTCAACCTTTTTTCAACATCGGTATATCCACAAAGAGTTTATGTTTTGAATTTCCGACATTTTCCCATGAAATTCACTTTTGTGAAAGAATTCCAGACCATCTTTAACTTGCAATGCTCTACTGCCATATAGTAAAATCACAGTGATCTGAGCATATAAATTCCATATGAAGGCGTGATAAATGACGCACAAAATTGTCCTGTGAAAAATTCCAGCACAGCATAGTGACCAGTTCTGTGTCTGCTGCTGCCTGGCCTTCAGCAGGGACACAGAGGGGCGAGCCCAGCACACAGGTTGTGCACAGCATACTGTCAAGCCACCAGCAACCAGAGGAACGTGCTACAGTGAAAGAGATGCTGTCACTTCTCATTCTCAAGGCAGGAGGTAGTAGGTGTGAAATAAAATTTCCTCCTGCAGGGCTTTCTTGGAGTTTCATGATTAGCATGTTAAAAAACTGGGAAAAGTCATAATAATTTTAGTTTCTAAATATGAAATGCACTAAGAAGCCCGTGCCTATGTTTTTATGACTTATTTGTGAGACTGAAAACCTGACTAGAGAGTTTGTGAGACTCTCCTGAAACATGTTTTTTAATAATGATACTCTTGTGAGACTTTTTTCCAATAAAGATAAATATCATGGGATATATTTTATGTTAAATGGCAAAAAATTATCACTATTACTACTACCTCCAGGAAGTGCTGATTATACATGATAGACTTATAAGCCTGTCGTTACCTTCCACTTCATGGCCAAAGGCATTAAAAAAATTAACACAAAAAGGCTTTGGGGATACATCACTGACATGTTAGTGATTCCTTAGCTGGGTGCCTACGTGCAACAGCCTGATGAATTAATTAACCCAAGTTATAAATAAGATGTTTATTCAATTGAGAATAAACTCAAGGAGAACTCCTTTTCAGTGTGCAATATAAATCCTTATTTTTTTCATTTCAAAATGTATACAGACACATGCCCTTTCTATACTTACCCATGCCTTGATTTTTATCTGTCTCTGCATCAAAATAAAGTGGGAAAAATGTCATCGAAGTCACTGGGTTGATACAGGAATAAATGTGGTGTGAGGAAAGTAATTAAGCCCCTTCTCTTAACACTTACAGAGTAAACAAGATGTTTGCAAGTGTAACTAAGCATGTGTTTAGTGCAAATAAACCTGAACCTGGCCAAACACATAAACCTGTAACCAAGCTCAGGTGATGACTCCAGTTTACTATGACAGACAAGTGACTCACTCCTACCTGCATGGGTACTGCATGGTACAGTCTAAGGTTTTTTCCAACAATTACAGTAAGACAGGAATTTGATTTTTTACCAAAAAAAGCTAGATGAAGGCAAATACCCATACCTAACCCAAACTTTCGTTCTGGAATTGCAGCAGACATAAAACAATATTTGTTTGCATGATAGGGGAGCTGGGAAACACAGGGTAGTAAACACAGACTATTTTAATTATGAAGTTCTCGGCACATTCTGGAAGAAAGGGGTTCTGCATGGCTACTCCCTGCCTGATTGACTATTCCTCCTGTTCCAGCTCAGTCATGCTGCCATCTCGCCATACTTGCACCTGGTCATTTTTTTCAGTCCCTCCAAGAATACTTGCCAGCCAGAACATTAAACTATGAAGAATGTTATTTGCATAATCCCTGAATATTTCTCATCTCATGAGCCAACAGCATAATTTTCACCTGGAACCTGTCTCTTTCATCTCTAGTCCTATCTCAAATCTCAATTCTTCTTCAAGCGCATAGAAATTAAAAAGGGGGAAGAAGTTAGAAGGCAGTAAAAGATAACATCAGATAAGCCAAACTCTGAGTACCAACAGATTTTCAGCCATTTAATAGTTTTGTTGTTATTATCACCCACTCCATGGCAAAAATCAAAAAGGATTATCTGGCCCATAATTAGGGAAAGATTCTAAAGTGTTTGCTTTTTGCAATCAGATCACGTTGTTCTCTCTGTTCCTTTAAAAGGTCAACGAGGATTATTTTTTTAAAAAAATCAAACTACAAGTTTATTACACAGAAGCTGGTGGGAAAAGTCATTATTAGGGAATGGTAGCTTGTATTGTCATGGCTATAAATGTTGTTACAACACAACATAAAGCTAAATACAACATTCATTTGTCTGATGTATTTTCCTTTTTTTAATTCAATATTGCTCAATGTACTTCATGTACAGTCAGTATAAAGTCCTACATGGAAATGATTTGGAAAACAGTGTTTCTCCCTTAAACTTGACGTTAAATTATCATTACCACATTTTGGTTTTGGGGGGAAAAAAAAAATCTTACTCTGAACTTGTGTTGATGTTGTTATTAATTCAGAGCTACTATAACAAAAACTGAAGATGGAAAGAAATTTTAGTTAGATGATCACGTTGCTGAGAAATTAATTAAATGAAAACCACACTTGGTCTGTAAAGAATGTGTATTGTCATAGCAATCAAAACGTTTTTTATTTAATAGTATTATAAATACAAATAAATAAATTGATAGGTTAATTTTCAAGAAATCTGACTTACCATTTGAATTAATAAAACCTCTGAATGTTACCAGAAACAGCATCACTGCAAGACATAATTAACTACTTTAATAGCATCTAAATACTCATATGGCTTCTGGGAATGTAGAAATGTTGGCCTTATGTCTAAGCTATTCAAATAAGGTCCTAGAGGATGCAAACATCTGCCTTTGATTTAGGCCATGGGAACTTTTAAGTTCTTAGCTTTCTCCAGATTTCAATTGTGCAAAGAGTAGCCAGTGTACAAACAAATCACTGCAATGGCTCCAAAATTTATCATTAATACAGTGAGGGGTGACAAGTGACATTCTGTAAGTAATTGCATCTCCAGTGAAAAACATATAAGCTACAGCTGAAATAATGAACAATCACAGTAATTTATGATGAAATACAATTAGTATGATGAATCATAGTAATTTATGATGAAATTCATAACTCTCCAGGACTTCCATGAAAGCCTGACGTGTGAGATGAAAGCACAGCATTAACCACATTTCTAAGCTATTCAAACTACTTCACATGAACTCCTAATCCTTGAAATACTGCGTAACACACCCCACTGTGATCTGTGGGTACAGATGTAGAACTTTTTAAACTATTTAACTTTGCACATGTTAGCTCCTATGTCTTTTAGGATTTGGGGGTTTTTTGGGGGTCATTTGTTTTTGAAGAGACAAGCAAGAATGCATAAAGAAATAATCTAACCTGTGTTATCCATTGTACGTGAATGGTTCTCGCTGACAATCCATGATACCTGCAGTATGGGGGCTACTAATGCTAGTATGCCAGTTCTTTTAATGTGTAGCCCAGTACCATCCAACCTAAAAGACAGGCTGGAATAGAAATATCATACCCTTTTGTTCTCAGTCCACTTACCCAATATATACTTCCAGACAAGGATATTATCATACATTTATATTGTATTTTCTTACACAGATGATCCTACCACTAAAAGCATTTGCATGGTTAATATAAATTTAACACCAGTTTTCAGATGAGCCTGTTTTAACCGTCCATTTAAGCCAGACCTCTTAAGACAGTCTTCTTCTTTTATAGAACAAGTGGAATGTGGTACTGTTGGACAAAAAAACATCCCATCACACTCTAGCTTCATCCTAAGAAAATGCAACTTCCAAACACCACTTTGACAAAACTGAAATATAGATATGACTCAATTCTTTGTCAGGCAAGACAATGAAAGCATGCTGTAGCTACAGACTGTTCTCCCACATAATGTCATCAAGCATATGTCAAAAATTTTACAGGTTTTAGTGTTTTCTTTAAATACCTCAATACAAGCAAGGAATTAGATGAACCTCTCAAGTCTGGGAGTCTGCTTTATAAAATTAAGTTTATAGCTTATGTGAATTTGGAGAACAAAGGTGATCATAAATAGAATCAAGAATGTAAAGAAAACCAAGGTACATTAAAAGAACTCTGCTTTTCAAAATAAGCACCTCAGGACTCAGGTTTCAGACATAATGTGAAAGAAATCATGATTTTTCAAAAACTTTAAGGTAGAGGGTACCATTCTATTCTAATCTCAGTTTTTACCAGAAACACTGTTGATGTACAATGGATTATGTACAGACTGAACTCTTCTGGTGCTAATTAAACATACGAAGAGCAGTATTAGAGTAGCCATGTACCAAAGGAGCAGAAAAAAATCCAACACAAACACTTAAAAGTATTAATTTTTTGCAGAGACAAAAATACTTCTGAAATTTACTCGTTGTATTTGCTAAGGCCCAAAGAGTCAAATAAACAATCAACTGCCCAAGCCATATAATTTATCTAACGCTTCGTCCATCCCCATTAAGTAACAGCTTCGGGGAATGTTATATAGAATAAGTCATAGCAACAAGCCAGCAGTAAACACTCACAACAGGGAGACTTTCCTGTGTGCCTGCTTCTTAATAATTACTTCACAACAAGCCAGCAATTAATTTTTTTACAATAACAATTTTTAAAATTTAGAGGCTACTTCAAACATGCAGTGCAAATATGTTACTGAAACTGCATTAAAGAGGAAAGAGGAAAGCAACATATATCTGCAAAACCCATTGCTTTCTCTCTTCAGATCAAAAACCTAAATAATCAACATTGCAGTCAACAACCAGGAAAAACTGGGTTGACAATTTAAAAAATGGAAAAAATTAGGAATGATTGAACTAAAATCAAATAATTGACAGTTGTCCTTCTTGTAATGCTTGTATTACTGGCTGTTCTTTCCAACTCGCAAGCTATAGTTTGCAGCCAGCAGCTTTGACAAATCCCTCGTTTCACCCAGACAACCACACTGATGAGCTACTCAGGTTAGCACTTCCCATTTTGAACCAGAGATTTCCAAACTGGGGAAATCAAAACTCAATGGAAAAACTGGGAGAATGATTAAGCTGATCATATCCTGACTTCTGAGTATTATATTGATGGTCCTTAAAGGGCCCATATTCGCTTCCACTCTAAAGCTACAAAGGGCGTCCTGGCATTGATTATATGGTGTTATCAATTATCCAGCAAATGCTACCAGAGTTTCTGAGGAAATAATGTCAACTGAATTTTGTTATTTGCCTATATTGTTATTTGCTATTTGCCAGGATATTATTTGTAATATCCATAATATAATTTAGAAATGTGTTTTCTCCTTCCTGTTTCCTTCCTTGTAGTGACCCCTTTCTATCTACTTTTCTTGGAAGACCATGGTTGATGAAGTGGCTTTCAAAGATGCCCAGTATCAAAACACATCAGGCAGTCTGACTTTCTGTAAAACAAAACTTGACTTTCTCAAAAATAATAGAACTGACTTTACATAAAATAGAAGTAGAAGCCTTCATTCAGTCACCATGTTTCACATGTTACATTACACAATTAATGCACAGACTTCTACCCAATTATAAGTGCTGTTTCTTATTCGAAAACACGTCTAGCTTTTAACAAAACCTACAAGCATGGTGCAAAGCAGTCCAGCTGACCGAGCCAACGTTAACAGCATGCCAAACAGCAGGAGGAAAATCATTTCACATGACCTGTGTTTTCTGTGGCAAAAAATTCTCGTTTCCAAAGGAGAAATATAAAAATATATTTCTCAACATGCATGCTATTTATGCAAATACAGTGAATCAGTAGGAAAGCAGATAAAGGACACAAAGGCAGCACAAGTCACCTTTGTGTCCTCCAGGAAGAAAAACCCCCATGTTCATGCAACCACACACACACATACAGCCAGAGATAAAATGGATGTCTCCACAAGCCCCAAGGAGTTATCTGACACATTTTCTCTGGGCAATCAGGTGCAAGCCAAAAATTCCTCCAATGAAAAAAATGTGAAGTCCTGTCTTCTTCACAAAATAACCTGTCGGAACAGGTCATGGAAAGATTAATGTTATTAGTAAGTTGTCATACAACAACGCAGTATTAATTTGAGCTTCAACCCTACAATCTGTCTCCTTGAATGCATATCATAAGTCTCATTAAAGTTAATGAGATTTTGACAAGGCTTCAAACTTACAGGCTGGATTTTAGGACTGTGCACTAGACATTTCAATCGGACTGTTTTTATCCATTCTAAATTTTGCCAGCTTGCTTTGAGGTTTACATCTTCCCCTTTGGGAAACTATTTCCCTATAGTGAATTTCAAGGACCAGTGTCTTTAATTATGAAGTTAGCTTACTCGCAAATATAAATACTGTATATTTCGTGCTATGATACAGCATTTATTTTGAAATGTCTGCTGTAAATACCGCTTCTTGCATTATTTTTGCAAACTGAAGACTTCCACAGACTGTCTGGAATGCACATGGAGCATGCAGGTACGTTGGAGAAAATACCTTCTGAAAAATTTACCATACTAATATGCAATAATATTAATTCACCATTAAAGTGTCTTCCTTTAAAACAAAAAAACCCAGGAAAACAGAAGGGAGATATACTGACATATCAATGTGATATTATCAACATGATATCTCAACACACCACAAAACTGAGTCATGCCACCAACAAGTTCAGATCTTTTCCTAAAATTAAAACATTTTGGTTATAAATGCACAGCAGAATCCACATAGCTACATCTACGTGACGGTGCTACTCCTTAAGGGAATGAAGAAATTTGCCCCAGCCAGAACATCAGAACTTTGCATGATATAATGCAGGAGAATCCACAGATGTCACTCATTGTTTCGTTATTTTTGTACAAGCACTCACGATTTAAAAAAAATCGTGAGAGAATTAATAAGGTTTTCTAATTAGAAGTGTCTCATGGCTTTGAAACTGTCACTAAAGCAGTTCAAAGAAACTCAGAAAATAGTTGTTGAGAATCTATTGTTCTCAAATTCAGTGGAGAACGGAGAACCACATTTACTCAAGTTAATCTGAAAACTTCCATTCTTCTTTCAAGATGACATTAAATGTATTTGTACAAAATGTAGAATTGATCCAAAGTTCTGTGTGCTACCACAACAGCGACGACCTTTTTTAAAGATGGATCAATACACATCCAGATGCTCAGGATCGTGACTAACTCTCTGACCTCACTCTCATCTTTAGATGGTTTATGAGGTAATTTTAATATGACCACAGAAGTGGTTACTCACCCAACAAACCTTAAAAATGTGTAACATTGTTTGTGAGCAATTTTCCAGGTCTTTTCATACACAAAAAAGAGCCCCATAAATTCTAGAATCTAGAACTGTTTCAAGTTCTCCCAACTCACCAGGCAGCCAAAAATATTACATCAGTTTTACAGTTACATTCCAGTGGAACTAAGAACCATTATCACACAGTGGAATTAGGAATGTAGAAAAACACATATGACATTGCTTGCCAGGTATTAAGAGTCCCATCTGCAATAATGACTCAGTGAGCTACATGATTTTCCTGTAAAGCAGCCTAGTGTTCGGGCAGAGTCCTTTCATCATGACATTAGGGTGTTACCTGTCTCACCTAACTTCAGAAGTCTATGCTGCAATGTTTACAGCTAACCACCTGCTATTTTCTGTCCTCAAATTTTGCAATAAAGAATGTTTGCAAAATTTAATTGATTTGCTACTTCAACTCAGGTTTTTTTCTTTTTTTTTTAACATTTCTGAAATTTTGCTTAGCGGTGTTTAAATATGATATCAGAAGAAAAAAAAAAAAAAAAAAACTAGGATCGGGACTTTGCCAAAGAAGTCACCGGTCTCAAGCTCCCTCTTGGACTTGATCTTTTATGTGAGCATTCAGTACAGGTCAAAACAGTTTCCAAGTAAAACACAGATACTGTAAAGAACTATCAAACATAAATCACTGTTTGGTTTTTTTTACATTGTTGTCCTTGTTATTTGGCTGCAGATAAGCCAGCTCAGTAAAGAGAGGCAGGAGCCAGCTATAATAAAAAAGAGGAATATGGCAGTTCATCAAGTCCTACTTGGGATGTGTGTTTATGGATTTACTATCTTCAGTCAACAGCTGGAACAAAAACTAGTTTCCAGAACTGAGAGCAAGTCTGACAATTTGCCCAAAATCCACAGGCAGAACTAAATTGATGCACGTGTTGCAGAGTACAGCCCTCCTTCATCCAGCACCCCGGCGGTGACGGCCTCTCTCTTAAAAACATCCAACACTGCCAAAAAGCATAATTTACTCTGAGCACATATGGGCCATGAGGTCTTGTGAGCTTTTAAGAATTATTTCGTTATGAAGATAACGATAATGAATTGCATCAAATCTTGGAATCACTACGTAGTCATATACACAATGAAAGATTACATTGAATGTTTTCCTGATTCAATTTTGCCTGTTTTTTCTGTAGTTAGAAAACTAATGTTTATTAAAGTAGCTGCCCCATCTTCATTTGTATAACTCACTTTAGGCAGTTGCACGCACACACAAAAATAGTGTGCAGATGTGAAATTAGGTCCCAGGTGCTCCGCAAATATTGAACATGTAAGCTGTACATGCTGTTTTGTACTAGAGATTTATTGCCACGTTGATATGCTTTCTAGCTTCTAAGAAATGAGAACTATGTAAAAGGTTAAGTAACTGAAGAGCTGAATATTAAATCTAAGATTTATATTAAACATATAAATATTAACTACCTCCACATTTGACTTTTTAGATAATTAACACCATTGAAACAGAGAAAATGAACTTCTACCTGTTTTCAGAGAAATATATTGAACTACCTGATGTTAACCACCTTCATTAATGGCCAATGAAGCATTTCTTATTATTTCGTGGTCTTTAATGGGAACAAAATACGTTATCCATAAATAAACCAAATTTAACATATTTTCCTCTTTTGGTAAGTGACTAGATTCCACTAAGAATACTGGGGAAGAACACTGAGAAGGAAGTAAAGAGGACACAGACAATTACAACCCAATCTATCATAAAATCTTGGGTGACAACTTTGTGAGAGTTCTACAAGATGAGTGGCAAACAAGGAGAATATTTAGTCTTAACTAGATATTAAACTGTTTTCTTATTATTTTAATGTGAAAAAGCATATTTTTTTAAAAAATGAGGCATTATAAGAAATAGTTGTATACAGATTATTTTTAAAATCTATCTACCAGTAATTCTTAGATGACATACAAATATTAGCATATAAAATGTACTTATGTTACATGTTTTAAAATGTTAGATAGCTCTTAAAATAGTAAATCTGGTAAATTTATACAAGCTTGAACATTTCAAATAGAGGTATAATAATTACATACTCTAATCAAAATTCACAAGTTGCTTGGAACCAATGTCTCTCCATACCTAAATATGTTAAACATATGAAATTGGACTCACTTCTCTATTTTTAGTTTTCCACAGCTTCTAACCAACTACTCCCTAGGAGCTTTCCAGACTTGCATAAATCAGCTTAATTAGCAGATACTCAGCTGGATTGCATTCTGTGTCAACTTTTCAGCTTTAAAAACAGACAATTATTCTTAAAACGTATACACAACATCATTTTACCTAGGTGGATAAAATTGCATGTTTTCTCATCTATGTGTAAATGCAATTCCTACTAAGCACTGCATACAGTTTATTTGGACTATGCATTACTCAGGGATATATCAAGAGTTAAATGGTGGCAGGAACTCTTTCAGGAAGGACTGAGCCTTGGGATAGCTTCCCTGCAGTCACACCAGGGAAATAAGTCACTACATCACCTGAGATAAACCAACCTGCCCCTCCTCTTTTATGGCCAAAAATTGTAGTTAAGTAGAAGAGCAGATGAGAACAGGCTCCACTGTACCAGTCACTGCCTGCCATCCTTTCACTTTCAAGGGTAAGTGTGAACGTGGAAAAGATTGGACAGGTCTGGAAGACATTGGAGAAGTCTTCAAATGAAATCTGGGGCCTTCCAATTCCTTCTTACATACCTCTTACAGAAGATCTGGGAGGGCTTGTCTCTGGTAATAACCACTTCTCAGGTCCATAAGAAAATAGAGTCTAGCTGACGTATAATTTTTAATTATTGTTATCATTGTCATCTTGAAAAGCTTCTAAAATGGATTACTTCCTTTTAAGTCCCACATTGGTTTGCCAAGCTTTCAGGTTCATATATTTTTTAAACAACTTCTACAGAAGAGTCTGGGGGCATTACTGCGCAAGCAAAACCAATCTTCTTTTACTAACAGAAACTCATACAGGTCTACTCAAAATAATTGTCGTAATACAAACAAAACTCCTAAATTAAAAATAGATGCATGAAGAATGTATCTCTCTCCACAGATTCCCACTTGCTACAATTCTGACATGTCTGACCTTTGTCAAGAGCACAGATTCAGAGCTGTATCACTCCACATTTTCAACACTGCTTTGCCTTTTCAGGGATATTTTTACCAGTCAAATAAGTCTTCAGGTGCTGCTATCTAAAAAAAATCCCCCTCTAAATCCATTTATTTGAAGATTACATTCTTTTTCTATCTTCTAGTAACAGCCACTGGATGCAAGTGGATGACTCAGTGCATAAGAAATCCAAACCATGTAGTCAGGAGCAGCACTGATATTGCAGTACTTGCTAGAGGAACTATCTGTTATAAAGCCAATAAATAAATGACACTTCTCTGCTCAATTGTTATTTTTATCAGTGATGTCAACAAAGTACCTTTCAATGTTTCTTCACTTTTGGTAATAGTCTGCAGATGACTGGTCAAAGTATAGCTGAATACAAATCACCAGAAGCAGCTTGATGTGATTCTTGCTATTTAACTTCACTCTTTCAATCTGCCATTTGCAAAAAACCACACAAACATGAAGATATAAGCAGACAATAACCTAAAACTGCATGTAGTTAGAATTATTAAAGCATTGGTAACACTAATTCAAATTTAAATATGCCTTCAGTTCAACAGATGTGCAACATTCAAAGGCAGTGAAATGGCACATATAATAGAGACCACAGCCAACAGACATGAAACAAAGATGCAAAACTATTATGAACACTGACATATTTGCAAAGATAAGTAATTTTTACAAGCAAAGTCTTAAACCCAGTTTCTCTGCCCCTTGCAATGCTGCCTGTCCCCATTCCCTCTTGTATGCCATATGTCTGTATCCTAACAAATTCTGAAACTTCTATACAGTTGTCTACATAGATCAAAGACTGAACCACCCAAACCTCCCATTTCAGAGACTAAGTCTAAGAAAGTAAGTGTTCAAATCCATTCCTGCTGCTATCCCTAAGAAGATTGCTTCCACCCTTCTTGCTATGCCTCCTCCTGGATTACGAGGTAGGATGGGCAGAACTGCTGTTTACAGAGGCAAAAAAAAGGCACAGGGAGAAAGGAAATAAAGTGTCAAATTGAGATGGTGCTTGCAAGGCAACCTGATTTTTAAAAAAATAATAATCGTGGTCATTCTCATGTGGTTCATTAGGTTCCTGCCTGGGCACCTCCTGTCACCAGAGACAAAATGATGAGGGGAAAAAAAGATCTCAGCAGCGCAGGGCAAAAAGGAATATTGAGTGCAGAGTAAGATCTCTCCATCCCCCTGACTGAATGCTTAAACATCTAATTCGAGAGAAACAGACACTAGTAAAATCCTTGGAGGGAGAGAAAATGCTTTCATAGCTTTTTCCTCAGATTACTTGCTCTGCCCTTGCCTGCTGGGTTTTTCAGAAAGAAGTACATTTGTAAAGGAACACTTGTCCTCCGCCTTAGAGGTTATCACAAAATCTATATTGGAAACCTCAGCTCAAGCTTCTAGATATTTACTATTTTTTCCTATTTCCCATCTCCACTAAGTAAATGACATTTTTCCCCACATTTTGCACCTTTTTTTTCACCTGGAAAATCTATGCTCAAGTTTTTTCTTGCAGAGACTCTAAAATTTTTTTTTTTGGTGGTGGTGGTAGTGCCCAAATAGACAAGATCCTTTCAATCCTGAGTCTTGGACCAGTCAAAGAGAGTAAATTCATCCTCACTAACATTCTTAGACCTCCATAAGTTTCATTCTGAAAGTGGCACCTTCTCAGCAGAGAGCCTTTTTGCATTTTCTTACATTTTTTTATTATTTATGAAGCTTCCCGTATCCTTCGGAATCTGTTGGAAAACAGAGGGGTACATCCTATATCTGAATGGCTAAGAGCTATTGCAACACTCCGAATTGCCACCTGAGAATAAAATGGGGTTCTGGTTGGCACCGACTAATGAAGCAGCCAGAGTGTCCCATGATTACTTTATCTAAATGTCATTTTCCTTTTTCACAGTGCAACACCTTCCTGAAATTTTCACATTGTAAGAGATCACCTATATACAGTGCTTCTGCTAGAGCTCACAGTTTGTTCACACTTGCAAGTCCACCATGATTAAGTAGCTCATTAATTTAATTATAATAGGTACTCCCAGATAACTCCATGCATGGGCACTTTCACTCATTTTAGATTAATTTGTAAGAGCTATTGCTATAAAAGTTCATGTACAGAGAACTCCTCAGCATGATGAGACACACAACAGCCTTTCCCTATTCTCTGTACACTTACATCCCTTGATGCTAAGATAAGTAATTGTCCATCGTCAGTCTTTGAAAGAACCTTTTTTAAATGGATGAAGCAAAAGAAGTAGATTGTTATGCAAATACAGAAAATACATTCTGTTTACTACTGCGTTTTGTTGATTATATAGTAATATGAAATATGACAACTTAAAATAGAAATGATATGCAATAAAATTAACCAGAAGAGCTTGGAAATACTAATCTCTAAGTAATTCTACAGGATTTGTATTTTCAGTTATTTTTCTAGATTTGCTTGCTTATACCCACATTAAAAACACATAAGAAGTCTTCCTCTGTAAAGAATCTGAACCCGCAGATTCCACCCTCCCAGCACCCCTGTTACCAGTTTGCCTCTTCCCCTACCTCTCCCATTCTTCTAACCCTTGGTAAGAAATATGGTTTATTTTTTCTCTATTGAAAAACAGGGGGTTATTCCCTTCTGGCATTACTTGAGTAGATAAATGTATATAGCTAGATGAAAGAAAGCATATTGCAAGAAATAAGCTCTTAGTTCTGGATCTAGACACTAGAGATACTTACTATGAGCGGAAATATTTGCATCAAATATGTGGATTTCCAAAATCTGCCTCTAAAGATTCATCACAGTCAAATGTGCATAAAGAGCAGATTTTAGTACCTTTCTATACTTCCTGCTAATTTCATAATAATCAAAATGTGTATTACCTGTTTTCTAGTATAGCTCTGGCACTAGTCAGATAATTATGGAAATAACAGCCTCTACAAAGTCAAAACACTTACCAACTCTCTCAGTTGGGGAAGCGGAAAGACAAATTTAAAATCTTTATGTACTCAGACAGATGTAGCAACACAAACCGCCTTCCACATACGAGATTTGGATGGAGCTCTGCCATTTGCAGCATGGTTTTGGTTTTGTAGTTGTTCGGTATTTCAAACTGACTGAAAAGGTAGGAGTTTGCATACGCACCTTCTGGAGTTGTTTTGGTCTGTGTGCTTGAACACTCTGGATCTGGAAGCTGGTGGGTACCTCTAAGGCACAGTGCCACTACCTGAAACAGTCTGGATGTCAAGACAGTCAATTGTCACCGAAAGTGTGGGATTCTTGACAGAGGTGTCTCAGGGGAACACAAGGAAACACAGTATAGAAGGAGGCAAAGGTAGCAATCTCAGTAAAACGACTGGCTTTAAAAGCTGTAACATTCATCACAACATTAGTCCAAAGGCTGTGGAAACACCTTGAAAAACTATAGATTTCTGCCAAGTAAGTACTGATAATGAATATTTAAAAGGAAACAGGTCCAGATTTTATGTAGGACAAGTCACAAATATATAGAAAGAAGAAGAATCTGAATACGGTGGTAAGATGTTGTGACTTTAACGCAGTGCCCTGACACTAACGAGTTACTGTTTGCAAATTCTGAAATGCAGAAGCACTTAGCATGAAGGTGTGCCAGTCAATTATTCTCCATCCTAAAATCATTTATATGTCAAAATGAATAGAGGAAGCAACCTCCACTGTCTGCAACAACAGCAGTTCTACAAAGGTAAGTTGTTAAATATGGGTTCATATACTTCCAACAGGCAATCCTGCTATTTTGGGCTAAATTAATCACTCATACACAACTGTTAAACCCTGCTTTCCACTGGACTGAAATTTTTCAGCTTTTCTACTTCAGACTATATTTAAGGAAAGAAAATACTTAAGTCATATATGCAAATGAGGCAAGGGATGTTTGTTTAGCCACAGTGAAGGCATAAGGCTGGACCTGGTGTGTGTCATAGTTGAGCAAGCTCAGTTATATTGTATTAACAGATTAGTTACTCATGAATTTACAGTCTGAACTCAACATCATTTTTGTTTTGTTTTTCTCCATTTTGATCAGCAAAACAGTTATTCACAAAGGTCACATCAGGAATGTACACAGGGAAAGATATTAGAGATACCATTGTTTTTTCATTTACTGGAAGTGTTGCAGGGTACATAATGGGTGACACAGGTAATTACAGGAAAGGGAGAAACAATCTCATGGTTAAAACAGTGAAATGAAACCACGGAGGTACCTTCTGTTTCACCCAGACTGCTCGTAACTGGTTGCTACCTGTGCTGCTCATTTTGTGAACTCCAGATGTTGTAAGCAAAACTGATGAGAACTTAAATCTACAATAAGTCTATGGCCTGTGAGCTGAATTCTTAAAATTCTCTTTAACAAAACAGAATACTGTGACAGTATCAGACAGCTAGAGTGTCCTGCCTCAGTTTCCTATTTCTGCAAAGACAATGATATCGTCTCATTTCAGAGAATTGCTATGGAAATGTTTTCAGACACATTCACGAAGCTTGCAAAGGTACTACAAGGATGAACACTGATGAGCCTGCAAGGAAATTAATCATTCTCTTTCAGGAGCAAGTTTTGAATAGAATGCAATAAATAATACTCAACCCTGCTGTGATTACAAGGCAAACAGGCTTTGAACCACAACTCTTCTCTGGGAAAAATAACAAAGAAAAACCCCAACTTTCATACAGGTTTGGGCTCTGGACTTCTGTCTTCCCAGTCTGCCAACCAGAACTGCACAGGCAGCATGGTCCAAAGAGCAGCCTGAGAAGTGCGTCTTGATGGAGCTGAAAAATGAATGCTCAGGTAGCAGGGAACTAAGTATAAGAATAGGCATGCTGGGGCAGATCAGAGAGCTCAGCAGAATTAGCAGCAGTTCACAGCAGAGGTTTACAAAACCAGTGAATTACACTCTTTGAGTTTCCAGAAATTTACAATTAAAGACTTCTCAAGTGAGAGTAGGTGCCTTCACATTCGGAAAAATCCTGCAAGTGATTTTCTTCTATGAGTATGTCCATGTTGCTTTTTGAACCTGTGTCAATAAAACATGCCAAAACATCACTGTTTACCAAAACACTGGGTTAAGAAGTACTTCTATCTATTCACTCTAAGGTAAGACCACCTCATCTGAGAGCACGGGCAGAGGAACAAAACGTGCCCACAACACAGACGACCCAATCCACTCGGATGTCTTAGCACATATATCTTTATTGGCAGATCTTTAAGCCCTGCTTAATCTTTTGATCATCTTCCATCCAGGAAGAACTTCTAGTAAATTTGACTTTTTTTAACCCCTGAACTGACCATAAAAACCTCAACAGCAGGTACATATGCTTACATATTTCAAGGAAAATGAGGAAAAATATCAGCTTGTATCTGTAAGCTCTACATACAACTTGTATCTTATATTCTGTGTGTAGACACTGTGTTACTTCTCTCTAAGCTTCTCTGACAGTGTCCTTTTAGGCTCAAATAATATCATCATACAAAACATTTCAACAAACTAATGAACAACTCACTATACTGTTATCTGCATTCTCCAGCAGAATTCTGCATTACCGTTGAGATCATTGCATGATAGTTCAAAAGCTGTTGAAGAGCCACCTGCTACTGAATGAGGAGATACACTACTAAGTGAACACACCCACCACTGCCTTGTGCCACAAGGAAGAGTCTTGTCTTTCTAGGGCAGAAAAGAGTATGTAATCACGTATTGCATCACAAGACAAAGATGGGCTAAATAAAGGCCATTCAAAGAACATTAATTCTTTCCTTCCTTTGCAGTGCTTCCCTGACTTTGCAAATTTAACATTCCTTTAGATTTTTTTTTTCTTCCTAAGCACACAAATTAGTGCAGCTGAACAGGAAAGGAGATGTATGAACTCAGACATTACAAAATGCTATAAAAATTGAAGAGACTTATTTAGGAAGCTGAATAACAGCAAACACAAAGCTTTCTTCCAGGGACAGAACAAATTAAAAGTTTCCTCAGTTTCCAAACTTAGTTATTTCTGTAAGCCTTAACTTTAGACTAATATTTAAAAATCATTAAAATAATCTCTAAAATTTACTATTATTGCATGGCTCACTGGGAATGAAGCACTCAGCTGAGAACACATTTCTGAAGGAAGGCAAATTGAAGTAGAGAGCAGGAACAGCCCAATACTCAATGAATTTTAACATTCTTCAAGGTGGCATCATCTAACTAATTAAACTGATTACATTTGAGAACTCGAAAGGCCTAGAGATAAATTCCTAATCTTGAGTGGTCTTAAAATCCTTGATTATTAATCTGCTAATTGTGTGAAGGCATTTGCTATTAACTTTAGCAGTTCAGAGAGAGAAAACAACCTTTGTCTATCGCTCAAAGCCGTTTTAAATAATAAAGTGAATTTCTAAACTCTGATTCCCACTGCAGCCACTGAAAGAAAGTAATTGCATTCTGTATCACAAGGCAAATTTAAAGTTAACAGAAGGATAGTTCTCAGACTTTCAAATATTAGTTTTTGTAGTTCCCATTCCAATGGGAAATATTATTCATCATGAGACATGTGTAGGAAGGAATCTATCCCGTGTGGCCATGCTCCTCTTTACTGTGAAAGAGAAAATGTTTAATGTTCTTAGCCCTATTTACACCCAGCGCTAAAGAAGAACTATTAGCACTATGCACTAAGCAAGCAGTATTATCTGACTTATACAAAAGTGAGGACAGAGAACAGGAGGAAGAGGGAGGAAAGTACTGAGAAGGCAGCAGCAGTTGGACTAGAAGATCGCTGTAGGTCCCTTCCAACTGAACTATTCTATTCTATTCTATTCTATTCTATTCTATTCTATTCTATTCTATTCTATTCTATTCTATTCTATTCTATTCTATTCTATTCTATTCTATTCTATTCTCTGAGAAGGAGCAGTGGCTTGAATCCAGGTGTCTCAGCTCTTACTCTTTGAAATGTTTTTTCCTTATTGCTCAATTTCTCCTTAAGTTTCCAAGGTAGAACTTTTAATTTGGGTAGACCTGGTACATGAGGATTCTCCCATGATTTTCCTGCATCAAATACATATGGGGGAAAAAACAGTTTTGATTTCCCCTTTTTTTTCGAAATACACTACAGAAAGGTGTGCCCTCTCTTCCTACACAGTTCAGCTCTTCCTTCATACCTCTCTTCCCTCAGGCCTTGACTGCCAATAACCAGGCCTTCTTCCTGAGTGATGAAAGAAGGAAGGAGGAAATTGGACCCATTTTCATCATTATACAGACTCAATCTACCTCTTCCAGGAAAGTTCCAAAGTGAAAAGGAAAGGGAAACATGAACACCTTGTGCAACTTCCTTTGCCCACACAAATACCTAGACCTCAGACCTACAACTCCTCTTGGTGTTTTCCTTCCAAGGAATAAATAACATCTCTTTGGTATTGTTGGCCAGACACCCCTGCACCACTCTGATTTCCAGGGATTGTTTTTGTCTGCTTTCCTAAACAAAAAGATGTATGCCATTTACTTGAATTAATTTTTAAATGTGCATCAATTCACTGAATAGAATATTAAGAAACAAAGATGGTTACCTTCTCAGGAATTTTGGGAAAATAGCTGGCTGTAGATAATTTATTCCCTGTCCCATCCCATCCCTGTGCCAAAATATGCAGCACAATTATCCATCATCAGGTATCAGCCAGCCCACTCTATAAATATGCTAAATACCAGTAAGAGTTTAAAATCTGTTCTTACAATCAAAAGATGTCATTAGAGAAGTTTTCACTAAACTACTTAATATTTAAAAAATCCTTCATGACAAGAGGACACAGAAGAATGTACACTACGAGTTCTTGGTTAAAAATAGGGGGAAAAAAGCTAATTTATTCACATTCAATACCCACAAAATGACGCTTGAAATGATATTTAAATGGAAGGGGATACACTGTTGATCTTTAAATGAAGCAACTGAACCCCATGGAAGCTCAAAACAAATACTGTGGCTAGTTACTAGCTCTCTGGCAACTGTCTATGAAGCACCAGTCAAGGGGTGTGCAGGAATTCTTAATATCCACTCTTCATTTTTATTACAATGACCAGAAGCAGATTTTCTCAACCTGCCAGTCTTTTCAGAGCTAAATCAAAAGACTTCTGCTGACATCAAGTCTTGGAACTGTCTCTGAAGGAGAACAGTGGCAGTCACATGATTTAAATTTTAAAAATTACTTACCTCATTAAGTACCAATGCATGTTCAGCAGCAAGATAATCCTACATGGTGAGAGCGATATGGGCTAGATGATTAAGCTGAACAGCTAGCAGAATAAATGTGTTCAGTTTCAGCAGGTAAAATTCCTGAGCTAAAGTTTCCGACTTGATTGTTGTTTTCCTTTTAATCCCAGTTTTCATGAAGGATTTACTACATAATAGGTCAGGTGAGGCCTGAAGGCTTCAGTGACTAGGTGAAACAGTTAAGCAGCATCCCCATTCCTAAAGCAGCTGAACGTTCAACTCTACAGAAGGAAAGAGTGGACCTTGCAGGTGCCAGTAAAAAAAGATCTTCTACCATCTATTCCCTAGTTAACCAACATTAGTGACCTACAGAGACAAGCTTATATGCTCCTCAACCTCACATCAATCACTTTAGTAACTTAATTTGTGATGTGACTGGGGTTCTGCATCACAGTCTATGAAAAAAACCCACACCAGAAAGCCAGAAACCAAACAAAGAGCCTATGATCCAGAAAAAGTGTAAAAACAAAAGTATGCTCAGTCATACTCAAGCAAATGTGAATGTACAAGATGGAAGGTAGATGTTCATCTACTTCACACTATGTTTCCTGAACCTTTCCTGAACTCCGTGCTGTACAATCTACACAAACAGCTGGAGGAAAAAAAAAATATGCTGAAAATTTACATCAAGAGTCAAAGACACAGATCCAGATTCACTGCTGCTGTACCCTTTCTAAGGTAAACGATTTCCTTCTGCAGTTTGCAAAGAGGCTGTAGGGAGCCACAGTCTATAATCCTGCTCCAGAAAGCCTGGAGTAACTTCACACAGTGTTTTGAAAACTCTCGCCTTGGAAATACCAAAACTCACCCACAAACTGAATATGCATAAATAAAATTTCCTACAAATGTATGTTCACAGGTTTTATAGCTATGATTAGAACACAGACTCCTTGGGTCCAAAATACCCTTTCTTCCTATGTTAAACATGATGTGTTAATAAAGAAAAATGTGATCTCTGTTGTATCTTTATTTCAATATCTATTATAGTACATTCTTTAATATATGTGTATAGCGTATTCTAATAAATATCTCATCAGTATATTCTCTACATCATGTATACAGTTTGAGTGTATTAAACCATACAGTACATTACTTTTTGCTTACACACGTATAAACTCTGTGTTTGTGCTTCAAGCTGCCAAATACCAGTCCTCTGCAATTCAGAAAGCCCTGCAAGTGTGTCCCCATGGCATTCTTCCTGAACTCTCAGAGGTCTATCAGCTCAAGCACCACAACTACCCGATTTCTGTCTTGCTCTTCCTTTTGGTAAATGATGTGTGTCTCACTTCAGGATAGGCAGGTGAAGATATGCAAAAGACAGGGCTGTTGATGAAATACGACTGAACCTTACAAATCTATCACTGCCCAAAAAAGGAGGCTTAAAATTATCTAAAGAAGGACTGGTGAACATCTGACACTTCCCCCAAGTACTTTTTCAGACTGATGTCTTTTATTGTGCTCACAACCACCTTCTACATAAACTCCTTTATTCTTTCACTTGAGGAAAGAGAACAATAGTCTTCCTTTTTCCATCTCCACCCATGACTTTTCTTCTCTAAACAACAAACTAACAGACAAAGCTAAAAATAAAAGCGAGCTGAAGATTAGAAAGATATTCTATTGTATCACTGTCTTGAACATGCCTTCGAAACCACTTCTAAAAAATCTTCTATTATGTTAATACATTTTGTATTGATACCATTCCCTACTGAAATGGAGATGACAATAGCATTTATGAGCATGTTTGAACTGCTCTTTTTTTTTTTTCCTACCAATTCTCAAGCTTATGCCATAATTGCACAGGACACCTAGAGGCACAGCCATATGTTGTGGATATTGTCTCTTCCAGAATGATCAGCAACCCTCAGTTTTGCATTGCACGCTCCACCTATCACAGGTATGCCGACATCCATGACAACAGATATCTCCCTGCGTAATTAGGAGTGTCATTTTTCTGGACTCAGACACTATGCAGCGAAACTGTAATGAGTCTAATGCATGTCTAAAACCATCATCTTCACAACAGACCCAGAAATACATCATTATCGTAACAGGTCAACTATATCCTTGTTCTCCATATGATTTAATTGTAACTGCTAGTCTTCATGCAACATGCTGGAGGAGTTATATTCACCAACCCAGTGTTAGCGGGGCCTCCTGTCAGCATCATTAGCAGAGGAAATGTAAGGTGAATACAGACTTCATGTGGATAATGAGCATGCTGAAAAAAGTAACTCCAGCAAAGACCGGGATTGCTTCTGAAACGTGTCACTGAATAGGTCTTTTAGTATTTCCATTAGCAATCTTGCTGGTGATACAAAGCTGGGTAATATTATCAATACTGAGGCAGATTGGTATAGCAGAGGAATAATTGGATGAACTCAAGGAATGCAATAATACAGATGGAATAGCATTTACCAGAACAACATGCCAATTCTCAATATCTAGGGATTAGTAGGTTGCTCTGAGCTGTGGGATCAAAGACCTAATCAATCATATGATCCATACTGTTCCCACTCCATGAAAAAGGCAAGTGGCACACTAAGGATGTATCAGATGAGGCATTTCTGGTAGAGATGCAAAAACCTGAAAGTATCATTCTGTAAGATCTCAGCGAGCTCTCATCTGGATCATTATATACAGTCATGGTCATTAAAAAAAGTGAATTTAAGCACACACAGAGGAGTAGAGACCTTACCACACATGCGGCATTCAGAATAACGCAGAGCATAACACATTCCTATTACTTTCAACAGCTGTTCTTTCCTGATGTTCTTCCTACATGTTTAAAGTGTCAGTACCAACACAAGTACTCATGTATGTAAATTATTCA
This sequence comes from Strix uralensis, assembly GCF_047716275.1. NCBI lineage: Eukaryota > Metazoa > Chordata > Aves > Strigiformes > Strigidae > Strix > Strix uralensis. The sequence goes on along the minus strand of NC_134012.1, from coordinate 6,002,810 downwards.
TATATAAAGTCTGAAAATTTGAAAATATGTCTGCATATTACTTCAATGATGACTTACAAACTGCTGGATTACCAGTCAGTACACATTTTAAACAAATCAACACATTTTAAACAAATCAAGTGAGGGCAGGACTGTATTTCTTTTATGTCAGATAGAGCAAATGATACATAATTTATGTCAAACACACACCAACAAAAGGAGCAGGTCTATATTAGGGCATCATTTTGCTTCAGAGCTGGGAAGCTCTGATCTGGAACCAAAAACCTTAAACTTGTATTCACTGTGCATTCAAAAGTATGGTCCAGTGTTTTAGATAACACAGCCTCACACTTGGAGTTACATTCAGCCTTCAAAACCTCTACTCCTAAGCAGTTTTATTGATGCTGATATTACAAAGAAATTACTTAATCAGGCAACTGGTAGCCATGTAATGAGAAAAATATCCAATGCAGGTACTACAGTCCCCATTTTACAACATGGAGAACACGGAGCTACTCAAGGAATCTACAACTCTAAGTCATATTCAGTCTGCACCTTCAATGAACAGCTCAATGAAATACATATACCTTTTTTACCTTCCCAATCTTCTCTAAGGCAGTTGATTTTGATCAAGGGCACACATGCACATTTTTTGGCACATAAACAATTAGTCTTGGTGCGGACAGCAGACCTAATCATTAGCTTTCCAGCTGCACCGGAGGGGAGATGTAGGCATATATGCTACTTAAACTTCACAAGGAAGACTTACATAAATCGTTCAATTTAAGGATTGATGACAAAGCAACTCAAATCAAAGCATTCTGCACTCTTCCTAAAATTCTAGCTCCCAGAATAATTTCAGTCTTTTCAAACAAAATGACAGAATGCCCTCAGCACAGAAAGGACTTTTAAAAGACCTTCTCCAAAGCTTCACATAAGGTTGTCATTGAATGCAGTGGTCAAAATACACACTCATTTCCATAACCTCCCTCCATACGCATATCAAAACTCCTAAAGTAGATACAACTACCCTACCAAATCAATTATTATTAATTGGACTACTATACATAACTTACATAATAATACTTAAGAGGTTTACACTTCAGAAAATGATATCTTTAACTTACACATTGGCTACTTAGCATTTCAACTTCAGACATGACTAACAGGAATAACTAAAATTCACTTAGTGATTTCCATCATAAAAAAAAAAAAAAAAAAAAAAACAAAAAACAGAAATCCCACATGTTTAAAAATGAAAAATTTTACTGAGTATTTACTTTATTCACTTCACGTACTCCCATATGTGACTAGAGAATTGTGTGAGAAGCACACTCAGACTATTAAACTCTTCTCATTTTTTGACATCTCAACCCTCAGGTGACCAAGATTATCAGTTGACTGAAAGGGCAAGAATAAGACAATGAGTCTTACATATTCACAAAGACACAAATCATTGCTCCACTATGAAGAACTAAATAATTCAAAAATGCATTTATCAGATTAAGTAATTTTTCCTAAATGAAAAAAAAAATCTGCAGTAACAATTAAGATTAATTTTTTCACAACTATAAATGTGGCTGTAAACTTGAAAAAATGACTAGTTACTAATTGGACAATTCAAACAAACAAGAAAAAGTTAATTCCACACAGAAATCAATGGTGTCATTTAGATACTTTATATTCTGATAAGGTTTCCAAGTACAGAATACCTAGCAAAACACTATAGGAATTAACAAAAGACACTTGGCTGTTCAGTAACATGACAAGCATCTCTGATTTTACACAGATGAAACAGCCTGGTGATCTTTTTATGACAGTCCCTCTCTCTCCTGCTGATTCACGGCTTATAAGTACTTGGCAAAGGGCAGCTTTCAAATTTCCTCCCAGGATGCCATTCCAGCTCCTTCTGTCCCAGTAAACACCCTTTGCATTTCATTACTAAACCAAGGATGTGTGTGTTTATGTGATAAAAAAGGAAAGGAAAAGGAACCAGGGAAAAAGGAAGAAAAGGGACAAGAAAGCAGAAAGTACAGAACACAAAATCCTGGCACTGGTCTGTGCCTTCTGGCACAGCCCTGAGCTAAGAGTAACACTGGGATGCTTTCTGCAGATAACACAACCCTGCATAAGACTGCTTCCTCTGCATCGCCCCATTGCTCCAGGGACCTGCAATGTGCCTTTGGCACAAGCAGTGCTGAGCACCACCACCCATGGCTCCAGCAGCGAGCTGAGTTTTCCTACTCTACTGTATGTGTAATGCATAGTCTTACCCACTCCAGTGGGCATATGTGTGCATGCACACCCTGACTTTAAAGAAAACAAAAAGAAACCTGACTGCCTCTAAAACTTCCCTGTGTGTGCCATGACACTTCTGCTCTCTTTTTTAAGTAACGACCTGCTCCACACAGACTATCTGCAGGTGTGACAGATCCTAGAGCAGTGCTGCAATCTTCCAGACCATTGGCTAATTAGCAGGCAAGCTACACATAACTCAAAGAGCATGCTAAATAAAGTCAAATATTTGTCCAGGTGTTATTAGATAATGTTAGGAGTTATGTGCAGCTAAGAGACAATAAATGCTAATTATACGTTCCAGATTATTTTCATGTTTTCATTGGGCAATTTTTTTAAAGCACATTAAAAAACCCATGTGTGCAACAGGCATGAAAATCTATTTTGAGCAGGTCTGTGCTGCCCAGGTAGATCTGAAGGCAACAGAATCCACACCAGTGCTGAAAGTAAGGACACAATAGTGCACATTGTGTTGGTATGGTGCTGCTTTTTGACTGCAGGTGTACCACTACATAGCATCATGCTACACCATGTATGTGCACATGCCAGCTTGGACTGGGGCAGCCAGCACTAACCAGCTGGGACTGAAAATTCCTGTCATATGTAGGTTAATCTCTTCTGTGTAGACTTTTGACAAAGTTTCAAGAAAAGGGTTCTGACTTCAGTTTATTGCCCTGGCAATTCCACATGCCTACACTGGTAGCTTGAGTCAATCCAATTCAAAGCCACCTAATTCTTCTCCTCTGACTGCACAAGAAGCTGGGCACTGCACGAGGCAACAGACTTACTAGGAGCAAGGGCTGCAATATGTATAAGGAGATCCAAGAGTTTATATTCTTGAAAGTTAGACCCCAAGTAACCAGTATGCAACAAAGACCTGCGAAGTACATGCACCTGTAGTCCCCTAAGCAGACCATGGGAAGCCACATGATGTTTTCTACACATCTATCGCTCTGGGTAATGAACTGTCTAAACAGTTTACTAGTCATGAGGTAGGTCTTCATCATGCCAAATGCTTTACGAACACAAAACAAAAAGTATTCCCAGATGCAAATATTTAGAGTCCCAGGATATAATTTTCATGCAGTGAAAGGACACTTTCATCAATTACCCTGTTTTGAATACTTCAATTTAGATGTGGAATGTCCCAAAAATGTAACCAGTATTTCATTAGAGTTGACTTTTACTCAGGAAAGACTCCATTTTTATAAACAGTCACAATGGACAACAGAAATGTCCTCAGTCTTCATAAAAATCTATAAAAACTGTGTAACCTTGAGCCCCATCTGCTGGTACCTGATCTATTAACAAACACATAGACGATATCCTTTGTGTTACAGGGGAGTACTACAGAAGGTCTTATGTACAAACCTACCAAATTTGTTTATAGACTCATTTGGTAGGTTTTTTCTTAACAGATATAATTTCATTCTCAAACATGTTCGTATGACAGAGTTTCTGGATAAAGCCAAAAAAGCCCAGTACACATATTTTAAGGACCGCATTTGCTAATAAAGCATTTGACTTACTCTTTAAATGCCTAAGATGATATTATTATTGCCTATACCATTAAGTTCTCTTTTCCCTTTGACTTCTCTATCCTAGTCTATCATTATGATGATTCTGCTGTCCTTAGGCTTTTCTGCTGGAATAGTCCCCGACTGAAATTGTGCCAGATGATTTAAATCCTCTTGTGGCAACACTAGTGAAAGAAAATACATCATTCCCATTTCAGATAGCCACATCACTGCTAAACACAGAAGGCTGTCAGTTAAATAAGCCGCTGCTGAAGTGCAGCCAAAAATCCAGCTTCCATCTACAAAACAGCAAAGGGAATACTGAAATGACTGGGTGTTTGTTCACAAATGTGAGAAGGAATGTATGCATTTACTTTTAGGATTAAATATACTCAGATTTTAGCAATTTTCCTTAGGTTTTTATTTCTCTGAAATACCTTGATAATCATGAAGAGCTTAGTGAGAGACGATAACATTTCTGATATTAGCCACCGTATTCAGGAAACAGCCAATTCTTACGGCACAAGTAATACAAGTTCTCATCTTTTCTTTGCTCTCTGCCTTGTATGAAGAGCACAGTTCCATCTTTTTCTAAGAAAATACATACTATATGTATTCATTTTCTTCTGAAGATAGTTATGAAAGTCTGGAAACTCATTTGCCTCAAGAATTTCTTCTATTATATTACTCAGTGGTTTTAATTGCAAATTTTAAGCTGACTCACTATATACATCTAATTATTTTAAAACGAAAAATGCATGCAATTCTAGCGCTGAAAATTACTATTTCTGTTTAATGGAAGCCTGTAATCAGCATGATTTACTTTCTTACTCCTAAAAACTTCAGCAGCTATGAAGTTAATGAAGGAAATGGGAAATGGCTTAAAAATAACTGTAACATAGCTGAAATCAGTGGAGTATATTTAAAACCTCTTATTTTGAAGGACAAAAATTTGAAACCTGTTGGTGATCAAGAAACAATCCCTTCAGGTACTAATCTTGAAACTATCCTATGTGACTAGCAATTTGATGGTTTTACTTGGATCTACTAACTTTGGTGACTGTGGGAAGGGGGGTGGGAAGGGAACACCACCAGAAACTCCAAAAGAAACCAGAGAAAGTTCCTTCTTTTGGATTCATCAAAGGTTACACTTCTCTCTTTTTCACTGAGATACATGGTTTCAGTAATTTTAGTGGAATTCTTATGAACATAATCCTAATTCTTCTCCAACCAAATCCACCAGAACACAGCACCATTACCAAAGGTGGGGGAACAAACCAACAAAAATAAAACCCAGCCATAACAAAACTAAAGTCTTACAGAGGAGAAGTGGAGAGAGACTTTCAGCTTGGCTTAAGAGGGATCCTGCTCCTACATACATTCTCACAATCTCCATAGATGCCTCCTCCATGGCACTAATTCTTTCAACTGTTTCATCTCAAAGGTCGCTCCAGTGACCACAGCACAAGCATCACCAGTAAAACTGGAGTGGTCCTGGCTGTACACCATCATCACGTAGTCTGTACCCTGATAGCATTAATGAACTCAAAAATACAGATGACCTTAAAGAGAGGTTGCTCCATCTTGCTCCATGAGAACAAAAAGTGGCCACATAATTCACCTGAAATATGATTAAAAAGTAAGACTTTTTTAAAACCAGAGCATATTTATTATTAAAATAAGAGGAGTTTTTATAAATAAAAATACAGGAATTTTATGACAAGACACAGCTCTGGTCATATCTATTGCTAAATCACAATTCATCTTTGCTAATTTCTGAGAATGACACAGATAAATGTGTCCTGGCTCTTGAGTTACGAGCTCAGTTGCAACATTATTAGAAGAGGGAGAAGCAAGCACACAGAGAGTCAATTAAAAAAAAAACAGGGAATGTAGCCCAAGCAGGAACTCCCCAGGCAAGCTCATACTAATAAATACCGTATCTAGATGCTTGAAAAATTACTCAAAGAGTAAGATTTCCTAGTATCATCATACTCACATGCATCTTGGCTTTATGATACTATTGCTTGATGTTTTACAGCTATTCACTCTATTTCCAGTCTCTTCTCTTAAGGCTACGTGGGATTATTTCAAAACATTATTTGTTTATATTTTTTTGTTATCCATGAGCTAGACAGACGCTCAGGAACAGAAGCATATAAATGGCAATGGGAAGCAAACATTAGCAAAACATTACCTCCTGCAAGTACTAGTCATTACTCATGCAGCAACCAAAACTTTGTGCAATTCATGACCATAAAAGAAAACAGAGGAAAGGAACAGCAGATGCTCTAAGGTGCTGTTCTCTCTCAAAAGCCTGGGGCCAAACTCTCAGCTGGTGGAAGACAGAGCTGCTCCAAAACTGCCCAAGAACCAGGCTTTGGCTTTCAACCAGAAGCAAGCACGGCTCCTTCTGAAAACAGCAACTGCTGGCAGAAAGATATGGAGACAAAGCATAAATAACCTTGTTACTTTTACATCTGTACCTCATTTCCTCTGAGACTGTTATCACTATTTCTACAAAGATGTTCTGCCATTTTTTTTCAGTAGGACTGAACAAAAATGTAACCTATGCAAGATCTGTCTTACATTCAATTTATGTAAATAATGTTCACCTAAAATCTTATTACAATCTGAGACTTCAAAAAGCTAGGGGACAAAAAGACTTCTATGTTTCAGTCAGGTCTCAGGTCTCCTCATCTTTCCCCAGGTAGAAAATTACAAATATTTTAATCTGGTTTATTTTTAGCTATAGCTTAAGACCAGTCATTTTTACCTTTAAGAGGAAATATAAATTAATTTCAACTGTTTCAAGAACTGAGCAAATTAATGTACAGTTCTCTGAGCATGCTATCCCCTCCTCAGTTTGTGCAGACAGGGGACACAATGTAAGAAGATTCTCTTTCTTGATGTTCTGTTATTTTTAAGTGTTAATACATGCTGCTTTGTTAATACCGTTTAACCATAAGACACCTAAAACATTTTGAAAGTGGGAGCTAGAGAAAAAAGGAAAGCTCTTCCTCTTCCTTTGGTAGCACACAGATTCTGCAAATAGAACATGAATGGAAGTCACAGTCCCATATCAAATTAACTCACAAGTCTGGATTCCCACTTGACAATTCTGACTCTTCACTTACAAAATTGATAGAGATCTATTTTCACAAAAATGATCCTGTATGGTCTCAACAAACGTAAGTACTTTGCTTCTTTCATGCTTAAAAGAGCCGCACAGCTTTTTTTTCCTAAGGATAGAGAAAGAAGTTTTGCAAGTGTAATAGTTAAAAACAAAGAAACAAACAAGTTTTACTGATGGGGACCAATGACCTCCATTTGGCCTATGTTAGCAGACCAGTGCCTCAAACTACCAAGATTTCCTGCTCATCACAACTGACTCCAGAGATGTTCTGTTTCACCTGCAGGATAAATTGGAGCTGACTAATGTTGCCTAACGTAAAATCACATTCCTTTCTCTCTTTCTCTCACAAAACATGCTCTAGTACCCAGTGAGTTCATTGAATCATTACACATGGTCATCTAAAACATTCGTGGATATTGCCTAAGGTAAATACTTTTCTAAGTCAGTTCAATTAAATCATCCACCAGACTGCTTTTTGAAGGCTGATGATACTGGTGTGATCTGCATGCAGTAATTATCCAGCCTTTCTATTCTGCATATTATTTGCACTGATAGTGTTAAAAAATACTTCTTTCTTTCATTGCTTTTTTTCCAAATGACTTACACTTTGACCTTCATGAACTAAATCTGAAATGATCTCTCAGTTGACTACATGATTTGTCCCAAGACTACAGTCCCCTAATTATCCACATTAGGTTGGAGTAATTACGGAGCACACCAGATCAAGGCAGCTGGATTTCCTGTCCTTGGAAACCTGTACAAAGAAAGAGGCTGGTAGCATGGAGGGTAAAGGGGTTTCAGACCTCAGCCCAGCATAGCATAATGCTTGTACATGCACGTGGGTCTGGGAGTGTGGAAGTTCCCCATGTCTCTCATTTTAGAGACTCTCCTGCATACCCTTTTCTTTTGAAGGAAAACATGCACTAGATCTTAAGACTGGAATGAATTTCGTTTCTTCTCAAAGATCTTTATAACAGATTGTTCAAACTTCCATTTCACTCTTTGTCAGCTCAAGCACTGTGGCTATGACACATATTTTTCTTCCAAACACTGCCAACTAGATTCAACCACTTGGTTTCGAAACTTTGTTACGGAAAGGTTTTCCCTTCTGACCACTTACTTCCTGCATTTGCACCCCACGGGCAGACAGAAGAGCTCTTCCTGATGAATGCCTGAATTTCTGGACAGAAAGAAGAGATGTGAATAAAGGAGAAGAAAGATTTGAGCCTTAATCTTCAGCTTCTCCGAGAAGCACACTAACAGATAAACTACTCCCTCTGAGTCTTCAGAGACCTTGATTTCCTGTCATTATATGAAGGATCCTGAATTACAATAGCTTATACGGAACAAAAATAATATTCCAATACTGACCACTATTACTTTGCTTGCCGCTTGATTCTAAAAGGGGTGGGAGTGAGGAGCTATGCTGGCTGACATTCTGCCAATTTTTTCCTTAATTATACCCCTAAGACACAGCCTTTCCTATCCATTGGCACAGCTAATCATCCCAGGTTCTCATCTGCTTGAGTTTGTATTAATTTGTCATCTTTCACTCACGCTTTCAGAAATGGAACAGTGACTTTCCAAATGCTATTGCAGAGCATTACACAAGCCTTTTGCTTTAACTAGATCATTACCGTCCTTTCATAGCTCCATTTTCTCACCCTTTCCTATCACATCCAACATATGTCACTGCTCTGTGTTTTCAAAGCTCTTTGAAAGGATGTCTCTTACCATATCATCTCTTACTCAGTAACAAGAAGTCCAGCTGAACCTTCCATGTATTTGAAAATTAGTCAGCAAAGCACCCTGTGTTTTATTCTCTCCCACATCGCCCTTTAGCTTTGGAAAGATATTTTGAGAAGTTCAACAAAGCTGCCTTTCATCTTCTCTAAACCCATCCTTAAAACTCCCCTTGTCACACCACACAGCTGACCTTTAGTTACACCAGGGGATCACAAGCACTACCGCCACTTTGACCATCATAGTCTCATAATTCATTAGTCTCCATCTGTGTTCAAGCAGCATTTTCTCTTATCCTGAGGCTGCAAGATTTGGGTATTTTTTTTTCTTTTGTGCGGTTGGCTACATACAATGCTGTGGTGCCAGACAGCATGTCCCTAGACACTGTGAGAACAGAATTAGACAGCCTTACTTAACCATGGTGTTCAAAGACTTGCCATGCAAACTTTTGCCATGCCACTGCTTCTGATGCAATTTCTTTCATTTCTGATGCAATTTCTTTCTTACAAAAAGAGAGGGATGTACTACTTACCCCAACTATCACTCTTAATATTTGCAAAGGAGTTTCATGCTCTAGATCAGAAATTACAGAGGCAGCAATAGGACACTTGCACAACTGGACATCAAGCTCAAAAACAAAACAGTCACCTGATTCTTGCAGCCAGGTTACTAAGTAGGAGTAACTGAAATCAGCAACTGTCCTGCTTCATCTATGCATCCTGCACATGTTATGCCACCCGTGCTGTATCAGCAGCACTGTTACTATTTCAGGATCCTAGTGAAAAAGTTAAACTAGAAAGCATGCCTTTAACTTGGGGCTCTCGCACTGCGGTACATTTGGCTGGGAAAGAACACTTGTGTAGGCACTACAGGAAAATACAGGCATCTGAACATTAACCCTGAACATGGTTGATGACTTTTGTGATAAAGAGTGAAATGTTTACATCTCAGAATACATTTTCCAGAATCGATAGATTGCAAGATTGCGCCTTTTTTATTCCAAATTCTGTTGAGCACTCTCAATTTGTAATGAAGGCAATCAAAGGCGATGAAATCTGCCCAGCTTATTCGACCAACATGTCTTCATTTTTCAAGTAAAAGAAACATTTCATACTGAACTAAGAGAAACATGGCTCATGATTAATGGTCAGTAGTCAAGACCATTTAATTTATGCATATTTTTATTTCTCTTCTTATGCAGATTGCCATATACTGATCAGCTATGTTTACACACCGCTTTTATTAATAAACTAGTGCAGGGTACATTCATTTTACTGGCTAATTTGCTTGAAACTAATTTCTTGAGGCAGAGCCCAATGAACTAAAGCGACTACAGTTTTTGTGAAAAATATAACAGCACTTCCCATTAGTTTTAAAGATCAGCTGTTTTATTATACAAAATATCTAATTTCTTACCTCAGCCAAGAAACAGGGAGGTTTTAAATTAGATAATTAATTATTAGAAAATGTCTGTTCTTCCCCCAGAGTGTAACCAAAATGAATCACCAATTCAGTTCATTTTAATTTCTTCCCTTAACACTCATATCAGCAGAGTTGTTAAACTCTTTGCATGATCACTGAATCTTAAATCTATAAATCTCATCATCTCAGCAGGACATTTTCATCTGAGATCTCTTGTGCCAAATCCAGATTGCATTTTAAAATGCAGACTCATAACTTCATTCCAATATGCTTGGAAGCCATGGTTTTCTATCACAATCTGGAAATTAGACATTTCTATTATTACCATCTCAAGCAGGAAAATGTTCAAGAAGAATCACTACACATTGCTACCCATTTTTTCCATTTGTATTTCATAAACAAACATAAAAGGAAGTTAATAATGGAAGTAAATCTTTGGGTTTGGGTTCTTACTGCCAGCCCACACAACTGCAAGTCTATAAAGTGAAAACTGCAAAGCAAAACAAAAAAACTTAACATTGAAAATTGCAGCTTGTTTAATGTTGCTTAGTCTACTTTATTAATGATAAGCAACAATTACAAAGTAAATGAGCAAACAAACCCAAAAAACACCAGATGTACCCTGTAGATCTTGGATTTTATTTTCACTAGCATCTAAATAAAATATAATCCCATTCTTTACACTGAAATGCAAAAAAAAAGTAATCATTATTCTGTGGAATGCTAGTTGAAGACTCTTAAACTCACACAGCTATTCAAAACGGGGCTTACAAGGGGCACAAGTCTTCATGCTCACCCCCCAGTAAGGGTCACACTTAGATGACTCTCTTTCTCCTGCCATGCACTGCTGTGAGGGGTCTGCCCTCATCTCCTTGACTCCCCCTTCCTGGAGGTAGCGGGGGCCGCTCTTCTGCCCTTGAAGCTGCCCCTTTGCCTGCTGACACAGCCCTAGTCCCTCTATTTATTTGCAGGGCAGGGGCTCCAGTCCCCACCAATGTGGCAGTCTCCCTGACCTCACCCCCATTTATCCAGGTCTTTCTTGAATTCGGGGTCCAAAAACCAAACACCCATGCCCTCACAGGGGCTTTCCCTGCGCAGGGCAAGACTTTGCATTTGTCCTTTTTACAGCTCCTGTTGGCTCGTGGCCCAGCATGGCCTCCCCCAGTGGCAGCCCTGCCCTTGAGGTCACTGGTCACCCTCGTTTGGTGTAACTTGCACATTTGATGGACGAGCACTCTTTGTCACCTCCTCCAGGCCACTGATAAAGATGCTAAACAGGTGAGGTCCCAGACAGAACCCAGCGATGCCCCACTTGTTACCAAGATCCACGCTGATGTTACTGATCAACTACTACCCTCTTGAGTCCCATCATCCATCCAGTTTTTTATCTGACCCACTGTCCATCAATCCAGACCATCACGGCCCAACTTGGATGTGAGAACAGCGACAGTGTCAAGAACCTTGCTCTAGCCCAGGTACATGACACCCATCGCTCTCCCCCCATCCACACACCAGTCACTTCTTCCCAGAAGGCCATCAGGTGGATGAGGTGTGATTTATCCCCAGTAAACCCACGCTGACAGCTCCCCATCACCTCCTCCTTCACGTGCCCAGAAACACGCTCCATGATTTTCCCAGGGACCAAGCAAGGCTGACCAGCCTGGAGTTTTCCCTTCAGTCACCCTTTTTGTCTTTTTGGAAGATGGATGCAACATTTGCCTTTCTTCAGTCACTGAGGACCTCCCCAGATCTCAATGACTTCACAGAGGTTATAGATGTCTCACCCTGCAAGGACACTGGCCAGCTCTCAGCACCCTCAGGTGGAGTTCATCTTGTCCCATTGGCCCATGGGTGAGATTGTGTCCAGTCACCCAAGCCTGATGCTCACCAGTGCTGGTTATTCCTCTCCTTGACCTGTCTCTCCAAGTGCAGTCTGGCAGGACTGGTTGGGCAGGACTGCTGCAATGTCAGTGTTCAGCGCCTCTGCCTTCTGTGCCCACTGACACACCAAATGACCCACCCCACTCAACAATGACCCTACATTTTCTCTGCCAGGCCTGCCCAGCAGTATCACTGGTCACAGTCTTTCTGCATCATCCCAAACCTAAGCCAACCCAAGACAAGATGTCAGGTGAGCAGACAGGTGCCTCTGTTCCCTGCAGGGGAGTCTCCATTAGCTATCACCCTCCTTTATTTCTTCTTTGTTCAGTCACTTGGCCGACACCTGTAACTGCAAAACTAGAGGTGGAGAAGGGGGCTGAGATGTGATGTCAGAAGTGATAAGTTTCCAGCTTCCCCCATCATGGAAGTTTCTATCCACAGCTTGTTTGGAGGTGGTCCTCTAGATTTCCCTCTTCCCTTGCAATGCAGGACTTGAGCTGTTGGCTTGGTGGGGACTTTGCAAGACCCTGTCAATCTCCAGTTTGTCCTCCCTGGTGGCAGGCAGCACACCCTGACAGGCAAGGCCATCACCGTCACCACTCGGAGCATCTTGGCAGCCTGAGGCTGGGGCAGTTGCATCAATTGTCTCTGATGTATGTTGGTCCAGCCCATACCAGAGGCAGTCTAATTTGGCACATAAACATAAATGAACCATGCTCTCCCACGAGTAAGTGGCCATCTACAACACCTACATTTGAAAGACAATGGTGTTCATTTCAGGTACACATAGTGTTACTCAACTGGCTTATTGCAAAAGGATGATTTCACCATTTAGTATTAAAAAGAGTTGATAGGTGTTTTATATAATTTCTGGCAAGCAACCCATATTAAGGGCCCCAAATCAGCACATAAAAAGACCTGCAGTGATGAAGGCACCAACACACCTAATGCAGTGCTGGCAGTTTTTCTCTCTGTTTTTGCCTGAGAGACAGGAATCCAAATCTGAAAATGTAATATAACAAACCAAAATTTCAGAGATTTACTCTAATGAGATGTAATACAGCTTTTTCCTGAAGGTTCTCTGAAACCATAAAATCCTAAACTATGTTTATAATAACAAAAAACCTGCACATCTGATTTGAAGATTTAATTACTCAGTTTGGACATGAAGTGACAGCTGGCAACATAGATAATAGTTTTGGCAAAGCTGCAGACATTAATCTAAGTAAGCTTTGGTGCAAAGTTATTCTGTTATATTCCCAAGAGGTGTCTTTGTGTTATTAAAAAAATCAAGAAAAGCCACAAAAATCTATATTCCTGAAAGAGTTAAATCTGAAGAACAACCTACTTTCAATATCAAACTTGCATTATCATCTGCCAAGGCCCATGGTCTCTGAAGCATCAACTGAAAAATCAAAAATCCAGAAGTTCAAGTCAGTTCAACATTACAAATGGAAAAAAGAAAATAAAAAGGGATAAAATAATAGTCCTGAGAAAAGAAGCAATAGGTTAAGGTACAATACAAATCATAAACCTGAAAAACACTTTCAATTAACATTGTGTTTGACACAGCGAACCCTTTTTGTCTGTGTTTCCTGCCCTGAGTGTACTGTGGTTGCAGCTGACTCCAGTTCTTGGCCATTACAACTTGTAACACTGCTAATTTTTGGAACTATTAGAAAGCTTTGAATTACCAGAAGAGTTCCAGGAAAAGAGAAGAACTTAACGTAAAACATTTGTGCAAAGGAAAGTAGGACATCATAAAAACCTCAGGCTTGAAGAGGCAAAAAATCCAGCCAAACAGAAGTGCACCTCTTCCAACAAAAATATATAAATAAATAATTTTTTAAAAAATCTCGTCTTTACTCTTCCAGACAACAGTACTTGTAGTCTAAAAATTCAAGGTAGTTAGTGATAAACAATCTGGGTCACTACATAGACACCAAGGATAAATATAGTCATTTCTAATGCAGGGAAACACTCCCAGAAAATTTTTGGAAAGCCTGAGATAGCTGTACTGAACGCAAAAGCCTGTCTTGTCTACAAACATCACACCATTCACTTTTTGGTGAATATTGCAGAACATAAATACCAGATAAAGATCTGTCCTGTGTAAGTACTTATAGATACATTAGAAAAAGCCAAAAGCCACCAAAAAAATGGCATGGTAGTACAGAAATGACCCATCCTCCCCAGCCAGCACATCCCTCTTACAATTCATGCCACTGTCATTTATAACCAGCCTACCCATGAGCTCTGACAGGACCATGTGGTGACATCTATGCTGCTCCAAGAACAACACTGCCAACCTACCACAAACTCCATACAGATAGAATTTTTTCCAGGTCCTCATTTCCACCAGGAAAATGTGTCTGCTATGTCTTAAAGAGGGTCAAGACTAAATACTCTCCCCTTCCACACACACAGCAACAGGAAGTACATGGCATAGGACTGGCCCTACTTCTTCATCAGTCATGGTGGAGTGATGTCCATCTGTGGCCTTCAGGCAGCTCCCCAAAGCCCAAACTCTGAGCAGAGCCTATGTGGCTGAAAAGCAGAGGCGATAGAGAGTTATTCCACTGCTCAGGGAGAGTATGATCCAAAAGAAGTTAGTATTTTGTTTTTAAACTACATCAGCTTAGAAGCAGCACCTTCCATAAAGCCGATTTCAGCAGATACACACTACGGCTTGTAATCTACTAGAACAGTAATTTTATGTCTTTACGCTGTTCTCTTTCAAAGAACAGATGTAATATGTCTAAAATCTTCAGTAATTTTATTGCTGTGTCTTAACAGGAAAATGGGGCAGAACAAAACAATACTCTTTCTGAAGCTGCTTTTTCTACAGAAAATCTGTTCTGAGATCCTATATTAAAGGCTTTTAAAAATTATTCCAACTGTTACAAAATTCATATACCATGCTGTAAACAGACTGGGCATTTGCAATTTGAATTTTAAAAGCTTCTAACACCTCATTTTGAAAATGAAAAAGGAATGAGAATCTCTTGCATATACAGTAATAAAGTGAGAACACTGAATAACATTAACTGAGAGTTCTCCTGAAACAGCAATTCCAGATGATTACCTGTTTGTGAGATCCCTGCAACTCTTTGGGTAAATATTACCAGTATACTAACACTTCTCACACACAATGAAATGTATATGCAAGCAGCTGCAATGCTTGCAATGTGGGAGCTTGCACTACAGGAGACCTAACATCACGGCTTTTAGCAGACATAACTCATCAAATCTCATTATTTCTCTTAAAGGTAGATGCCTTTCTATGTGATGTATTGACCTTTGTTTTCAGACTTCAGGGATGCTCTTTGTATCATCCGGAAGGTACACACACTTCAAGAAGAAAGCGGGGGGAGAGGGAAACAACAAAAATGCTTGATGTGACACAAGAGACAAAAGATTGCTATGAAAGATGCTAGCACAAGACTTTATGATTATCTGCCAGACTAGTACATTTATAGGGTGAAAGAGTAGCTTCCTGAATCTCCAAAAACATAAAAGAAGAAAACTTCTTATGTTTCTTGCTACAATTCTTCAGCTCTGAAAATGATGTTGCTCTAGAAGAAAAGCCTAGTTCAGAAAACTGTTTATTAAATCAATGTTATTAAATAAATGTTAATTAAATCAGAGTGATCTTTATTCCAGTGAAGTTGGGGTATAGTTTTGGGATATTCCTCCTGCCCTCCTCTGCCTTAAAAGGAAATTTTAAGTCGGGATTTAAAATTCTGTTCAGATTTTTCTACAAGTATAATGCCATAACCACAACTCATTACTGGAAAAGAAATCAATGTACCTATTTTTAATTATTTATTGCTTTCTACAGGAAATTAAAAACAAAAAGAAAACTTGTCTATCAAAAAAAAAAACAATCAAGCAGCAGACTACTTGGTCAAAATTAGTCAATCACTGGTCTCAGACCCTAGGAAGAGGCACAACTCCCATAGGGCAGGGACACTGCCACTTGGGAAGGTCACAACATTCTTGATCAGGTTGTTTACTTGCTGAAAGATGCATCTTTGTCTAAGTGAGTCCAGCGGCCAGATTCAGCACACACACATACACATGTGAAACAAATAACCGAAAAATTCTGTATTAACATTTTGAAGTTTTCTCCTTTTCCTCCTGACGTAACAGTTTTATGCATTCATTTTGGCTTCCTCCTTCCTGCTCAGTCTTCAGTTGGTCTGAGTGGCGGATCCAGAACCTCATCTACTTACCAGTAGTTTTAAAGCAGTTTACTTGCTTGGAAGTAAGTCAGGGCAGTATTTCTAAGGCAGGCAGCTCCTCCTGCTCTACTGAGAGCACACAGGGAGCTCCTGAGCCTCACCTGCTTTGCATGGCCAAGAAGCAATCCTTATCCATAAGATAAACATTGGGCATAAAATAATTAGGGAAGAAAAACACTGTAATCTGTACTCATCAAAATAACCTACCAGGACAGTTTAGTTAATCAACACTTGATTAGCCCCAGGATGGTGACGCAGCATTCAGACACTCAGGACTGGGAGATGGCAGGAGAAATGCAGAATCTGCTCCTCTGCCTGCAGCCATGCCAAGGCAACGTGGACAAGAATGCAATAGATACTCAGGGGTCTGTTTTCTGTAGCTGGTTTCCACAGTGGGTGATAGACAAAGGAGGGAGAAATGTGGCATTCTGTGCCTTAGGGTAGAGTGGGATAGCTTGCCTCCCTGCTCAAAATGGTTTTGGACGTTCACACATTGACAGCGAGCAAGCACCTGGAGGGGTAGGTTCAGAAACATATTTCTTGGCAAAAAATGCTTAAGTTGTCACCAAGAAAACTATCTGTAACTTCCTCCTGAAAGAACGAGCTGAGGACACATCCTCCCCTGGAGGAGCCCTGTGCCACTCGCTCCTCCCTCCCTCTTCCCATCACCCTTCTTGCACCAGCACTGGGGCTTGCCTGGTCCTGCCCTAAGTCATCCCAACAAGCTAAACTACCAGCAAATTAGCATGGCATAGAAGTGAATTTTTCTGTTGCTCTGCATGACCATTACCAGTGCTGAAATGAGGGAAAAGTCAGTGGCAAGGAGCAATTAGATGGGCTTGGCCGTACTGTCAAATCTCACACGGCAGAGTTGCTCATCTCAGCTGATGTTCAGCTGTACCAAACTACTGAGACTTAGGAAGTTTCCTACAGACTAGACCCCAGTTTCACCCCTCCAGTGGCCAAAAGGCTCTGCTGCACAGGTCAGAGCTGCACCTTTTACTACCCTACTTCTACTCACACTCAGCATTTTAAATGCATATTATCACATAATTATTCAACTATAGTGAAAGATACTGAGGCATACTAGAGTAATAACTGCTCTTGCTGTGTGAAGCAATATAGATGTAGTCTTAATATTAAGCCAGTATATATAGTTAACCACTCTTTACTCCAGCTGATTTCAGGGTTCTTACTCCGAATGTTGCTTTGATTTTTTCCCCCCAATCGATTTCATGAAAGAAGAGATACGCCTCTGAGACTACATTCCTAAGTATGTCTGACATTGCTTCAATTACCTGTTTTTGTTGATCTCTGGTTGTCCACTGTGACTTTAGAAATGGGCTGAACCACAAGACTCAGATTTGGAGAAGAGTTTGAGGTTAAAAAAAACTGCCATAGGAAGGAACCAGAGTGTAAATGTACATTTAGTGTGCAACAGTACAAAACACAGCATTTCTTAGAGAACTTTCTAAAGGAAAACATGCACCTAAACGAGGACACCAGGTTAATGAGAAGCCTAGTGAAGAAAGTCAAAAGGTTACAATAGGATGGGCTTGATCACACCCAGGAAAATGAAAGCCATTATTAAAGGGGTTGATCTTTATCCTGAAGGACTACCTATAAATGATGCATCATTTTGTATGAGGTCAGAAGGTAAGCCATAAAAAAAAGACATCAAAGAAATCGGACAAAAGCACCATTAAAGAAATATATAGGATGTACCATGGAAGAGAGCTACTAGGTCATTTTAGCTACTTCCCATGACAACAGAACATAATTTCCCCATCCACACTGTACACTATTCACAGTATTAATCTAATCTTCCCTTCAAATTGTTCAAATAAATGGACATTCCGTGGTTTTAAAATAGTTCTGAAATAGTATCTGAAAGCAATCAGCTACTAGGTCTGCATTTTTAACCTAGAAAAGCCCTTGTAAGGCAATCCTGTGCAATTCCTCACACAAGTAAGGAATCTTGACAAGGTACATAGCAAATAATATTTTCTCCATCTCTATTTCAAAAGCCCAAGCTGCAAAGGGTGTGAGTGAGGGAAAAAAAAATAAATCAGTCTCAGAGCCCACGCCACTGTCTCCAAACATAATACTTAACTAGAAAAACAAAAAACTGGCAAACAGACTAAAGCAATATGGTCTATGGGACTGTAATAGAGAATAATCAGAGAGGAAGCCTGGATTAAAGGGGCTGGTTGTCTGCAATGATATCCAGCAGTGATAGAGGCTGTCGTACATGAGGGACAGACGGACTGAAAGATGTAAATGTTAAAAATAAAATAAATCAAACGTCTTTTATTTTCTGTTTTTCACACTCGCACATGGCGTATATGTCTTATCCAAAAGTATTTCCTATATTGTCTGTTGTAGCTTCACTGTTGTAGAAACCTAAGACATGAGTAATCAGATGGCAGAAATTACTGTTATTTACGCACTGCTGTCACTGTTCTCCATAATTATACAGGTTGACACAGCATCTTGACAATGATAGGGAAAAAGCAGTTTTTGTAGAAATTTTGTCAGCCTCCCTACGTAGAAGCATGGCAAATAAAATTACTGCAGCTAAAAATTGGCAAAGCAATCATCTCTTTCAGGGCTTTTTTTTTTCCTCTGTCAAAAAGTTACTATTGTGAGAATACTCAAAGACACACAAGAAAAAGCTTATGTCTAAACTGTAGCTTTACCCTACAGCAGGGTCACAATCTGGCTATGCATAAATGCCTTGTGTTGTTTAAAACCAAAAATAATTAAGGAGAAAATCAGTTGCAAGGGGAGTGGGCCAGGAAGGAAAGGTTATTTGCAAAACACTGAAAAAGGCCTGCTCTGTATTAAAATAAAAAAATTTGAAACTCTCAAATCCATAGTCTGAACCAGTTAATAGTCACCTTGAACCTATGCTGTCCGTGTCCCCGGTGGGCAAGCTAAACACGGAGGTAGAACAGGGAAGACTGACTACTGGTTGAACTCTTCTATGTACAGAATTGCAATGTTCTGATAAAGTATTTTTAGTTGGCAAATTTCTCAATAATCAGGAGTAGCCACTTGATGCAGACACTGCATGGTGTCACCTCCAGATCTGCCTTTGCTCTCCCACACACCACCCGTGGTGAGAGGCCACAGGGAGCACCCACATCAAACCTCTCCACCTCCTCCCATGGAGGCCCCAACTCCCCCCCACCCTCTTCCCTGTGGCCTCCAAGGTCACATATGACCGGTGAAACTGGAGCAGTCGCACCTCTTTCCCTCACACCTTTGGATTCCTGCTGGGATGCGCAAAGCTCCTGCCCGGGCTCTGCGCAAGGAGAGCAGATCTTCTTGCGCCTGCTTATCCATCTGCTGCTCCTCCCTGATGTCATCTGCATGCTTGAGTTTACTGCTTTAAATATGGTTAAAATCCTAACTCCTAAAATTGAAAACCTGACATTCTGCTGGCATGAGTGGTATAACTAAGATACTCCAGGATCCTCCATCTGAATGGCATAACTGAATGAGTACTTTCTTCTCTATTTTCAAACAACTTCAACAAACTTTTATAGTCATAAAAACCTTTGCTTATAAATGGCCCCTTATTAAAAAGTGGGGGGGGGGGGGGGGGGGGGGGGGGAAGTGAGGAATACTGTTGTTAATCTCAAAAAAGTCTTAGGTGTTCATTGGTTTTGTTGAATATAACAAATTTTGACTTGAAATATGGAGCTCTGCATCCTGAGTTCACAGGACGATGAAGTCTTATCTAACATTATCCAAACTTTTAAGAAGTGTCAGACTAGACGTGTGGATGTAATTCTTCTGTACACTGAAGCGTGGATATACCCACAATATAGTATGTATGTATATAGTATGTAAATTTGTTTTCATGTGTGTTTCATATAATGCATTCACTCACATGCCACATACTGTAATTATTAGCTAGATTAGTTAGAGACTTTATTAGATAATCATGGGCTGTTTCATTTTTCAGCTTTTAAAACTTAAAATAGAAAAAACACCCCCACTGTGATGAAAGGTAGGACAGCTTGCCGATTAAAGAGAAAAAAAACCCACACAAAGAAACGAACAGAAAAACCCCACAAGTATATTCCCACAACATCAAGATTTGTTAAAATCCCAAATCATGAAAACACATGCATAAATTCTGTGCCTCCAAATCTGAGACACCAGCTGCTAGCTCAGCCCCTGCTTTCAGTAATATCCAGCATCCAGCTCTGCAGTTGCAGTTACTGTTTTCGAACAGGTCCATACTCTGGTCCTGCAATAGGAATGGCACAAAAACTGCTTTACCCCCTCCACACCATATCATTAGAAAATTAGCCATACGCTACTGTCACTACACACAGTGAGTAGCTCTCCCTCTAATGTAAGACCTAAGTTTCCTATAAAGAAGGAAACCTAGACCCATTATCACTTATTCCTTGGGCTGATGTAACACACTGAATTCAGGCTGATGTTGGCTTTCCCTCTATGTTTTCCCTTCGCCCCCTTTAAATGAAAAATATGTGTCGATCGTCCAATATAAGACAGTATTTTCCAGATGTTTTAAGTTTGCAAATGTTAAGGTTCTTACAACCCTTATTTGGGTTTGAATCTTTTAACTCATCTTTTATCTTCTAATATATCATCTGAACCAAGAAAAATTAAACTCATATTTTCACTGTGAACTGGTTTGGAAAGTTGAAATAAATTAATAGTGTTTTGATGTTCAACCCATGTTCTTTCAAACTCACGTATGGGTTTCAAGTATGCTACAAAGAAGCCAAATATCACTGGTAATACAATGCTGACCATCCTTTAAGATCTCAGAAATACTCCTGGATCTGTGGCTTACATAAGTTTGAAACGTGTGAAAAATAGAAAACAGTAACATTCTAACTCCTATGTGACTCACAATAAATTTGAGAATAACATAGATTTATTTCTGACTCTTGCAGTTTCTTAACCGTCGCTTCTCCGGATAGCTTTACTTACACTGAAGGGATAGCAGGCTGTGAGCTTGTCACTGCTGCTGTATGGACACGTGCTGTATAAACAGCTAATTCAAGGCATAAAAATCAACGTCTCAATAAAAAGTGGCTGTCTTTTGAAATAACTTCCAAAGCAGACCATTTCCTTGTTTTTCAACTGGATGGTAATTGGAAAAATGCGGAGGAGGGAAGATAAAACAGTGCCCCTTTTCGCTATGCTACCATTGATACACAACCTTGTATGAAGTATATCCTTTGAAAAAAAAAGACATAAAGGATAAAGACATAAAGGGCAGAGAAAGAGGAAGCTGGACACTTAAATCCAACTAATACCACCAGGTCTGTTAATTCCAGTTACAATAAGGCATAGCGTGACATCAAATTCTGTCCTAGGCTGACCAGACACGTACAGGAGGCAATAGTATATCTGCTATATGCTTTCTGGAGGCTATATGAGCAGTCATGGAAAATCAATTTGAATACAAATGTAATTTGTTAAAAGAACAGTGAAAATCATTATGCAGGGTCACACTGTCAGCAGTTTGTACAGAAGCAGATGCTGTCCAAAGACGTAAAGGCATTCGGTAAAACAGAAGAATCTTGGTCTTTCAAAGTCTCTGTGATCTTTTCAGTCCTTTGGTATAGTTACAAGAGAACAAAGCTACAGTTTACCTCTCTCGTTTCTCAGCACTTTCACTCCTTGCAGCTCATTCCAGCTGCAGAATGAGGCTTTATAGAAACTTCTAAGCCTCAGAGAGAGTGAAGGTTCCCACTGTAATGGAGAAAAAGCAACAGCTTTGAAACAGTTCTTTGAAAGTTCCAAAATATTTATCTCAGGCTGACAGGACACAGTCATAAAATAAATAACTACATTTGCCTGGGTTTGGCAATGTCAATATCATTTTTAGACAAACCATACATAAAAATTCAGCAACAAGCCAAGTGAAAAAGCGTGATACAATTTAAGGATCACTCCACAATAAAGACAACTCAAATGGTGAATATTCAGAAGATCCTGTTGCAAAGACATTTAACACATAGATGCGGAATATACCAAATTACTGTGCACTTACAGTACCATTACCATAGATGACCAGCTTACTCCATGCCATGAGGTAAACCTGGGGACTAAAACAGCCATGACTTTTAAATTATGTTTCCCTTTCATTTGATCCCAATCTTCACCGACTGTTGTGAAAGGTATTGGCCTATTTGTTCCTAAAAAATGACACAGTGGTACTTAGGAACCTGCATTACTATAGATGAGATGCACTCTATTTCTTCCATCTGAAATAACCTCTTGTAGTCTCTGCAGTCACTCTTGTACTTACTGCCTGTCCAGTACACGGTAGAGTATCAGATTGGCTCGCGTTCAAATTTGACCAAGGAACAGCAACAACAGTGTATGTAAAACCTTACAGCTGTTTAGAAATATGTATAAAAGGACATTCCTTATTAAAAATGCACTTGCATCTTTCTTGCAAACTAAGGGGTAGAAGTCACTGCACCCTTGAAGCCTACTGTCATCATATACATGTATATAAACACATCCCTGAAGATCGGACTCCTGTTACAGTGCATGAGATTGCAAATTTATCAGACTGGACACCAAGATGAAAATTCTAGTCTTCCACTGGGATGACTTTCTCATCATCACCACTATCTCTCTCTCTCTCTCCCTGTCTTCCCACTCCCCTGTCTCTCTTCTTTCAAAAAAATAAAAGAAAAAAAAAAAACCTTGCTGATACTATGTATGTGTTCCAAATGCAAAAAGGAAAAGAGGTTTTTAAGATATGATGAATAATCAGGATTTAGACCCCCCTCATTACTTTTCAGAGCTCCAATAAAAAAGCAGTTGGCATTTTTCTTTAACAGTAGACTTGAAACACAGGTCAGTAATGAACTATAGGACTTAACTTTGATCTGCAGTTGGAATTTACCCCAGAAGAAGACAGGGAATAACTGGCCACTGCATAGATGACACTACCATAGGTTTTCATTATACACCATTATACAAAGGGACTCATCAGCAAGTAATGTTCAAACAATGCACAAAAAGTTTTGTACTGTTTAAAACCTGCTCTCTGTAGAGTTTCAGTTACTCACAGTGCTTACAGTCATCATAACTTTGAGAGGATCTATTAAAAGTAAACGTTAGGACAGCAAGCAAAATTAACCCAGTACATCAGACCTGTCAAGCAGGGTTTTACTCTGCTTCAGCATTAAAAAAAGACTCTGTATTCTTCTGCTTCATTTTGAAAGTCAAGGACAAGCCTTTAACTCAACAATTACAGCTTAAGCAATCACAGAGCAAATGGATTTTCTTCCTTCCTATTTCACTTCTACTGGAAAATCTGTGAAGTTCTCCGTCTTCTGAAGTTACCTTAAAAACATGGCAAGACTGCAGACTTAAATGAAAAAATGCCTCAGGTGCGAACTATGAGAAGTCCTACACAAGCCCAATGCAAAAGTATTTATGACAAGTCCAGACTCTGTGGCAGATACAGTATCTTTTGCTTAAAAGACTTTGGGCATAAACTGCAGGTACAAGGACATATTGCATAAGCTATCACATGCTCGCTGCAACTGTGTGAATGTTATTGGATTTTGAGAAGCCACCGTGCTGAATAATTTAAGATCTAATAAAATATTCAATTTTACTGATACATTGGTTTCATTTTAAAATAAAAAATGTGAATAATGACGGGAACGGGTCTAAAAGTCAATGGAAACATTCCGTTACTCATTAGGATAACAGTTGTTCTACTAAGCTTCGGGAAGATACAACTAGGACGATAAAAAGGTCTCCAAGCCCGGGAGATTCCCCCCACCCCGAGTAGCCCACGCGGGGACAGAACCAGCCTCCTCCTCCCCAAACACACCCCCCGGGGCGCGTCTGGAGCTGGCAGAGGGCGAAAAGGCTCTGCGGGGGGCACCGGGCAGCCCCCACGGGGGACGAGGGCCACCCACTGAAGATTTCGTGCTGTGGGGCGAGGGAGTGGCGGCGGTGGGGAGGGGACCCACAGCGGCCCCTCTGCTCAGGTCTGAGCTCCTTCCCCGACGGCGCAGGGGCGGCAGCGCCCGGGACCGGGACCGGGCGGGACAGGCGGCAGGTGAAGTCCCGCCGCTCCCGGCGCCTTCCCCCCAGTCAGCCCGGACACCCCCGGCCCCCCTTCGCCTTCCCAAGAGCCGCTGCTGTGCCGCCGGTCCTCCCCCAGCACCGCCTCACGATGTTCGGCTCGCTGCAAGAGGAAGCTCCGACAACTTTTTTAATGCGCGGAGGGAAAACCCATCCAACCCGCAGCAAATAATTATTCTAAATAATAATAAAGAGAACTCCAAGAGCTCTGAAGTTATTTTCCCGGAGTAGGGTTGGGGTTTGTTGGTTTTCTTTTTTTTTTTTTTTTTTTTTTTGCGGGAGGGGAGGCATGAGACGCAGAGAAGGCGCCGTTGGTGTTTTAGATGGAGATGCCCTAGTTAGAGGGAGGCTGGAAGAGGGTCGCCTGACAAGAGCTGTTCGCTGCCGCCGAGATGCCAAAGCCCCCGAACGTGTTTGCAAACTGTTCCGCGGTTTGCTGGATCTGCGGCTCGCAGCCTACAGCCTTCAAATTAAAATGAAGAGCGGTGACTGGGGAGGGGTGGGGGAGGAAGGGAAAAGAGATGTGGACAGCTCTGCGGATATTATTAAATCTTCCCAGCCGCTCATCTGGATCACATTTACGCTCTCACGGCATTTCTTTCCTCCTAATTGAGCGCAGTTTCCAAACGTAACATGCCCGAGGACGGATCTTTCGCCGCCCTCTCCTTAAAAGGTAGAGATAAGTATTTTTTCTTTTTCAAACAGAAGAAAGGCAAAGCCCAGACGGAGGCACCCGGCTGAGAGCCGCCCGCCGGTCGCGCCTCCCCGCTCCCCCGCGCACTTCGGCTCCGACTTTGCCAGAGCTCCGGCGCGGCCCCGACCCCCGCGTCCCCCCCACCGCACCCCGTCCCCTCACCTCGGGCGAGGCGCGGCGCCGCCAGGCTCCCGCAGAGCACCAGCCACGCCAGCACCGGGCGGCTCATCATGGTCCTCTCTCTCCTCCCGCGGCCGCGCCGCCTCTGCCGGAGGAAGGAAGGAGGACGGCGGCGGCGATGGTGCCTCCGCCCGGCGAGGCGAGGCGAGGCGAGTCCGGTCCCTCCCGCCGCCGCCCCCGCCCTACCCGCGCCGCGGAGGCTGCCCCGCCGCCCGCCGGCTCCGCGCGCCCGCCAGGTGCCGCCGCGCCTCCAGCATGGCCCGCCCGCCGCGTCCCGCGGGCCTCCCCCTCCTCCTCCTCCTCCTCCTCTTCCTCCGCCTCCTCCTCCTCCTGCGCGCCCCGACTGGCTCCTTAGAAAGGGGGGGAGAGGCGTCGGCGGCGGGTGGTGCCGCTCGACACACCCTGGCACCTGCTCCGCCCCCCCTCACACACACACACCCCCCCCGCTCCGCTGCGGCGGGAGATGCGTATGGGGCGAAGCGCAGCGCTTCTCCCCGAGCGCCATCCCCGTAGCCCCGCGTCCCCCTGCCCCCCCCCCCCCCACCCCTGGTGCCGCCGGCTCGGTCAGGGGCGCAGGGCTGCGCCCCCGTGGCGTGGTTTAGTCGTGGTTCCGTCGCTGGGCCTGTGGGTGGCCGCCCCCTTCTCTCAGGGAAGGGGCGCGGCCCGTTCCCAGGTACCCTCCACAAACTTTCCTCTTGTAGGTACCGTCTAAGCCCTGCGCTTTGCTGCGCGCGGCTTCAGCTGCCGCCTTCAAACCCTTTCTCAACACCCACGTTGGGAACTTACACGAAAAGTCAGTGTCCGCTCTCCCACCTCCCTCCCCAGGTAGGATGTCATCCTGCCCGGTGCGGAATCAAAGCAAGAAGGCAAGACGTGGTGAAATTTCAGTAGTCCGAGGTGGAGGACAAGAAGGTCCCGTATCAGACCACTGCTCACAGGTTTGGTGTTACTCTTTTCCTTACCTGTGTATACACAGCTACAAGAGTGAAGCAAGTACTGATTGCCCAGTGCGAGTCAAAAGGCTCTTCGGATATTTTATATCTGTAATTTGCATCCCCTCTACATGCCCTCATAGTAAAAGAGCCCAGATTACTATTATATTAAAAGTTAATGCAGTTGCTGAGTAAAGAGAATGCACTTAACAGCATTAGGCTATTGAGAAGCATTTCTATAGATACAACCTGAATGTCCGGGCTGGTCGCATGTCAACAAGGAGAGACATCATGAAATTAAAGAGTGGAAACGACCCGTTAAATCGTATAATCTGTTGGCTACTTTGGCTAGCATCTCACAATAGTTTCCAGCATTTCATTTTACAAGCCCTTTGTCTAGCATTAAATGCCTGTAAGTGGAGGGGTGACAGCCCTTCCCTAAAGCTCTAGTTTAACATCCGAGCTTGCAATTAATCGCATTTTTTCTCTGACATTGAAAGTATTTCAGTTTCAATACACTGCATTGTCAGGAAAGAATTTAAAGGCTCAGGCTTTTTGCATTGGTTAAGCTATGAAATTACCAGAAATAACACACTTTGATAAAGAGCATTTTACACCCAGAATCCCAGAGCATTTTATGTTTGAGTGCAGAGCGCAGGTGCACACACCAAGCATGCACTTCACCATCAGGGAGGTGCGAGCCTCTCTGGCGGCACTCAGCCAGCAGTAGTGGGGCACTGCAAAATTATCCAGCAGGTTAGGACAGATAAAGAAAAAAATCCCCTACACTAATGACATCCACGGTAGTGGAGAAGATATGTTGGCACAGGCTTTAGTCCAGCATCTCTCTCTGGACATGCAGTAGCTGGTAGCATTCACCAAAACTTTCACTGCCTTCACTATTATGTGTGCTAGCGTAATTCACCTGGCAGCACCTGCATGGGCTACAGTCATGCCTTCGTTTTGCTGCACAGGCATACTCTGCGATTGCCTCACTAACTTCTACAGCAACTTGGATTTTACACATCAGTCCCCATGCCAGAGATCTCCCTGAAGAACTACTGCCTGGAAAGAAAATACTCCTGTTTCTCCTCAAGGGTTGCTTTACTATCAATACAGAGATAGTGGAAATTTAGGAAGCCTTAACAAAGCTTCTGATATTAATGCATCGTTTTTCCACAACGGTGCTAATTTCACTGCTTATCTCTGTTTTACAACCAAGAATCCAGCCGTCATAATTACAAGGCAAACTGCACTTTAGCTGCTGTGGCAGCCCAGCATGCCTGCACCCCCAAGTGGCAGGCTTGCCTTTTTTTTTTATTTTTCTTGAGGGAATAATCCCATAATGTAGCCCCTTTATTTCCCCAATTAAGATAAATCCAAAGGGCCTAACTACATTTGGTACTGGGAAGCCTTTTTCCACTGAGAGCCTGTGACTAGCAGCTGATTAAAATGACACAGAAATAGCTTCTTCAAAGCCAGGCATTGTTTATTCAGCCGAACGGGATGAAACAACAAAAAGCTTTTATGTTTGGTTCTTACCTAAAGTGCAATGCCTTTTTGTTTTCAGATTATGAATAAGTTTATTCAACAAAATCTATCTCCCCACCTCAAAGTAGTCAGACTGTTACAGCAGCTTTCTTCCTGTTCCTCTCTGCCGGACTCCACTTCACGGGCTGCTTCTCCCCGGCTTGCTCCGCTGTGTTTTGGGAAGGACCTGGGCTCGGGGATGCTGCAGGAGCTCCCCTTCAGCCAGCACCTTCCTTCTAGCCCAGTCGTTTCCCTTAGCACAGAGCAATGCAGTACCCTGCTCCAGCTCGGAGCTGTGAGAATGGCTCCGAGGTACAGACTGTTCCTTCCTTCCAACGCCAGTGTAGTAATTGTTTGTATCTAGGTCTTCTTACTACGGATTTTCTGATATGTACAAGCCAAAGCTATTTACTGTGCTAGCCTGGTTTTACTCAAGACTCCCTGGGCTATTGTGCTATGGGCCCGCAATTCTTCAGTGCTACATCGTCAGCATTGTCATCAGGGTTGTTGTGGTTGCAGCATGTCACAACCTACACTGACCGATTGCTGACCTGACCTTCTTGGTGAAGAGGCTGACCTGATGTCCTTCATTGTTCTCTGAAGTTCAGAAGAGTGGATTTTTGTCATTTGTTGTACACACTTGACAGTGGGAAAAACTGCCTTTTGACTCTGCTATCATTTTTAAGTACTATAGGTATGTAAACATCGTTATCATATGGGAAATCCCGGGACCCCACACATCCTGAAGGTTCTCTTTCCCTTATTTGCTTACATATCTGCAAATCCTTAATGACTTCCCAACGGTGAAGGCACTTGGCTGAAATATGGACGAGATGGGAATGGAATGGCACAAGCCATTGCAGCTCAAGCTGACATTCTCACCTTTTATATGAATTTTAATATTTAGCTACAATATTTAAATATTACATTTTTATATTTGTATTTGGATATTTATCTGTAATGCAAAATTCTTCCTTCTGTCATGTGAATTCATGATGCACTTCATCTTCTGGAATTTAGTATTGAAATGGGCTCAAAAGCTGCCAGATATTAATCCTTACTCATCCTATCTTCCTTTTTTCTGCCATCCTTTGCATGAACATGGGACGCGAAGACCACTTTTCATCTTCCGTATTGTTTCCACACTTCAGGATAATTTCTGCTGAATTTTAATTAGCTTCACTCTAATATCCAGATATTTATTTTATTTGTTTACTAACCACTCAGGGTCAAGAAGTCTTCTGCATCCAATTTTTTTAACTTCTTCCATCTAAATGATCAGCATTGTTTACCATGAATTTCTGCCTAACAGGATTACCAGACAGGGATTGTGGAAACTGTCTAAATCTGCAACGCCCCATGCTTAGGCTAAGGATCCCTATTGATCTTCTGGAATGGAAGCAGAGAGACAGATCAACTGCTGCCCTTCAAAGGGAAAACACAACGTTGTCAGCTTCTTTGATGCTGGGCAAGAGCTATTCCACAGCTAGTAATGTCCCCATTTTTTCCTTCATCTTCCTTTCCTAGTATCTTATTTTTCCTCCTCTTTTGTCTGCATTATTTCCTGTCCTACCGCAAATGCTCAAATTAACCCTTTGATGTCCTGCAGTACATTAAACAGAA
This sequence comes from Strix uralensis, assembly GCF_047716275.1. Taxonomy (NCBI): domain Eukaryota; kingdom Metazoa; phylum Chordata; class Aves; order Strigiformes; family Strigidae; genus Strix; species Strix uralensis. The sequence continues at coordinate 5,973,522 of NC_134012.1, read as the reverse complement.
AAATATATCCATTAGAAATGTAGGCAGCCATGTCATTTGCCACACTGCCCTTAGATAAAAAGCCATCAGTAAAGGAACAACAGCATCAAATCTTAATGCATAAAATGAACACATTTTTAGCATAAGAAATGGAATAATTCTTAATGTTTAGTAGTAGTGACATAAGGTCTAATACTTGTTACGCAAAAGATGAACCGACTCACTCCCATCTGTGCTGCAGTAGTAAAAGTGTAAGAGCTTATCCTTACTATTCGCCAACCTCTTGCCCGTTTTAGAAGTCATCTAGTGAACATAAATGGAACCTGTCAATTACCCTGTAACACCTTTAGGGTATCTTGGATACCAGCTTTGTTTAGGAGATTAGCTTTATCACTGGCTCCCGTCAAAGCACTGGCCAGATTTGAGCCTTCTTACAGTGAGAGATCAGGACAAGCTCAGAGCCCAGGGTGTACAGACAGAGATTATATTGCCACCTCAGTTATAATTAGGGCTATAAAAAGCCACTGCTGCACACACACTGTAGAACTTTCCATAATGTTTTCTAATAATATGTACTTTGTTCGTCAGGGATTTGTCACACACCATTCACCGTAACCGGCTACTCTAATTCTGCAAGTCATCAGCGTATATTTGCCTCAGAGAAAAGAACAGATACTACATCTGTCTATCACCACCACCACAACACTGCCAGAATTATTCTTTTGGTTGACGCTGCCTCTGAAAAAGGGAACAATTCATTCTTTTATCTCTTCCCAAGCAGAATTTGATCCCCCAGTTCTTGAACATGCAGGGTTTCTGGTTAAGTCAACATGGGTGTTTGTTGCGTAAAGCATGGAAGATCCTGCTTCCCTCAAACCTTTCTGGTTCAAAGGAAGTGTCATGTAATGCTGCATCACAGGAAAGGGAGAAAAGCGGTTGTGCAACGCAAGGAAGCACTCAAAATCCATTAAACAAAAAGAAAAGTACTTTTTCTTCCAGTCTTCTGTAGCACATATTTTTTTCTTTTTGACTATTTATAGAGAGGGGGCAACAAAATCAGTGCCATAATTGGTTTTGAGTCCCTTTCTTTTATCTTGGAAATGAGCCTTTACTGTCTACAGAGAAAAGATATTTAAGAATCCCATGCATTGGCTAAATGTCTGAGTATGTTTTAAAATGAATCCTTTGCCACCCATAGTAAGAATGTGTAATGCACATGAGAATATAAAAGAGGAGAAGGGTGCACAGGCTAAGGTGTGAGAGCAATCCCTGAAATGAGGTGTTCCTACATTTTGTTCTACATATCCTTCTGCGCGCCACTGAAGCTGTGGAACTAGATGCTAATTAATTTCAGCTGAAATTATTCCCTGCTCACTTGTGAAAGGAAGAAAGTTAGCAATTTAGATCCACAGGAATGGTGAACGGCGGTTCTTCCGGCAGCAGTAAGACATGTGGAAGCTGAGTGCTGACGCACATGTGTCTGTTCACTGCCTCTACAGACAGCTCGTCACCAACACCACGTGGTTCCTCTACTTTCTACATAGGAAGGTCTGAGTTAAACATTAGTGTCACTCCTCTGCATTGCTGATGTTAAGGTAACAAGGCAAAGATGCACGCCAGTAAAGTGTCACTCGCAGCAAGCTGTACATAGTGGGTCGTCTGATGGGGGTGAAAATTTTTTTCTGCTCCAGATCGTGCACCAACAGGCGGTGGTGCTGTCAGATTGCTGTTCTCAGGTGAGCGCAAGTCCCTTGGCTGGAGGACTACGGGGCGCCTGCAGTTCTTGAGAGGACAATGAGCACCCAGGTTGTCCATGACACTGGTTAACCCCATGCTTTGCTGCCTACATCAGTTTATAAAATGCTTTTGCATGCAGTAGCGAGGAGTCTGACTGGCATCTCGGGTTTTATGTTTCTGTGCTCTCCATGGCCTGCATCCCCCTTCCAGCTGCAAACATATGTACTTGGAGGAAATCAGTCAGCAGAAGAGAGACTACCCGATTGAACAGACTTCAGGTCCTTACAAAGACAAGTCAACACACACCTTTCTCCTTCTCAAGTTTGTCTCTCTCTCCACTGGCGCATGATTCCTATTTTCTCCATTTTCACGCTGGCTGCCTTGCGTGAGTGAAGATTGTTCTGCCCTGCTCGTTTGTGCTCCTTTTGATGTCAAAGCTAAATCATGATCATTAACAGGAGCATTAAGTCACTATCAAACGTGTATGCCATTCTAAACAGCTGTTTAGAGGAAAGGGGGCAACAGTTCTTTGAAATCTCTAGCAAAGTTCGCCTTGCCTGTCATCCCTCAATATTAGGACCTATTAGAACTCTGAATCATTGCAGGAATGTCTATGAAGTGCAGCCCAGTGAGACAGGTTTGCAGAAGCTTGAAGGATTCATTCTCATGCAATATATGTTGCAGTCTTTGAAATCTGTGTTCCCTGGTGTTGCTACCACTTGATCAAATGAGGCTGAAGCTGAATTTCTACAAAATACGCAAGGGCTGCAGTAGAAGAAAGCTGACAGCATTCCAGATACAGCTTTTTAGAGGCAAATCTGAAGCTCCTACCTTAAATCTGTAATGACCAAGGTGTTCTTTTGGTTTTTGTTTTGTTTTTTTTTTTCTTCAGTTTTACATAAATGCTAAAGTTGCAGTTTTGCAAAGTTAAATGTGTTACACATCTGTGTAGCAGTAGGTCTGCATCCTACTGTTATTTATATTAGCATTCCAAGGACAACACCACGAATGAACTTGGTGAAAGAGTTTGTTTCAGATAACTACAAAAGATATTTCCTTCCTAGCAAAGATGTTCTTTAACCATTTAAACTATAAGCAGCTCTTACAGTGTGTGAGACTGCTTTTCCCCAAGTGTGCTGTTGCAGAATGTTCCAATAAATAAGAAGAATTTATTCCTTTTTTTTTTTTTGGTTAATTTTTTTATTCTGAGAGAGAAAAAGAGATTTGGAACATAATTTAAAAAATTATTTTCTCTTACTTTCAGCACTTATATTGCAGTTAGTTTTAACAGCTCATTCACACTGAATTTCAGAACCCAGGGGAGGAACCATTAAATCACAATAAAGTATTTAATGGAGTTGTGCCATCTGCATTTCAGAGACTTAGCTGCAAAATGAGCCAAAGATCTTGTGATTTCAAAATAAGAGAATATTATTAGAGCCAGGAGACTTTTGACACCTGATCTCTCATGGTGGAATGCATTTCAAATCAACATTGCGTATACTTAATAGATTTCAGTTACTGGTTTTGTGTGAAACAAGAAGACAACTAACCAAAACTTTTTCTTTCTTCTTCTGATGAACTCACAGCCTATCTTGACATTTTGTAAATCATTCAGGTTGGAATTTGACAATGTGAGAGATTTTAGGAATACTTTTATGCCACTGCACTGAACTGACAAAGCCATCCTGTCTCAATTTATGACTTTTCCTTGTGATATAAAATTATTTTTAAATGTTCTTGGTTTTATGGGGTTTATTCTTTCCTATTTTTTAAAAATTTTATTTGGTTGGTTCATTTGGGTTTTTTTCTTGAGTCAAGACCCAGAGATGTGTGTTAGAAATTGATATTCATCACAAAAAAATATGGTTGAGGAAAGGATATATGCTAGCTCCAGTTAAATTTCTGAAAGGTAATATTTTTCATTTCTGTGCAAGATGGAAAAGGGCATACTCATCTAAAGAAGACACAAGATCCTCTTTTCTTTTCTGATTGTTAGTGGTACAGCAGATAGAAAACTTGCCTGACACTAGATGCTGAGATTCCTACCCATACTCTGATTCAAGCAGTACAGCTGCTTTATCTCTGGTATATCAATAAAATATCTTGACTATTTCCTTCCCCTCAGGGACTGCACTTTTCCAATGAGCATTCTTGTTCTCATGATAATTTTGAGAAATCTTCATTTTGACTAATTTGATTTTATCTCTGCTGACAGTCAAAACATATTTTCCAGACAGCTGTTGTAGAGGCTGGGGTTTGAGGCTGCACTGCATTAGAGGCTCTGCCAAGGTGCAGCAGCAACAACCCCTTCCCTGGAGGATTCCCAGTTTAAGATCACAGCTGAAAACACAAAGCGCAGGAGAGAAACAAAGGGAATGGGCAAAAGAATAAGTAAACAAATAAAATGCTTTATGATGAAAGGAGATCTATCCATGCAATTATTTTTCTATTAGTGGTATTGTATTGAATATGGGTCTCGGGAAAGAAATAATTTGAAGATGACTTGTGTTGTCTGAGTTAAAAGCTCCTTCGGCCCTCAGACTGACATCTGTATCCTCACAGGAATCTTTTAAGGATCCTGCAGGTCCCAGATCACCAGCAACATCTTCTCTTTTGAGTTCAAAATCAGGACGTCTCTTCCTGGAGCAGGAGGTTACTGCAGTACTGTTTTACCCCACTAGCAGTCAGTTTCAATAATAATAGTAATAACAGTAATAGTAATAATAGTATCAGTAATAATAATTCCTCTAATGAAAATAAAAAGAAACTCAGAAAGCAAAAATATATTTAAGTATAGGCACACAGAACAAACAATGTTTATGTCATCACTCTATGGGCACATTGACCATATTATTCAACAGAATTTATAATGCATTATGACTACATGTTTCTAATACTATGGATGAATCTTAATAACATTAAAATATATAAATATTCCAAATAAAAGTTTTCTTTCTTCCAACGTTTTTATATATGTCCCTCCTCTTACTCCTTTTAGATATCCTGGAGTGCTACTGGAGAGGTAGTTTTGCCACATCAAAAACTTTGTTTAATGTCTATAATTGAGAGTTTTGTCTCTTAAGTAAGAACACTTTCAAGGGCAACTTCCATCCTCTATTTTTCTCAATCTGGAAAAGACTCTTGTTGAAGAGATTTTCTTACACAAGAATGAAAACAAATAGTGTGATAAAGGATGTTTCTGTATGTATTTACTTTCAGTGTGGTACTCAAGAATTAGAATTTTCAGAAAGGTAGTTTTCTTTCAAGTCCTTTGGTTCCAGTCAGCTTAATAGGAAAGATTAATTACTGCTATAAAATTCAATTATAAAATATGGAAGGATATAATATGGAAACATTATTTGTTATTTTTTAATATAAGCAGTGAAATATTTTAGTAACTTGCAAATTAAGGTGGCTCTTACAAATCTTGTATACTCATTCACCAGAGATGTAATGGTGTCTAACATCTATTCAACTGTAAGGTTTTGTAGCTTTGACAATCAAATACCCAATATTGGAGCACTACAGCCGTAGAGGAGAAGAATATTAAATCTCAAAATCCGTCTTTTCATGATTGTGAGAGACCGAAATGTCAAATGATTGTCCCAAAGCTTGCTTGTGTGTGTGCTTTGAGTCACGGGGTGGTGTAAGTAATGCCTCGAACAAACCTCAAGGACCAGCTCTGGCCTTTGGATTAGTCTAAGGAATGTCACCCAAGGAAGCGGGAGTGTATGGAAGGATGCACCCCCCACTTCCTTGCAGTTGCATTGTCAAACTCCTTAGATAAGCCTCGAAGGGGGAGACATGGACTGAGTGAAACCAAATGTTTACCGCTAATCACTGGCTCCATTGTGTAAGCTCGATACTTGGTGGCTTTATTGTGCAAGCCAGACACCATGCTTGCATTGCTAATGACTTCGTGCCTTCACCATTGAACTGGTAACATGTGAGCATTTCTGCCCCAGAAGCCGGATCATTGCTCAAGAAGCATGAAGCTTGCAAAAACCTGTGGGAACAGAGGAAAAACCAAAGGTGGGCAGGGTGAGTATGACCACCAACTCAATTGGACGAGGGGTGGTGCACCCCGTTTCCCCCTCAGTGCATATGCAGAACCCATGCTCCACCTTTTTCCTCGTCTCTCATGGAAATGAGTTTGTGGAATATCTGCCCTTCCTCATCTAGTACGCAAATCAGCTGATAAAACGAGCTTAAAAGGCGGCAGAGAACTTTGCTGCGTGTGCACGCACCACCTAAGAACTGAAGACTGACGACCAACGGGATGCTGATGGATCCATGGTGGTGACTATTCTTGTGACTCTATTCCAGATGCTTGCTTGATTTCTGTCTTTTCCTTCCATTCTGTCCTATTACTACGACTCTTCACTTCTAATAATAAAAACTGTTTTGGGTATGTGGCATTTGACCTCGTTTGTGTCTTAATCTCGCTCTTGGGATCATATTGAAACCTCCCCTACATTGGATTGTGACAATGATGGGGGGAGGAGAGAAAAAAAAGGCAGAAGCTGGTAAGAGTAGCCAAAGATACACTTTGCAAAAACATTTTTATCATTAACCTTTGACAAGTTGGTGGTTAAACCCCAGTTTTTCAACCATATATATACATACAGGTAAGAATGACCCATTTACACCCAGATTATCTTCTGGGCCAAAACAACTTCTTCAGCCTAGGCAAGGTTTAAATTGACTTTTTCAGTCCTCAGATTAATACAAAAATATTGTATTTGAAATACAAAAAAAAATGTGACCTTCAAGCCTGAAGAAAAGTCACATTCTATTAGATGGACGGAGAAGAGTTGTACTTCAATGCCAAATGTTATTTGTTGATTCACATATCATTCCTGCATCTAGCAACTAAATTCCCTAAAGATCAAAGGAGTGGCCCAACCTACCAATCCTTTAGAGATGGGTGGGGTTTTTTTTATCCCGTACATTTGGATCTGCCGATGCTGCTCTTTTATTATAAGGTTGAAAAATACACCCTTTACACCGAGGTGCAATGAACCAAGTACTCATCAGAGATAATAAAAATTACATCTGTATTTGACCCACTCTAGCCTCCCAAAGCTGAACTGCCACACTGTGAGTTGTACAAGAGAAATTTTCTGCATCTACCTAGTTCACATTATTTAGAAGCAATGATGATCTGAATAAGAAATTCCTTTCAATCCTTGGAAAAAAAAAAAATCTGCATGATTTAGCATGTTCAGTTTGGATTGCAAACACAGAATTTCTTTGTTAAGTTTTAGAAAACCTGGAGTTCAATGGCTCCAAGACCTACCCAGAAGTCTTCCCTGTCATCCAAAACTTTTTTAATCTAGGTTAGTTCCTCCAAAATTCCCAAAATTCCTCTCTCCTTTAGGGTTTGTTTTCCTTGGTGGGGTTTTTTTTGGGGGGTGGGGGTGGTGTTTGTTTTTCTTTTTTTTTTTTTTTGAGCAAGACCAGTGTTTGATATTCCTTTGATCCATATTTCTTAACCCATTTTCCTGTTCAATATGAGACTTGTGAAAGACCATGTTCCCACAATAACTCCAGGTTTTTTCTTTTCAACCATTTAAAATAACTTCTAGACTCTATCTGTTTGAAAGATGGATGCATGTGCCAAAACTTTGGGAAGATCAGTTGCAGATAAAGACACATTTGTCTGTCAATGGGCAGAAAGTCATGCACATAATTTAGACAGCAATTGCTCACATTGATGAGAAGGTGCAGAATAATCAGAGTACAAGGGTGAGGAGGTCTGTCTCCATTAAAAAAAGGTGGAGATACTAGCATGGGAAGCAGAAGAAGGATCAGAGGTTCCTTTAAATTGGTGGACCACAGAAAGTAGCTAGAAATATCATCAAAGACTGAGAAAATGAAAGGGAGGAGATAAACTGATTTGAAGGAGACTGAAATACTGTGGTGTGGAGAAGAAGTATTAATGAATTATTAGAAGGGCATGACCTGATGGTACTGCAGTGTGACTTATAGTGGAGGACAGCGATTGTCATGGTTGCAGTGTCATGAAGATATTGCAGTACATTTTGACAAAACAAACAAACAAAAAGACCCTGCAACACATGTAGAAAACTAGGCTTAATTAGTTGTGTTGCTTACGGAAGAACTCTCTTTTTTATTGCTTTTTAATACAGATGCTTTGTAAATGTAAATGTAATACATTTTAAAAATGCATTTATTGGTTGTAGAAAAGGCAAAATAAACATTTGTCTCTGTCTTTATCTACAACAACAAATGAACAAATGATAATATTAACACTTTGATCACTTGAAAGAAATATACATTGTCAGCAATTTTAAAGACTAAAACTATTACACGTAAAGTTGGTGATATCATCTCTAACAAAAATAATAGATACTACTGCAACAGTAAAGTTGACCAGCATTTACTAGCGTCCATAGTTAGTATTCTGGATGAACTTTAAATCCTTTTTGTATTCAGTTTGCAGCTTGTTTTTTTGTTTTTTCACCTCTCCTTTCTATCCACTTAAACAAGTTCTCCATTGAGATAATTATTTTAAGATGATATCTTCTCTTTATATGTTTTTGTTTGATTCAGGGTTGCTTTTCTAAAAGGGAAAAAGGAAGCTAGAATATGAACTACTTTCTTATGAACCAAGGAACAGTTCCTGTAACTTCTTTTCAGTGTAGTAATCAGATTAAGTCACAAAATCTGAAACTTCATTAATAAGAACACAAGGCCATCTTTCCTCAGGAATTTCACTTACATTGATCATTATTACACCAAAAATGTCTGTACAAAGAGCAGTGTGATTTATAATCCATTTGTAATGATTTGTAATATTTAATGGCAGCAGTCCAAGTAAACAAACCAAGACAAGAATTCACTTAACACCACCATTTAGTGAGTTGGAGTCATGGACATTCTTGACTAAGATTTTGAAGAAATGTCTTTCAAAGCATACAATATCATACACAGTAGCAATTATTGTGTTTGTTTGCTGTCTGAAAACACAGTTTTCTTCCATCTTTGATATATTTGACAGTCTCTTCAGTATACATTGGTTAAAAAATTAAAGTGTTGTGTTTTGGGTTTTTTTAAACTGAAGGGATATTTACAACATCTTTAATCCTTTTTCCCAGTACTTAAATTTGAGAATACTTTTACAGTTGATTGCAAGAAAGAGATATGTGTTATTACAAATAATAAAGCAAACCAAACTTCAAAATGAGAGATGGGTATTTGTGTAACAAAATGTCGAAATTCCTTCTTGGAATTTAAACACAGGCAATTATTTTACATTCAACACCATGGAAGTTAGCTGGAATAATGGAGAACAAAAACTTGATTTTACCTAAGTAATATACACTAATTTAGTAACTCAAGGAGATCAGTCTTGCACCAAGGTAGAGAACACCCTGCTTAAACAGTGTGTATTTACACCTATGATTTGCCAGCCTTTTATCTCTGCTGTTCTTTGAAAGATAGTTTGATTGACTGATTGATTGATTGATCCGTAGTTGATCGATAGCCTTCCTTAACATGGCTGTATCGTGTTATCTCTTAATCCAGACACAAATGATTGTAACACATGGTGTTAAAAAATCTGTGCAGAGCACTCAATCAAATTAAAAACAAATACAAGAAAACTTCATGTAGGAAACCATAGTTTGTTTCCACTAGACAATGTTGAGGATGCTTATGACATACATACAGTATATTAATAAAAGAGAAAGACATTCTTCAACATCTGCTATAAAACCAGGTAGCATTACGAAATCCTATGTCTTATTTGTTTTAAAAGCTAATTAGCACTAGCAAAACAATGCCCACTGGTTCACATTTAGTCTCCTTCATTTTGTGTGGTCAATATCTTCCCTTTTTCCATGAAACCATCATAGACAGGAGCTGAGTTTACAGAAAAACAAGATTAAGAAAAATCTTTCAATAAAAACTGAATTCTTCAGAAGAGGGAGGGGCACCATGTGATATATTGATCAACAGATAAAGCTTTCAACTGCAAATATATTCTTTCTCAACTCTAACTTGAAGAACTCTGTTCCGCTACTTTCCAATATATCATCAACTCCCAATCTCTACACAAGAATTATTTGTCTTTTTAAACACTCTGTTTGTCTTCAACAATAATTAGAAGTAAAAGATCCTTCCACAACAATCTACAAAAATCCAACAATTCTTCATCAAGAAAACCTCCAACTCAATCAAACCTAATTACCGATGAAAAAATTTTTCTGGTCCACCTCAAGCATACTTTACTACCACTGAAGTAGAAATGGCTTTAAGTTTCTGATAGTTTATTTAAAAAAAAAAAAAAAAAAGGCACAATTTTAGATAACAGCAATTTTCTCCTTGTGTATTTACAATTTGGGATTTTTTTCATTTCTTAAAAGTGCAGCAGCCATTCTTAAAATACTCTCTAGTGCTTATTTAAAATTATTTTTTCTACTTTTTTTTTTTTTTTAAATTTTGTGTGCCTTGAGTTGATTATCTATGGGCAATCTACATTTTCTCAGATTTTCTCAGTTTCTTGCACAGAAAGAGAGAATTCACAATGGCATCTCCTGAAGCGAATTAAGACCTAATTGTTCCTCATTTGCTGTGGCTATTCTACTCATGACTGAAAACATAAGTGAGAAATGCAGGATATTCCTCCCAGAAGCATGAAACATCATAAACATTGTAACTTGTTTATGCTATATAGTTCTCATAAAAAACTGCTAAGAGGATGTAATTGTTTAAAAAATATCATTGCTATCTTTTAGCTCTTAGGTGTGTGAAAAGTCATCCTGAATAAGAAGAAAATTAGTAGCTGTGAGGTGCTTGAAAATGATCTGAGATCTTCATCTATCCTACAAAACTTTTTCCATGTATCTAATATTATGTATTGGGAATTATACTGAAGTGCAACACTCTACCATAATACCTGAAGTAACTGAAATGCTGAGACACACAGATTCCTGTGTTGGAAGCCATTGCAGGAGGGATAATAAAGGGATTTCAGTCTACAGGACCCTTTTACATTCTCTTGCAGGTGTTCAAGTATAGCTCTGAATTAAAACCATCAGGGAGGAAAATTTTGGATAGCTTTCCTCTCAGTTCCATCATTCAACACAAATGTCTCTTAAATGAAAATCGTTTAGATAGTGCTAATAAGTTCATGTCATGTTTTCTTAGGTTACCAAACTAGTTGTTTGTTGTGTGTTTTGTTTTGATTTTGGTATTGTTTAGGGTTTGTTTGTTTGTTTGTTAAGGCAGAATTCCTTATTCACAGACATTTTACAGAAGATGAAGTCTTGGGAACTTAGATTCCTGGCTCAGTCTTTCCCTATTATGCTTCCAGCATAGCATCATACAATTTCCTCCATTATTAACTTGATAACAAACATTCCTTCAAGGACCTTAGAGCACTTTCAAAAACATAACATAACTGACGGTCTTCAAATGCACATATTTTAAGTAACATTTTATGCAGCCAGGTAAATATTTTATCTTAATAAAATTCCTTTTATCTTAATAAAAGTCCTTTTCTTTTTGGGCTTGAAATATACTGTAATAGCTTTCTAGAGTTAATTCACAGCTCAGTCACTTGCTTTGCTTGTACTAGGCCCCAAATGTGGAAGTGTTTAAGCTGTGTTAAAAGCAAACTGTCCATGCCTAATTCCTCTACCTCTTCCTGCTGCCTACACAGCACTGATGGTCTCTTCCATGATGCAAATTAAGAGACTGATCCTTTCTTGTACCTGACAAGCTGTCATGACTGGATACATGGGAAAAAGTATGCCAAATGCTGCATTTCTTGCATAACTAAATGTGCATCATCCTCTGATCTCTCAGGAGGTCTGGAAATGCTGCACTTCAAAGTAGTCTGTATATAGTTTTTCTGTCTAGCTGCTTAGCATGAGTATTTGTCTCTAATATAGGTGATTTACAAGAAGAGAACTTTAATTCCAACAGATGAGTTGGTTCAGTGTTTAGGAAATAAGCTGGAGACTGTTACAAGTGCTGAGTTTCTATATGATGTTTTGTGGCTCTTCAGACGCATCATGGGATGGTCAACACTGCCTGGATGCGTACTAAGGTGCAGTCAAGCATTGCCCAGGCTACCCCATGGGTGGAAGGAGAAGCAACGCTCGAAGCCATGCTGCTTAATAAAGGTCAGAAAGACAAGTGTGCTGTAGCATGTACTCAAATCACCCTGCTCTGGACAAAATAAATGCATCCTCTGTTCTTTTTTGTAAATGGGAGTGGTACTGAGTGGCTTTCCATCATTTACCAGCAGTCCTGGCTGACCGGGGAGGTCCTGACAGATTGGAAACTGGCCAATGTGACACCCATATACAAGAAGGGTCAGAAGGATGATGCGGGAAATTACAGGTCTGTCAGCTTGACGTCAGTGCCCGGGAAGCTGATGAAGCAGCTCATCCTGAGTACCATCACACAACACATGCGGGACAACCAGATAATCAGGCCCAATCAACATGGGTTTATGAAAGGCAGGTCCTGCTTGACAACCTGATCTCCTTCTACGACAGGGAGACCCGCTTATTGGATGAGGGAAAGGCTGTGGATGTAGTTTACCTTGACTTCAGTAAGGCCTTTGACACCGTTTCCCACAGCATTCTCCTGGTGAAACTGGCTGCTCGAGGCTTGGATGGGCACACGCTTTGCTGGGTAAAAACTGGCTGGATGGGCCCAAAGCGTTGTGGTGAACAGAGTTAAATCCAGTTGGTGGCCGGTCACGAGTGGTGTCCCCCAGGGCTCGGTTTTGGGGCTGCTCCTGTTTAACATCTTTATTGATGACCTAGATGAGGGGATCGAGGGCACCCTCAGTAAGTTTGCAGATGACACCAAGTTGGGTGGGAGTGTTGATGTGCTCGAGGGTAGGGAGGCTCTGCAGAGAGACCTGGACAGGCTGGAGCGATGGGCTAAGGCCAACTGGAGGAGTTTCAATAAGGCCAAATGCCAGGTGCTGCACTTCGGGCACATCAAGCCCCAGCAGCGCTACAGGCTTGGGGAGGAGTGGCTGGAGAGCTGCCAGTCAGAGAGGGACCTGGGGGTGTTGATTGACAGCCGGCTGAACATGAGCCAGCAGTGTGCCCAGGTGGCCCAGAAGGCCAATGCCATCCTGTCTTGTATCAGCAGTAACGTGGCCAGCAGGGACAGGGAAGGGATCTTACCCCTGTACTCGGCACTGGTGAGGCCGCACCTCGATGACTGTGTTCAGTTTTGGGCCCCTCATTACAAAAAGGACATTGAATTCCTCGAGCGTGTCCAGAGAAGGTCAACGAAGCTGGTGAAGGGTCTGGAGCACGTGTAGTATGAGTAGCGGCTGAGGGAACTGGGGGTTGTTTAGTCTGGAGAAGAGGAGGCTGAGGGGAGACCTCATCGCCCTCTACAACTCCCTGAAAGGAGGGTGCAGAGAGCTGGGGATGAGCCTCTTTAACCAAGTAAAAAGCGATAGGACAAGAGGCAATGGCCTCAAGTTGTGCCAGGAAAGTTTTAGACTGGATATTAGGAAGCATTTCTTTCCAGAATGAGTTGTTAGGTGTTGGAACGGGCTGCCCAGGAAGGTGGTGGAGTCTCCATCCCTGGAGGTGTTTAAGAGTAGCACTTAGGGATATGGTGTAGTTGAGAACTGTCAATGTTAGGTTAACGGTTGGACTAGATGATCTTCAAGGTCTTTTCCAACTTAGAAGATTCTGTGATTCTGTGATTAGTGACCAGGCAAAGATCTTTGCAGTGGGATAGATACATAGGAGACTCTTGGAAGCTACATTAAATGAAACACAGAAGTAGCTTTTAATAGATATTGCAAAAACATTAGGAGAACTGGGGCAATGCAGGAAGAGGAGATTGTAAGTATTGTCAAATACTGAACTGAAATTATCATCTAGCATTAAAAGGACCTATATTTCTATTTAATGAGAAATTAACTAACATTAATCCTTAGTTGGTGCCTTCTTTGAAATAAACTTAACATGTTAGGTTGAATTTAAGATGAAATTCATGACTCTTGCTATTGTTAGCATGTAGATGCTACTAGTCAGGACCATACTTTCAAATAAGAAGGAAGCTTATTGCTAAAAAATCAGTTGTGCTCTTTGAGAGAAGTTCTTTTTTTTTTCAGAAGAAAATGCTGGCAGGTTCATGCATTAGTATCAATATCTTTCTCTCTGTCCATCTGTCCTATATGTATGATTAATGTATCTTCGGTTAATGATTTCTAAGATTCTTTGTTATGTCTTGTCAAACAGTAGGCAGACAGCATGCTAAATACAGTTTCAGAAATTTATAAAAAAAATTATTTTGTATATTATTTGTTGAACATATGGCAGAAGAGAATGCAACAATTCTTTATTAACTAAATACTATTGATAATGTGGTGTAGAGTATGAAATTACAAATTTTTCTATTACTTTTAAAAATAGTTATTAGAACAAGGAAATTATTAAATGGTTTACATCATAGAAAAGTGGCTTAAAACATGAGTTTCTTTGCCTTATTTTTTTTTTGGTTGACCCTCTTCCAAGACTAAAGAATAATAAAAATCAAAAATTTTGTTCAAAGCTATGAAAGAGATGTCACTGCTGGCACTAAAATAGTTTCTGTGACAGGTCTGGACCGTTTCTCTGAGAATAGGATGTGAGGCTTTTGCTTAGATCCTCGTAGTTGTTATGAAAGGCAGGAAAGTACTTCTGGTAAATACGCTTCGATACTTCCAGGCTGTTCACCATGATATTGTCTACACTAGATTTGGGCTGAGAGTTCTTCATTAGATTCACTCATTTGGAAGGATTTTGTTGCTGCTGGTAAAAACACATGGAAGGAGACAAGCAAAGGTAAAATCTTATACACAGCTTTAAATTGGCAAAATACCCTGGGCTGTGCTTGTTAAAATTTGTCATCGGTCATGAAGTCAAATAACAGAGAAACATAGAAACACCTTATTAGTGTGGATGAGACAAGTTATTACCTGTACATTTTTCTTTCAGGCATTCAGTAATTATTATTTGGTAATCTTCTATGTGAACACAAACTATGGATTCTCCTAGGTTTTTTACATCCAACATCCAGCCTTCCTTCTGTGTTTCTCCCATTATACATTTTTTTTTTTTTCCTTAACAAACCCAAACCCAAAATGACTTCACAGATAAAAGACTTATTTTTTTCTGTGGGCTGAAGCAGAGCTGAAGGATACTGAAGGAACCTTCAAGCTTTGTCCCTTCATCTTTTAGACACACACTTTTGCAAAGATTCACCATGCTCTAGTATAAAAAGAACAGGATACTTCAATCTTTTTGGTTTTATGTTTGGAGTTGCCCTTTCCCCTTCCCTTTCCCTTTCCCCCCTCAGTTGCACCTTCTAACTTCACATGATCCCATGGACCATATAAACTGCTGAAGTGTATGGCATGAAGACTTTTAGCACAGAAATCTGTTACACACCATTTATTTTCATTAGTTTTATCATGCCATTTTGTCCTACTTTGCAGGTTTCCTCTGGATGACAGAGAAATGGATTCCTTTAAAGAAAGTTAAAGCTTAAACATACTGGACCTATGCTTGCCATAAAAGCAAAGAGAAATAGTCATTACTTTTTATAAAGATACTGCTTAATCAAAAGTAGATATCTGGAAAATATAAGGCTATTCACACCATATGATAGATTCACCCTAAGTAACCTCACATCCCCCAGAAAAGTCTCTAAAAGCACATAAAAACATGTCCTCCCCCACAGCTGAATAAAGACAAAAGTCTAAGTCCTTTCAATATGAGAAGAAATACTGGCTCTGTAGAAGACATTAAAAGATTATGGAAGCTTTTAATAGCAATTAATTAATGCAACCTGGAAGCCATTGATAAGAAAAAAAAAATTAGAACTTTTCTTAAACTTATCTGTAGCAAAACTTATCTGCTCTTTCCTATCGTTGAATAATTCATTGAGAATCACACGTATTTTCTGAAACCTACAGTTCCATCACTCAGGTTAGAAAACAATTCCCAGGCCTCTAAAAATTCAGTGTGCTTAGATAAGGAAATATCTTGTCTTCACTGACGTCAGAGTCTAATGAGGCATTACTTTTGCTGTATAAGAAAATATAGACAGCAGCCAGTATTTATATGTGCAGGAAAAGAGCCTGATCTGTAGCTGTAATCCTAGGAATATTGCTTAGCTCTCTTTAAAGGGAATTACTCTTTTGAGTAAAACTTTGAGGATCAGACTTATTGAAGGATGCACTCTGTGAAGGACACGTTAATGAATTTTGTTTCAGGTTAGCTGTAAACATCTAGTATTGTGAAGTCAAATATCAAATATGATAAAGATTGCTCTTATTCAAGCACATAAAACAATTGCTCATTAATTTGAGAGTTCAAAATGCAATTTGGAGCTGTTCCTGAGATTTGGGAAAGTAGCACTATATGCATTAGTATTTCTAGTGCTAAACAGAGTATTTTCTTCTCCTGTTACCCTGTGGAGGAGGACTTTAGAACCACAGATGCACCTTACTCCTTGAGGCTGGACTAGTCTCTATAGAGCAATATTATATGTATTTACTGTTTAAGGTGTTTTTCCCCCTCTAGAAGCTGGAGGATACTTAGTCACTTGGATAGACATTATAAAAGATTTATGTCTGTATTTTAAGTGGTGCAAGATACAATAGAAAAGAATCTTAGTGACAAAACATTATTACTTACTTTAAAAGTTTTACAAATGTACTGTAAATTGGCTTTCTATTTCTTATTGAACAGAGAGAAGATATGGCAGCCTCTTCCAGCTTTAATTTGCCATTTGTTCCTATTTGGATCATAACATTTTGATAATTAGAAGTAAATTATTGGAGTAGGTTCTTTTTAATTTAAAAAAAAAAAAAAATCCTCCCTCTTTTTCCCTCTCAAATAATCTTTAGAAATTAGCCATGTGATATCCCAGAGTCCTAGGCTCCTTCATATACTATCATACAGCTTCTGCAATACATGCTTCCTAACACCTTGACGCCTCAGGTTTTGTAGGAAGTTCCAATGTAGGTATGCTCTTCTCCAGATACACCTGTCCTGGCTTCTGCTTGGAATTTTAATGCTGTGACAACCACAAGAGCATTTTGCTTTTTACACAGTACATCCCACTCTGCCCAAGCCAGAAAGAGACCACTCTAGTTCCCAAACTGAAAGCAATACAGCAGCACTAGCAGACTGCCTTGTTGTAGAATGCAATGTTCAAGCTAATAAAATAACTACCATTAATTCAGGCTAATGAACACTTCAGAAGAATGCATTTGTTCAAACACAGTGATACACTGATGTCCTTATAATGGTCTTGGGATGAAATAGTATCTTCATAGTAAGGGATAGAATTAAGTAGCAGAAGCTATAATGTGAGTTTTTTTGAAGCAGAGTATCTGGTATGGGTCAGATGTCTTTCTTACCATCATTATAACTGCAGAAATTGAGAACCCTCCAATACCCAGTGAATGGCTTTGGAGAACAGTGAGTATATTGTATTAGGATTTCTCTTCCATTTTGCTCCCTCCTATGCCTGCAGAATAGAGGGTAATCAATAGACCTTAATTACTTTCCATGGGAAATGTTAATTAGCCAACTGAGTAAGTTAATAGTGTGCTAAAACACATTAAAAAGAGTAAGAACTATACTTAAAGCAGAATTTTATCAAAATGTTCTCTCTTTCCTTTGACAGTCAGAACCAGATCCAAACTATCTATCTCATAAATATGGATAAATACAAAGGAAAAAAATAATCTTGAATATCTAGGCTACAGAGTTCATGCTAGACACATGACCTGATTCCATATAAACATCTGAAATATCATAGTTCACTTTGCTTCTTAAGCCAAGAAAAGGATGAAGTCTTTCCTCTGTGTAGTGGGTTGACACTGTGTCTGGGCTGTGCATCACTTAATGAAAGATCTTGCTGTACCAAAATAATAGCTGATTTAAAAAAAAAAAAAACAAAACCCAAAAAACCCCACCCAAGATACTGTCTTACGTATGCCCCTTGTGTTGTAAATCAAAAGTGTCTGTGTCTCATATTCTGGAGAGTAAATGCTTGCTGGAGCAGCCTACTTGCTGGAGGAGCAGAGTGTCAGAGAAAGCCTGGACTCTGTGCAAGCACTGCTTAGTGAGAGCCAAAACACTGGTGTGTTATCAACACTGTTTTATTCACAGATCCAAAACTCAACACCATGTGGACTGCTGTGAAGAGAATTAACTCGATCCCAGCTAGACTTATCCCAGCATCGTGCTTTAGTTATAAATACTTTCTGCCAAAGGCCTTTAAGGTAATTTTGGAAATGTGTGTTAGAAAGAACATATAGAACTGTGGAATACCAAGTTTCTTTTAGGAAAATAATCTATTAGTAAAATGTTTATCTTGGGCCTCCTGCTGCTGAATACCTGTGCAACTGCAGATAGACAACATAAAAAATGGAAAGATGTTTGATAGTATGGGTAGATGTACAGAATCTGATGTCTCAGACCAGATAAATATAAGCCAGATACAGGACGAAACCCACTGATTTTCCTCTAAGATGTCTTGTCTCTTGGCTCAACCTTTTAGATCAAGTTCAGTGCAGTGTCAGGACTGCATCTAGTTTAGGAACCAGGCACAATGGTCATGTTTGTGGTGTATCAGCCCACATGAGCATGGCCCTCCAGGAACCTGTCTGACCTGCTGGACATAACTGTTCTTTAAGATGGATCTGATGTTCCCATGAGTGGCCAGCATGGTGCTTCCTGTGACACAGTAACTCTTAGTAGAGTAGATGAGTTACACAGTTGATTGAATTATGAGACTTTGAGGAATACAGGTTATTGTCCAATAATATTTCCTTTGAGCAAACCAGATGATTTCATAGACCCCTTTTCCCTTCCCTTCCCTTCCCTTCCCTTCCCTTCCCTTCCCTTCCCTTCCCTTCCCTTCCCTTCCCTTCCCTTCCCTTCCCTTCCCTTCCCTTCCCTTCCCTTCCCTTCCCTTCCCTTCCCTTCCCTTCCCTTCCCTTCCCTTCCCTTCCCTTCCCTTCCCTTCCCTTCCCTTCCCTTCCCTTCCCTTCCCTTCCCTTCCCTTCCCTTCCCTTCCCTTCCCTTCCCTTCTTCCCTTCCCTATTTTTCATAAGGTTTTTCAGCTGGTGAAATTTCCATGCAAATTTCCATGCTGTGCCAGAACAGTAGCCTGCAGAAGGTTTTTTTTATCCAAGTTGGAGGACAGTTGCTTATCTCTGCTTCATGGAAAAGTCAGACAACTTAGGAATTTACATATCATCTACTAAGAAGGCAAGAAAGGAAAAGCAGAAACAAAAGGGTTAAGTTAGACATAATTCTTGTTGAAAATCAGGAGGAGTTAAGTACTTAATGGTTGTTTGAGTTTTTCAGAATTTTCTTGGCACAGAGGAAAACAACACTTCTTTTTATTAGGGTATTATTAAATTTTAAATTTTTTTAAAAAAAATGTTAACTATGTCATTATGAAATAGATAATCAATCATTTTGTAATAAATGACTGAACCAGATGTGGCCCTTGCTGGCCATGTAAACCTAATTAGAACATTGTCTTTGTGCCTATCAATGTTTAAAGTGCGTTTCCCCCTAAAATATGGTGCATATTTCAAACTGAATTTGTAAACTGTTATTGAATTTATGACAGGACAATTGTGGAAAATACGTGTCCACAGAAATTACACAAACAGCCACAAGGACCAGTTGTTAATTGCTACTTATGGGGCAAATTGCCAGAGACTTTTAAACAAATTCATTAAGCTTTTGCTACAGATGATGCATTTTGGTATTAACTACCTCAACCGCTGATTTCCTTAAACCTGTCTTTTTTCAGGAAAGTTATTTAGAAAGTAAAGTGGATTTGGAACTATTTTAGCTACTTTTGTAATGCATAGTCTGTCATGTTTTTCTCAGTCAAATTTCACTCTTGGAGGGGAAAGAGAGGCTGCATTGAAGTTTCTGGGGGATAGCTATCACTTGGAGGAGTATTTAAAGTAAAATCTTGAATTTGTTGAAAAAAATTGGATACTTATTGAAGAGCAGAGTTTGAACACGGTTTGAATCAAACTGATTTTGTACAGATCCATCCCCTTGTCTCAGTGAAGTCCTGAATAGTCTACAAGTTAGCATTTTGTCTGGGAATCTTAAGCACAAGGGAAGACTTGGGGTTGGTGTGGTTTAAACTGTAAGCCATCCTAAACATACACATCTGTGTGAATTTTAAATCAATTTATCTGAAAGCAGATGAGTTTTTAATGATTGCAGATAAACTCAAACTCAGTTAGTGAAACATAATATCATATTTTTTTGAAGGTAGCCTGAAATGAACTTCTGCCATCAGGAAATTCCTACTTCAGCTTTTTTCCCTTTGCAGTAGGCAGTGGAGTATAAATGGTATTTCAGCAACCTAAAAATCCCAGAACATACTATTAGTGCCTACTTATTAAGTTTCATACTTGAAGGTTTTTTTCATTTCATGAGATTATATTACTACAAAAATAAGTCTTTTTACTTTTTTATTTTTCTTCTTTTGTGCAGTTTTCATTTTCTCAGAAGCGCTGCAAGCACAACCCACATAAAAAAATCCCTGTCAGCACTGGAAATTAAAATCCCTTTTGCTGTTATGAAATGAAGTAGAAGTTCTACCAAATGTAATTTTAGTATGATCTATCCTGTTTTGGAAAGATCCCTTCTCAAGATGAAACCTGTGGTTGTACAATGGCAGGTCTCTGGATGTGATTTCGAAAACCATGACAGACTGTGACATGGATGTAAAAAGGGAAATGAAATAAAAAACTTTTATGAAAGTTAATTTTTGGTTAGTATCAAATTTGAATGAAAAACTTTGATAAGAAATTCTCAAATACATTATAACCCCCTGTTCAGTTTCTTTTGAACATAACTTCTGAAAATAAATATTTTCTGAGGATGTCCTGAAGTTAAGGACAACAAAAAATGGTCTTCCTTTATAATAGCTCTGATATTAAGTATTTTCTGAAAACTATTTCTGAAATAAATGCCCAAACAACATGCTATCTAAGAGTGTTCTTTTTATGAGTGAAAATATAATGGAGGGCTTGTTTCTGATAAATGAGAAAAACTTAGATAACATAATGTTAACGCCTATGCTGATATAACTTTAAATAAAAATATACTTCATTCAGTATAGCTTATGATCTAGAAATTGTGATCCAGTATCTCAGTTCAGCTTTCAGTGATGCTAATGCAGGTTTTGTGACTTACTGTATGAATCAGACCATATGTCGTGATCTTGATGAGTCCACTGCCACTGCTTGTCTAATAACTGGAAAACTTTGGGATGAAGAGCTTATGTCCATAAAGTGTGTCACTAGAAAATCAAACCCTAATTAAAATCACTTTTTTTCTTTCGGGTGTGTCTGCAGTATATGCTGACTCTGTAGGGATAGAGGATTTAATGCCAAATGAGTTAAATTAAGTAACACAAGCAGTTCTGCTATAGCAATGCAGATTTGCCTATAGTGTGCATGGTAAACACATCCTCATTTATGCACAGTCAGGAATCTTTATGACGGAAAATCTTTCATGCTTATTTCTTCACTGCTCTGTCTACGTTTTTCCTCTTAACATTTTTATTGACTTAATAATCAAGAATACTTTGTGTATGATATACTTCATAATGTTAAAGAGTCTGTTAACAGGATCAAACATCTTATTCCCTATTAAATTAACCTTACCTAAGTAAATGACTCTTTTCCAGTTAGTTACATTAATTAAATATTGCAAATCACTTTCCAACACTTTTTCTTCTGTGGTGTGTATAGGAACCTTGAGTTTCTTTCTTGTTCTGTTTCTTCCATGTATTCCCCTCTGTCTTCCTTGACATGAATTTGATCAATGCTGATCCACTTCAGCAGGCTTTGGTTTAGGATTGTAAAAGTTGTTTGGCTGATAAATTTTGAATTATTCAAAACATTGGTCCTTCTAATTTTATGACTTGGCTCAGAAAAGTGAATATATCTCATTCCATTTGTGGGAAAAACTTATAATGGCCTACAAAACATATAGGTTTTGGAAGAAAAACTCAGTCATCAAATGACTGTCATTCAGGACACAGGGTGTGACACTGTGGAACTCTACTTTGGATAATTTGTCAGTTAGAAGAAGTTACCCCATAAAGGTTGGTACCAAAGGCCTCAGTGACTGTCAAACAAATGAACAAATATTGTCACTGCAAGTCTTGGGGGTGGTATCAAACATGGTAGTGGAGACTGAAGAGAAAAACATAAACCAAGCAGTGATGGGCAGAGCTTGGAACATCCCATGCTGTGGAGGAAAATCTCCCCTGACCTCTTCAACTCTCCATGTGGACTTGGACTTAGGAAGTCAGGAAGCTCTGGTAATTGTATCCTAACTTGCATAATTGTTGATAGTGTTCTTGAGTTTAATTATTTAAGATTCTTAATTGTGGTATAACAAGTGAAAAATAGTAAATTTATTAATAAAATTTAGAGAATGTTATTATCCTACAAGCATGTGTCCCCCTACAAAAGTTTCTCCAGGGAAGGAAATAAGCCTAAAATAATCCTAAAACAAATCTACTCTACCTACTTGTTCAGAAAATGTAATAAATAATTAACAACACACTATGTTGAAAATACTAAGTCAGAATGATTTTTGTCTGAGGAGAAACATTCATTCTTCCTCTATTCTCAGAATACAGTAACAGTTGGTAAAAAAAAAAAAACCCACACCAAAAAAACCAACAAAACAAAAAAAACCCAAAAAAGCCAAAAAAAACCCCAAACAAACAAACAAACAAAAAAACCCGAAACAAAACAAAGGTTAGGTGCAAGTGTGTTTTGCCATAAATAATTTTTATATACAGTGGTGTGTGTGTGTACATGTACACGCATGTGTGTCTGTGTGTGCATATATGTGAATAACTGCTTACCAAACCACAAATACAAAACATATGAAAAAATGTAAGGTCACTGACAGAAAAAGGCAATAGATTACATTATTTTTATCAGTTTTACAATGTTTTTAGCAATAAAATGATTTAGAAAAAACATAGAAAATTCTTCCACACTTCACTGTCCCCAGCACATCCATAACTTAATAAGCCTGCAGTGTTAGGTACTAACATTCCCCTTTTTAGCCAAGGGAGAGAAATAGTCACTTGCAGAACACAGACATCTAAATCATCTAATCTGCTTTAGGTTAGATGAGCTTTTAGATTAAGGATGAGATGAATTGCTCCCTTTTTCTCACCATCTACAGTAAAGGAAATCCTCATGGCCAGCTCATCAGCTGAATTCCAGCAAAATTCACGAGAGAGTGCTGATCTGTCAGGTGTTTTCAGATTATTAGCTGCTAAATATGTGATGAGAGCTGAAATTAAATATCTGTGCATATAGTCAGAGAACAGGAAGGTTTTCGAGCTGCTGTAACCCAAGTTAGTGCTCGTACTCTTAGGAGATTTGACTGATGGGCAAGGTCAGTTTACACTCAAGACAGGCACTAAGGTTATCACCCTATCTGTGAGTCCCAGTGAGCAGAATTTTAAGTTAAAGCATCACCCATTTTGTTTGCTTTTCAATGTCATTCTTCAAACTGCAACAGACCCAGACAACCCTAGGATGAAACAGAGGAAGTGAGTTTGCTGCTGTACACCTACAACCAAAACAAACATGAAGAAACACATGGTGGAGAAGTTCATTAAAAACAACTTAAAATCAAAGATGTAATATTGTCTCTGCCTCAAAAAAACCCTGAAGTGTGTCTGCTAAAAGCTGGGTAAGCCCTTTATTTGCCTGACCTGATTTTGTTTTCCTCTGAAGAAACACTTACAGGCTACTATCAGAGACAGGATGCATGGTTAGCCACAATGAGATATTTTTATAGTTTATCCTTGTCGTTATTCTTTATATTCAGTGTGACACAGTAAGGCTGTTCTTATGTACCCTTTCTTCATTTCTTACTGATAAGTCAAAGCAGATCCTTGCTAATTTCGTGAATCCATTTCCAGAGCGCCTGTATCTATGTTACAGAGTGGCTTCTCCTCATTGGCAAAGTCCCTAAATATTCACTGTTGAGATATTCATCTCAGTAATGCACGCCAAAGGCACTTTGCAAGGAAAATCTTCAGTTCGTGTTTTTTTAGAATCTGTTTTAGCAATCTCAGGCAAAAGGACTATTCAAAGCCCATTATTGGCAGGGAGATTTTGTTATTCACTTTATGGGGCTTTGATGGGATCAAGCCCTGTGCAGTAATCTATAAAACAAACCATGGTCCAGCTCTGCAGACCCTGAGAATCAAGGGAGTTTATGAGTCCCCCAAAGATCTTCAGTATCTCAAAAAAAGAACCAGACCCAAAATGTTCTCCCTGTCTGTAACTTTGGGATATACTTTGAAAGAAAAGCATCAATCATTCTGAACTGATTCTGACTCAACAGATGTTTAATACATCTTCCTTTGAAATCTTTGGACAGAATCCTAAAACAAAACTCCATCCCTTTAACTTTATATGTTTATCAAAGTTTGTGTCCGAAGAAGCAAAAGCACAGGCAAAATTAAAAATGAAACAAAAAAAGCGCATCACAAAACCGACCATCCTAGAGAGGGAAAGGAAAGCTGAATGCTGAAAGATTTTTAAATAGGCCATTATATCATTACTGAATTCTTGCTGCTTTTCTAATTAATCAGACAATCAAAACCTTGAAGATAAAATCTAGAAAATCCTTCTTAAATTCCCTTTTGTTGGGCTCATCTGCAAGTCTGAGATTCTTTTCTTTGTTTCTAAAATGGAATTAATGACTCCAACACATTTCACAATTTAGGTTTGGTTGATTGTTTTGGAATATCAACCCTGAAGTTTGGAAATATTTTACTTATTGTCAGAATAATATTTGCTAAACATAATATCTATCACATTTACTTGAAAGTGTTTTGCATTAATATTTCTTTCTCTTGATGCCTTTGCTGAATTAAAACCATTTGGCTTTAGGACTTCTGACATTTGATTTTTTCTTTTGCAGGATATTCTTCCATGAGAAATAGCTTATTTGAAACGATGGAATGAAATTAAAAATTAAGTTCCTAATGTGCTTCAGGCATGATTATCCCACCCTCAGAAATCCTCCTTCTGTTCTCAGCTCACTTATATAAATATCAGAATGATAACTTTTCCTCCAGTAATTTAAAAGGAGAAAAAAGATTTCACAATTAGGGCGTACACTGATGAGTCTGAGGTCAGCAAAATTTAGTCTTTGAACATCTCATTTTACTTGTAATCCTAGGGAAATTTTGTCCAGTCAAGCCCAATCAGGTTTGTATCATCTTTTGTTTCATGTCACCTGCCTCAGTTTCCTTTCCCCTTCTCTTTGCCCAATTATTCCCATTTCTTCCTCCCAGGTGACTCAGTCCCATCAGGAACCAGCAACGAGCTTCACTGCAATAATTTTCTTGCTTCTAAACTGTTTGTCCACCCTCCCATATTTTGCAGTTCCAGGATTTATATTTTTTTTTTGCTGCCCCCACCCCTGTTTGCTGCCTTCTGTCTCATCTTGGTTTGGTTTAGCAGGAGAATATTGAAAGCAAGAAAGGACAGGCTTGCTGGTCTCATTTCTGCTGTGAGTAGCAGCTCCTGAGAAGGTCCTGCTATGTTATTGCACCCAGATCTGTAGCACGGGCGCTGCAGGTAAAACCTCACAAAGCATGCGTGCTGGGACCTGCCACTAAATTTATTTCTGCTGTGCAAGTCTGCTATACAGATAGTGCAGAAAATGTGGACACATTGTCTGCTCCAAATTAGGCACCAATTTCTGCTGCTAACTCCATAAGCATAGACTGAACACAGGGGTTCAGGTATTTTCCACTAATTATTAAAAAGCATACACACTTCATGTATGATGACTACAAGCTTTCAGAATGGTCAGACGTGAAAGTTTTTCTGCACATAGATATACCCCTGTTGCCCAGGTCAACCATCTTGCCATATTTCTATGTTCTATGTTCTAATGGGGTTTCTTGGGTTCAGATGACTTGAGGAACTTCTATGGTGGGGAAAGCCATATTTTCTCCCTAAGGTTATTCTTTGAAATTATGGTTACTATTGGACAAAATCTTGAAATAAAAAAATACTCAGTTTGAGATGTCCTGACATGGAAAATTTGCGAGTGATTACAGTTACATAGACTGTGCATGCCATGCATTAAGCAATGTATAATAGTGTTTGCTAATGGAAAATGTGCTAATTTGAGCATAGGTCCACCTATTGCAAGATACCTTTATTTCCGTTATGTGCTAGTCTTCTGGTAATATTAAGTTATTGAGAAATGTATATTCAGATGAAATTTTGTGATCTATGTTTCACTGGTTTAAATATTCAGAATAATTTTCCTGTTTCTGATATGAAACTTTTAAAGTTAGGCCTCAAATTGTTCTCCAGGATATTGAAATTCTGTAGAGTAAGTAAGAAAATGACCAATTTCAGGTCTGCTGTTACAAAAAGAGGGCAAGACAAAGTATTTTAAGCTTTTAACCATAACTAATTACATAACTTTTGAAGCTTTATCTATCCATTTTTAGATATTATCACTAGAATAAAAATCTTAATAAATTTCTTCAAAGCTTGTTAATCTTAAAGAAAATAAAGATCTTTGAGTTATTTGACTTGTAACTTTTTTGTTTCAGCACAACAAGACACAGTGATAACTCAGCTTAATTCTTTAAAAGTAAGAAAGATATGCTTTGAATGAATCTTGTACTGGATTTTACAACTAGCTTTTGCTAACATTTAAAGTAAATAATCTGAAATGTCCTTGATTTTCTCTTGTAGTGTTTTTGTAAAAACGTGATTTGGAAAGCACCCTGGTGATATGCGTAAGGATACAAGAAAGCAACAAGGCTCAAAGTGTGTGTAATCAGAATTCAGTACTTCTATAATTGTGTCTTTCTTTGTTAAGTACGTCAGACTCTGCAAATAAGATTGTAGACTAGATGGTGATGTTGTTTTGATATTCTTTTTCTTTTGTTATTAGGGTTTACAGCACAGTTGTGGTGGTTTGACCTTGGCTAAATGCCAAGTACCCACCAAGTCGCTCTATCACTTCCCCCCCCTTCCCCCTTTTATTCTCACAGGGCAAAGAGAGGAAAGAAAATAAGATAGGAAAAAAAAGAAAAAAAAAAAAACAAACAACCCTTGTGGGTAAAACAACAGCACTTTTAATATAAACAAAGCGAAGCAAAGGTCCGCGGACGGAAGCAAAAAAAGAAAACAGATTTATTCTCTACTTCCCATGAACGGGCGATGTCGGGCCTTCTCAGGAAGCAGAGCTCCAATACGCGTAGTGGTTGCCTCAGAGGACCAAGGGTGACCCCACCCCCTTCCTCCTTTCTCCCAGCTTTATACTGAGCAGACGTCATATGGTCTGGAATATCCCTTTGGTCAGTTCGGGTCAGCTGTCCTGGTTGTGTCCCCTCCCAAGATCTTGCCCACCCCGTCCCACTGTGGGGTGGGAAATGTCAGAAAGAGCCTTGGTGCTGTGTAAGCACTACTCAGCAGTAGCCACAGCACCAGTGTGCTATCAACACCCTGCCAGCTCCCAGCATAAAACACAGCACCATGAGGGCTGCTACAGGGGAAAAAAAATTCCGTCTCAGCCACACCCAGTACAACAGTATATTCCTTCACTATAGATAATTTAAGTTTATGTTCCTCTTGCCATTCTAAATAGTACTACTGAAAAGATTTTTCTTCTTTTTTTTTCTGAAAATATAAAAATATCTTGATAATGTTCTTAGTAGCATCATTTATTTCCATCATAGTTTTACCAAGAGAACTACGTGGAAGATCCAAATGTGTGATCTGCATGTGCATATTAAAAAGATGCCCAATCCAAAAAACAAAAGCTTTCAGTTTACTGTATATAATTAATGTGCTGTGGGATTTTCATAGTGATTCAGCTTCATTACAGGCATTTGCTACTGAAGTCAGATAAACTTTCCACTCATTTCAGAATTCAACCCACTTGGAGCAACAGAGTTCAACCCGTTTGAAAACTCCATTTCATACATGCTGAATAATACATGAGTTCATATCCTGTGATCCATCTCCTAAACCCAGATCCCACTGCTGGTAATAAAACTTTGCTTCTTTAAGGAGTGCCACAAACCACAATATGAAAGAAGAAGGAAGAAGGTCAGGCTTAGCATGCAAATTAAAAAAAAAAAAAACACTCCTCACTTAAAAATCTTGGACATTTCTCTTGTATTACAATGCAGTAACTTTTATAGACAAACTTTTTGGGCTACTTTTTTTTTTTCTCTGTTCTTTGTTTTTGGTTTGTTTGTTTTTTTCCCAAGTTGTGTAGCATCCTTAAAAGTATAAAGCTAAGCCTTATTCACAATCATTACTTCGGAAAAGTTCTACTCTCACAAAAGCCTTATTGCCATAAAAGGCCTGATAGAGGATCAGGCCTTCATTCTGTAGTCTGTACAGCACTTTTTGTTAACTAAGTGTCTAGGTAAGAGAGGACAGACATTAATCTTCTTGCAGGTGTGAGGTGTCCTTCCAGCTGGGTAGGTGATTTATTTTGCTGAAGTCAGAACCTCCTGAAACCAGACTTCTGATCATGAAAGTTCTTTAATGAAGGTATACCATTCAGCAGAAAGCCAGAGCATTTTGTGGCTAAGTAGTCAAATGTGCCTTACTCTCTATTTCTTATAGGATTATTGGAAAACTTTGTATTTCTTATGTGTGTCAAAGGCTCTGTGGCTTAGGGACACACCATCTTCACTCTGCTGAACTCAGCTGTGATAAAGCATGCATGTTTCTTCTGGAGTCCATCTTGAATAGTTTACCTTGTTTAAGCTTACACTTCAGTCCTATTGAAAAGCTATAGTAAAACAATGCTTTCAGAAAACTACTGAACACATGTAAACACAAGCATTACTTCAAATATATATAACTAATGCTAAAATTTATAAAAGTGGAGAAACTCACAAAAATATCTCATTGTAAATAAATGTTTTATTTAATTACTTTAAATTACATTTTTAATTAATTTTTTATTATGTAACTGTATTTCTTTCAAAGCCTTTCTTTTGTCCTCATACATTCTAAAATTTTTAACTTCAAAAACTGGGTGGACTTTGCCTTGAAGAACTTCCCAATGATCTAGCAAATTTTGACAATGTTATCGTAAAGTATGCTGAAATAGTCCCCCAAAAGCAGATTTATAGTACCACTACAGCACAGGAGTGTATCCTTTACGTAGCAAGGTCCTTAAATATGCAAGACTGTCACAGATGCTCTCATATGTTATTTCCATCCATAATAATTACAAGGGTTATGGACAGGGGAAAAATGAAACATGGATGATACTGGTTCTTTTCTGCTCCAGCAATTCCTGGCTTTACAGTAAATCCCTGAGGCCCTTAGTAAGTAATTCAGGATAGAGGATTGTGGGAAGAACAGACCAACTGCATTGTTTTGGGGTTGCATCCTTACCTTATGTTGATAGCCTGAGAGGTGTCACTATTTTGCATTGCACCTTTTCACGGGACTATTTTTCCACCTCCTTTTCTCAAGTTTCACTTGAGTCTCTGACCTCTTCTCATATTTCTTTAAGAACTCCGAATCCATCCTGAGAGATAATATCGCCGTCAGAACATTTTAGGCTTGGTAGTTTATTTCTGTGATTTGTACTGTAAAGCCTGTAACTAATCAAACTGAGTTTTCTGGTTTCTCCCAGCACTCATGCAGGGCTGCGCCTAGCTGTGTAATTAGTACAAGCACGTCATACCTCTGGGGAGCAGGTCAGCTCTTTGTGGTGTGCCTGCGGGGAGACAGCGGGATGGGACATCACTGTTTAGATGTAGCTGCATGCTGAAAGATGCAGGAATCTGCTTTTCTGGACAGGACTGGGATAAATGAGTCAACCCGATGCTGCTGTGCTCTCTTGGAGCTTAGTATATAATGCACAGTCTTTATCTTCAATATAAATTGTGTACACTTGCAACTGAGCTCTTTTGCTGCTATGCTGCTGCTTTAGACAAATTTGGAGAAATAGATGGATGTTAATTTGACAGCCCCTGTATCTCTGTCCTCATTAGAGATTTCAAAATGCTCTTTGTCACAGGATGACTGATTAAGTAGTGGCACTGTGAATGTGCGACAGAACTAAGAAAAAATTGATTAGCCTGACCCAAACATTTGCTTCTTCATTTAGGTCAAGCCTTTGTTGAAGATTGCCGTATTTTGATTAACTTTTTCTCATTCATTTTTATTTTCATAAATTGCTCCACTTTAAGATTCCCTGTAGATGCCCGTGCAGAGATGTTAGTCACATAAAAAATCCTTAACCTTATACTACATCTAAACTGAAATAAAAAACAAAGTAGTTTTGGGTGAATACTAGCACTGTAAGCCAACCTCTGTTTGATACTAAATGTGCCACTGTGCCCAATGCTGAACTTCCTGTGGTTCTGAAGCAAAATTCTTGTTTGTCTTTGCTGAAAGGATACCAGAACAATGAATTTAAAAACATAATCTGGACAGCCTCAGGGTTTCTCTTTTAAACTTGTTCAATTTACCACCCTGTTAGCAAGGTTCTAGAAATTTTCTTTCATTTACTATATGGAAGTTTACTTTTGCTCACAATATCTGGGTTGTTTTTTTTTTTTGCAGCTACTTCTGAAATCAGCAGGATTGCATACCTTTCTTTGAGGGTGGTTTTGATTCTTTATAAGTCATACGTGCCTCTTCTGTTGTGGAAAATGAAAGTATTTTAACTATTAATAAAAGATAAGTAATGTAATAAGCAAGCCAGTTATAAGGAATGTTAAAAGGAATGTTACTAATGGACAAAGAAAATGCCTGCCAAATTTTACCCTGACATTTATTTTAATAGCAGAACATTTTTTTTTTTTCAGAAACAGGTTTCCAATAAACATCTCAACAAATTTTAACAACAATGACACCATTCCGTTAAAAATATTTTCTAATACAGTCTAAGAAATATGTACTAATTTTCCAGGTTAACATAAAACAGTAAATTAACAATTGGTAAGAGTTTCACTGAATTAGCAAAATTTTAATCCACCATAAATAAATATCTATTGATTAAGTTTTGTGAATGTAGCCTGTAAAAACTGCATTTCCCATAAAATTATTAAAATATATTCACAAAAGTAGTAAACAAAACATTCTGGAGGTCTGTTTAGTTATTTCCCTCAATTATTTTTGGAAGTGACAGTAATGAAAATGGATGACAGTAATAAAATGGGAATTCTCACTTTAGAAAGCTTACATCTTTTGGAAAATAGTTGAGAGAAAAATAACGTAAGAAACAGGGTTTTGTAAACCTTGACCAGTATGTAAATATGGAAGTCAGGTACTAGGCACAATACTGGAAGAATAAACCGTTGCTTGTACAAGGCAACAGGTAGATCCTACCACACCAGGGTGAGTAGTTGGCTGCCATGACACCTCCTCCAGAGAATGCTTGTGAATGGTCTTGAGGTTGAAAGGGAGAGAAAAGAGAAGGTGTTGAAGTCTGTCGATAAACTGCTGGTCTTCACAACCCATTTAAAGCAAAGCTTGTGTCTAGCTGGGTGTCTTGGTGGGTGACTGGGTAGGGTGGGTTTGGGAGCTTCTGTCTTCTGTCCGCAGGTAGTAGGAAGTTCCCAGTTTGATGTTAACACATTCTCGTTTTCTCCTCCTATCTCTGCAAACCTGTGATAAGTTATTATTAAGCCTCACAATTAAAGGCATTTAAAGTCAAGCCAGCTGAAAAAGACATGATATTCCACATATATCTGCAGCTTAATATATTATGACATGCTATTTACATCATTCTGAAGCATAAATTTATTTGTACACCTAATGAGTGAAATGGGGAAGAACCACTTGGGGAAAAATGGCTTTCAGTCTTTAGTAGTATAGTATTATATGAAAAATGTCAAAGCAGTAGGTCTGTCTGAAAGAGCAGTGGGCCCTGGGAGTATGAGAGTCTAAGCTTCTGTATACCAACATCTGCTTTCTACTGGATAAGACCCTAAGCTTCTTATTTTGGCTGATGTTTTACTGTTTAATCTGTTTTGCTAAGGAGCTCTAATATAAATGTTAATATTTTATATAGATCATACTATGATGCTTCTTGCAAATATCTGGAAAGCCCAGGAGTATGTCTGAAATGAAGTTCCTGGAATTTTCTGAACAAGACAGAAGGGCCATCTTGGAAGAAATTTTTCATCCGCCTTGAAAATTCATAAGAATTTTCCCATGCACAGTCTATGTGTCGTAATGGATCAACACACTAGACTCTTACCTCAGAAATCTTGGAGGTTTTATAATCTGGGTTAATGAACATCTGAAATGAGTTCAGTGAACTTGAAATCTTTCTAGTGCAGAATGATGCAAAGTTTGTAATCACAACATGATCCTACAATACTCCTGACAGGTAAAAGAAGATATATATCTCACTAAGGAAAATATACTTGAGGAATGCAGTGTACCAAGGAACTTGGGAAAGAAAAACATGAGTAATTTTGACCAATTTAAATATGCTATTTTCTGCATACTTGGATTCCTGATATGGGAATACCAATGGTTGCTTTTACATTAAACACTACATTTTGTTTGAAGGAGAAGGAAAGACTTCTTCTGCACTGTTTTTTATTAAACTTGATGCAAAATGCAAGTTCTAGTAGTCAGATTGTTGGAACCGTGCTCAGTGATTGCTTTAGTACAAATGCCCAAGTCATATGTGCATTTTTGGAGTAAAAAGGCAAAATGTACACTCTACTTCTAGTGTAGATATTAAAATTAACAGTAAAATATGGACAAGAAAAAGGAGAAATTGGTTTGGGAGTTGTTAAACCTTAAAGGAGAATGATAATCAGAAACTGTTTCTGTATTACATTTGGATCTAAAAGTTGATGGGTCTCTGAGAACTGTTTTTATAAAAGTTCTTAGCTGTTTTTTCTTCTTTAAACACAATCCAAAGCAATAGCATTCAAGATCAGTTTTATTGAAATGTCAAAATGAAAGGAAGGCATGATTTTGGAATTAAAAGTTATGGTATTTAAACATCCAGTGTTGCAAAGGAAGACAGGACTGTCAGGGGTCACTGGGGTAAAAAGACTTTTTCAGATGTTCAGAAAATAGAACAACACAATTAATTTAGTAACAATACCAATGAGAAGAGGCATTGTGTGTTGGTTGTATCAGCACAGTATGTTGAGAGTCTATTTCTTTTTCAGATCAGTTTTAGTCTTGTGCAGCTTCACAACATTGCAGTAGATGTAATAGATTGTTAGTTACTTTTCTTCCAAAGTTTATGCTCTGGTGATATTCTTTACTAACACACAAAGAAAAAATATTGAAACCAAATCAAAAAATCTCATGAAATGAATGACAGTCTTTCCAACTAATTTCACCGGACATTACAGCAGGATACAAAGTTTTACAGTCTGATTATCTGCTCTCGCACATATATAAAACCAGTGTAAGAATGTGGAACTGGAATGCAGTGGATATGACAGTGTCCAAGCAACATATTTTGTGTTCATGCGGGGCCTGCAGGTGTAGAGATCTGGACAGCAAGAACGTACTACTGTAACACATTTCAATACTGAGAAGCAATGAGAAGACTTGGGTAGCACTACTTTAATTTCTAAAACCTTCTAGGATTTTTTGGAAGTGTAGGTAACTTTAAAGTTTTGATTGAAAATGAATTATCCTGGGAAAGAATTTGACACTTTCATGATGAAATACACACTGTTCTTCAAATAACTGAACTATCTTGTTGAACATCAGAAATGTTTTCTAGCCTCAGATTTCCATTTGGCTAATGACTTTCAACATAGAGTATGACTAAAGCTGTCACTGCAGCAACTATAGTAATACATCAATAAACAATGTTTCTCCGTTTTTGCTAGCTTTACGAAGTGAAATGTAGATCAGTAGACTAATCAAGCTGCTGTTGGTGGAGTGAAAATTCACAAAACCTATACAGCTGGAAAAAATAGGAATGTTCTTTTACTTACTTCTTGTACTTCTTGTATTTCTTGAAAGAAGAGTTTACACTTAACAAATACATTTGTGCAAAGTTTGTGACTCTCAAAGACCAAAAGGATATTGTTTTTTGGTAAACATAATTTGATTTTCATATGTGATGACACAAATTATATTTTAAGCATTGGTCTGCAGAAAACAACGTTACTCTCAACTTATTGAATCACAAGCTGGACAGTATAGAACTGTACCTATTTATACCACCTGAGATCTTGCCCAGATTATCTTTCAGCTCTAGAAACTGGTAAAACATTAAGATTAAGCCTTTTTGAGTACAACTCCAAGGACATTTTCACTTAAGATTCAGAACCGAACCATGTAATATACACACTGCAATTTTCTCTAAATTACTTTCTACTTGGACTGACATGAATGAGTTGTTAATTAAATAAGGGATTTTTTTTTGATGTTCTAACAATGGGAAACCTAGGTTACTTTGTAGTGACTGCATCCTTCACTGACAAATTCAGTTTCTAGTAGATGAGGTGCTTACCTTTCAGTTTTATTTGACCATTAAAAATTAATTAATATTTGTTTCTGTAACATTTTAAGTTACATTTTCCAAAACTATAGATTATGACTAGCAAACCAAAAATAAAAAATGTATTTATAATGAGTGTAATTCATGAAGATGTTTTGTGCATAGCAGATTGATGTATATGACCATGAAAATGTACAAATGCAACCTTAACCCTACAAGATCCTAAGTCCCTCAAATTTATAAGCACACGGTCTTTTTTCACTCTCCAAATAGAAGACATTTTTATAATTTCAGAAACTTTCCTAATTATACACACTTATTTTGTCATATCCTGGTCCTTAATGTCAGCAGACATGTTCTCGCCAGCTCAGTCCTTTGTGATTTGTCATTTCAGTTACTTGCCCAGGGGCTCACCCCATATCATCGGCCTATTTTGTGTGTTCCCAGGAATCCATTCACAAGCTGTTAAAAAGGGATGATGTTGGATTTAGGAGTCTGAATAAAGTAGGGCAGAGATTTCTGCTGTGTAGGTAGAACAGCTGGAGACATGAGCAGAGAAAAAAAATAAAGGATTTACCTGATCTTACAAGCAGAAGTTGCATGCAACTAAAAAATAGCAAAGAATGCTAGTGATTGACTATATTATATGTTAATGAAAGATGAGGAATCTGAAGGTGAAATGTTGATTTTTTTCCAAAGAAATCAAGCAAAAATAATGAAAGCCTTTCTCATATTAGGAAGCATAGAAACAGACTATAACCAACAGAGTGCTTCTCCAATAACCACTTAGCTTCCCATCACTTCTTTTCTGTCTCATTCTGCTTCTCTGTCTTTTTCTTGGGATGAACACAGTAATAAATTCCTTGTGATTTTGCAGACATGCACAACTCTAATGAAAAGACCTTAGAGAATGGGGACATATTACTGGTCTCTTTGTCTTCATGGTAAGCACCTGCCTCCATGACTGTTATGTCTGACGAGGTACAGAAACAGAATCACAGAGGGATCACGTTTCCCATAAATCATAAAAGCTATAGTGC
The DNA here is from genome assembly GCF_047716275.1 of Strix uralensis. Classification (NCBI taxonomy): domain Eukaryota; kingdom Metazoa; phylum Chordata; class Aves; order Strigiformes; family Strigidae; genus Strix; species Strix uralensis. The sequence goes on along the minus strand of NC_134012.1, from coordinate 5,938,211 downwards.
TTTTTGTACAACTGTTGAGTTATACCAGGCTTCCATTACATTCATGAATGAACTAAACTGCCTAAGCCCCTCCCCTATGCACAAACATATATGTTTGGGTTTTGAATTGTGTTTTAAACAGGAAATACATTGCCTAAATTACTTTATTTAATGTTTAATGAGATATTATTTTAAAAAGGGTGCTCTGATGTTACATTTTCCATAGTAGAAAATGCTTATAGCATAGGAAGAAAGAAGAGCTGGTGACTATGGGATGTGTGTTCCTCAGAAGTTAATGTGGTCGAATGGAATACTTGAGTGTTCTCATCTCCAGCATTGATCAGGTCTTGTATGACTGTAAGTTCAATTTATTTGCAATTCAATTTCTCCATTTTGTTATACAGAGAAGAATACTTGCCTTTCATCAGGAAAGACATACAAAATTCGTAGCTGAAAAGTTCAAATCATGAATAAGAAACAGAACTCATGTCACATTTCATATTCTACTTGCAAAGCTCATCAGTGTTCTTAACAAGGTTATGTCACTTATTTTTGGAAAAAAAATTATTTTCCAAAAGGTTTCAGTAACTCAGCTATTTAATTGGGATCATACATTGTACTTTTACAATATAGTTCTTTTATGGATGTCTTCTAAAAGGTTTCATACATATGTGTTTGATAATAATGATGCTATTTCATGTCTAGGTACTTGTTGACCTTTTTCCTGTTAATGCAATAATTCAGTCTTCTCAGGTACTTCTCATACAGATATGCCAACTCCTTATTTGATGGCACATTTTGAACAAACACATAGGAGCTCATTTTTAGTGATAGAGAAAATTGGATACACTGCTATCCTTATTCGTGATTTGGAAAATTAGTGCATCTTGCCTATTAGAAACACGGTTGTTGGTGGCTTGTCACAATTATACTTATTATACAATTAATATTATTTTCTGGACTGCTACTTATATGAAGGCTTATGGTCTTGAAGAATATTCATGAATAATATTTTTGATATTTCTACAACAGAGGTGATTAATACTGGGATAAAAGTAAGTTTACTCAGTTTAACAATTATTCCAGTGTTTCATTTTAAAATTACACCAGTTTGATATTAAGTGTTTCAATTCAAACATGATTTTTCTTACCTTTCAATCTCCTTTAAAAAAGATTTAACTAGTATTCTACCCTAAAAAATAAATAGTACCCTAAAAAATAAAAAATAAATAAAAATAAAACTCTAGTGCTGTTCCACATCCATCAGATATGCTTTTTGAAAGTAACTATTTTAGAACCATATTTTAAGAACCAGATAATATACACTTGCTCTCAGTAATACCGTATTCTCTGTAAAGTCCTTAATTATTACAGAGTAGTTAAACTACCTCTTGGAGTAAATAAGCATGATGATATCTGACCCTTCATTTATGATACAAATAAAACACACTACAGCTTCTCAGTTCTCCCTGAAGTTTATATGAGATTTAGACCATAAAGAGGGACAAAAAAAGAAAAAAAAAAAAAAAGGAAGAGAAAAAAAAAAAGGCAAGAAAAAAACACTGGTCTGCAGAGAACTAATTTCTTTCAGACTTTCTCTCTGCATGGGAGATTTGATAGCAAGTACCGTAGTTTAAAAGTCTGGGTAAATGCAAATGAAGGAGAAAGTGGGACATCTGGGTATAAAAGTATATTATGTAGTTCCAAGAGGTCCAGTGGCACTTATGTTGTGTTTAATCAAGTAGAACAAAGTAGATATTAGATCCTGGTAGACTATTTTGCTTAGCATTCTACAAGTTGTATTTAAATCTCAGTGGCCTGAATGCTAATTAATAGAACAAATTAATCTTTTTGACCCAAAGGAAATTTACAAGCATGTTCTTCTCAAACTTACAAGGGTATTTATGTAGGCTTTCAATGGCTCCATTGCAAAGAGTGAATAAGAGACGTGTGGCAGTCCCAAATCAAAATTAGGAGGAATCAGGTTTTAATCAATGAGGCTTTTTAGAATGTAATTGTTAGAGTAGAGCAAGGTTGCCACTCAACCCAGTGTCGAAACAGTCTGACATCTCAGAGGAGATTGTTTTCTCAGAAGGAAACCATTTTTTTCCCATTGAAGTTTGTAAATCAATACTGTTCTCTAAAAGTATCCAGAGGTTTTCCTAATGTGTTTTGTTAATGGAGAACAAGGAAGATAAGATTACAATGGTTGCCAAATGGAAAAAGGGATCTGAATGTGAAGAAAAAGAAAATGCATTCTGGTAATTGAGGTACAAACTCAAAAAATGACAGCGTTGCAAGTGAGAATGAGAGCTGAGCAGAGCATCTCTGAAGTACAGGAGAGAAATTAAAAAAAACCATCCCCAGGCTAGTCAATGGGAAATATTCCAAAAGAAGTCCTTTTAGCTGTTATCTGCAGGGTTGGTGGGGAATGTCAAGGAGCTCTGCAGGGTGGAAAGCAGACATGTTTTCACTGACAGAGGCCTTTGAAAGAATATTTTTGCATGGAAAAAAAAGTTTGGGTCACTTTATATTTGAATTAAGAAATTTCTTAAAGCATGAGAAAAGCTTTCCCAAATAAGTATTTACCTCATAAATGCACTGATTTTAGATTTGAAGCCCTGCTCTCCAAAGACACAGCCTTTCCTGCTGTGCACTTGTAAAATTTCACAATATAGAATAGAATATGTCTATTTCACAAATATTTCTCTTTCCCAATAGAAAATGTCAGGTTCACTGACAGTGTTTTTCATCACTTTTCCTGACTACATGCATAATCATTGATTCTCAGGAAGAGCTGGCCAGGTTATTTATTGTTTGTTTGATCATTTCAGAAAAAACAACAAAAGTCTCAAGACCTCTACCAGCAAAAAAAAACCTGTGTGAGCCTACCCTGGGATGAGTGAACCATTCACTCAGAGATAGATCAGCAAGAGACAGGTGGCAAAGCGAACACAAGGAAGAAAATATAGGATGGAGCAAGGTTTGCATTCAGATCTGTCATTGTACTTTAGCATCTTTGTGCCTTTTCTTCTGTCAGCTCTTCCAAGTACTGTTGCAAACTTTACTAAGTAATGTTATTTAACAACTCAACACTGAGCTGTGCAAGTGGCCAGTTGTAAGACCACTTCTCTGACAGATCTTTCTTTCCTTCCCTGAGGGTCTCTGAACATGAAAGCTGTGTTAGACTTCATGGCTGCAGACCATGGAAATAAATCATCTCACAAAGGCAGATCCATACAGTGGTGAATATCTTTTCACTGCCATCTATACTCTGATCCAAATCCATCAATTCTCATCTCTGAAGGGTTGTAACATAACAGCAAAAGTTTTAACTTCCTGCCATTATTACTGTTGTACAACACAGAACATTTTTATCTTGGCACCATTTGGCATTCTGCCCTCAATCTTGCATGCAATGTTGTATGTGCAGACATGTTGCCTAGCTATCCCCATTTATTTGGTTTTGGGGATCAGAAAGGAAAAAAAAAATTGTCACTTCAGCTTGTGTGTCAGGAGAGACTGAGGAAATTCTCACACACACAATCAAGACATCTTTTCAGTAAAAAATTCTACATTTCTCACTGGAAAACAAAAGCAGTCAAGTGAGGACACTTTGCTATCAACACTGAATCTCTGAGACCCAAAGCTGGATAGTGTTTATCTAGCCAGGCAAGCTTTACAGCTCACCAAACTTCTTCAAAAATCTTGCAGCCTATTTGGTCTAAATAGATGTGTGCTGGTGATAGTGAACATCCATAATTGCTACACGAGCACATTGCCTGCCCTGAGAAGAGGTGTAGCATAAAAACAGCCTGTCTGGGGAGTCTTCAGGTGCCTCTCTGACCTTATGAATGCATGTCTAAAATGTCAAGGGTTTTGATTTACAGACTGTATCGGGTCTGGCTGAGCCAGAATTGGTTTTCCCCTGTAGCAGCCCTCATGGTGCTGTGTTTTATGTTGGCAGCTGGCAGGGTGTTGATAGCACACTGGTGTTGTGGCTACTGCTGAGTGGTGCTTACACAGCACCAAGGCTCTTTCTGACATTTCCCCCCCCACAGTGGGACGGGGTGGGCAAGATCTTGGGAGGGGACACAACCAGGACAGCTGACCCCAACTGACCAAAGGGATATTCCAGACCATATGACGTCTGCTCAGTATAAAGCTGGGAGAAAGGAGGAAGGGGGTGGGGTCACCCTTGGTCCTCCGAGGCAACCACTACGCGTATTGGAGCCCTGCTTCCTGAGAAGGCCCGACATCGCCTGTTCATGGGAAGTAGAGAATAAATCTGTTTTCTTTTTTTTGCTTCCGCGCGCGGACCTTTGCTTCGCTTTGCTTATATTAAAACTGCTGTTGTTTTACCCACAAGGGTTGTTTTGTTTTCCTATCTTATTTTCTTTCCCTTCTTTGCCCTGTTGAGAAAAAAAGGGGAAAGGGGGGGAAAGTGATAGAGCGACTTGGTGGGTACCTGACATTTAGCCAAGGTCAAACCACCACACAGCAGTAAAAAGAAAATCAGGAACTCAGCTCAATACAGCATGTACATTGTGACCCAGAAGAAAACAGATAAGAACCATAATTACCTTATTTTAAGTTTTTCCTACTAAACAGATACTCTTATGTAATTTATTGCTAACTATTGAAAACCATTCTCTGTGGGCTGTTTACAAGTGAAAGAAAAATGCAAGTGTTTTTTTCTAAGGCTGGCAGAAAACCCACTTGGTCTGAATTCTCACCCTCATGAAAAAGCCATAACCAAAAGATGGATTTCAGTTTATATATGAAAAAAGATGTCACAGCTGGGATTTACATTAGCCATACCTTTCTAACAGCCATGGTAGCTGCATCCTGCCCTAAACTGTACACATATTGTATGTCACATGCAGTTTCTTCCTTTTTCCCCAAAATGTGGCCCTTCTGAGTGGTGCAAAAATGCTGAGAAAGACCTTGGCCGTAATCTCCTGAAACTCTAAATAGAGTACTGTGTCATTAAGCACCACTCCTTTCTTCCATTTAATTTAAGAGACTACAACACATGAAATATTGTGGGTATTATTTTTACTTTCAACTGTCCCAATCAAGTACAATTGCTGGTCATATATCCCAGTATTATTTAACCCCTTAGTTTCCATTGGCAGTTAGGTGATGGGCTGCAGCTCTAGCGACAGAGTCTGCTCAGGTAACGTATAAAAAATACACCACTCAGCAGTAATGGCACAAAAGCAGTCATTCATAGTATGGACCTCCTCAGCCAAGCAAGCACTTTTACAAGGCATTTTTATCATTATTACTATCTGGATACTCTGCCCTAACAGAATGTAGCAAAATAATTAAACTGAGCAGACTGCCAAAGTACATGCTAATTAACTTTGGTTAACTTCCTTCAGTATTAGCCTATGAGAGGGACATCGTTTGAAATAATTAGGCATTGGAGACCTGTAAAAGTTCATTAACTCATTCATTTTCTAATGCTTTGCCCTCGTTGAACACTTACAAACCTTTGGGACCTGCTGGAATTCTGCTGGCCTTTCATAAGCAGGTGTTCTGTTGTTGCATTTCTGCAAAAAGCAGGAATCTCACATTAGTGTCAAGTCACTTGCTCAGATGAAAATGAAGGACATTGAGCTTTACACAGCACCAGCAGGATGAAAATCTGCATGGTACTAATGTAAAGCAACAGAACAGGCAGGTTTCCTTCAATCAAGGAACGTAACCTGCAGTTCCACAAGGAAAGAATGAAGAAAACTTTTTACTTAAAAAGAAGCATGGCAAGTGACTTTTCACACATTGATCAATACACTTCTTTATGATGCTGATAATTCCTCAAAGCCTTGTCCTAGTCCCACAGAAACCAAAACGAATTTTGTTAATAAACTTTACAGGTGGTAGCTTTTTACCTTTGCTGAGAATGCAGTGATTTAAGACAGTTTCACTATAGCTGTGGTCATTACTCTTCCCAGAAAGAGTAACAATCTTCTTCCCCTTCCTGTTCCTGGAAAAGATATGTACCTTTCAATAACACTGCTGAACCTCTTGAACAAGAGGTGAAACAACCCAAACAAACAGCAACCAGTGCAGAGAGACCAATTCGAGGAAACCAGATGCACCTTGAATATACAGACAAAATCAAAACAAAACAGCATTAGCCTGTCCATTGACACGAACCAGTAAAGCACCTCTTGCTTTAGGTTTCAGTGTAACGATTCTTTTCAAAAAATCTCAATTTGCTCATAAATTTGTGCATGTGTTGCCTCAAACGGCTTAGCGGTATTCTCCTGCTTGTTATGCACACAGTGTAACTCTTTTCCATACCCAAACCACCAATTCAGTAGACTACTAGCTTCCCAAATCACTCATATATCTTCTAACATTTGCACAGCCACCTATGGCATGTCAACACTCTGAGCCCAGAAGAAACATTCAACACTCCTGTATGGTCCCCCAGCCTTTGACTATGGGGAACAACATATTGTTTTGCTGTTAAATTTTTTACAAAGATAGACTTTGGGATATATCTGTCAATAAGTGTAAAAGAAAACAACTGAAAAGAAAAAATGTTCCCAGGTTTGGCAATGCATTAGTATCATTTTTGAGTCAGCTCATGTGTATGGTCATAACCTGAAACAGTCTTCACACACATTATGCATTAATTCCCCTTAGGGTGAACTGGCTCCAGACCAGGACATTGTGCCAAGGAAGCATGAATGTTCCGCAGAGTTGACCTTGGAGATGTGACTCTAATTTATTGTAGCAATAAATTTGAATTTACCCAGCATGTCCACCTCTTACAATCATTGCACAACGCTCAGGCTCCTTATTGTTGGCCTTGTCCTCCCTTCCCTTCCCAAGTGCACACATTTCACAAAGATGACACCATTTCTGTGTGCCTCTTCCCCCAATTCCAGTTTCAAGGCCCTTGTATTGGGTTTGTGTGGCAAGGTTTTGATAGCTGGGGGGCTAGAGGGGTGACTTCTGTGAGAAGTTGCCAGAAGCTTCCCCTGTGTCTGATGGAGCTGATACCAGCCAGCTCCAAGATGGACCTGCCGCTGGCCAAGGCCGAACCATCAGTGACGGTGGTAGTGCCTCTGGGATAACATATTTAAAAAGGGGAAAAAAAAACCCTGTGCAATGGCATCTGGAGAGAGGAGTGAGAATATGTGAGAGAAACAACTCTGCAGACACCCAGGTCAGTGAACAAGGAGGATGAGGAGGTGCTCCAGGTGCAGGAGCAGAGATTTCCCTGCAGCCCCTGATGCATCCCATGGTGAGGCAGCTGTGCCCTGCACCCAGAGAGGTCCACGGGGAAGCAGATCTCCACCTGCAGCCCGGGGAGGACCCCACACCAGAGCAGTGGGATGCCCAAAGGGTCTGTGACCCCGTGGGAAGCCTGTGCTGGAACAGGCTCCTGGTAGGACCTGTGGCCCCATGGAGAGAGGAGCCCACACTGGATCAGGTTTGCTGGCAGGACTTGTGACCCTGTGGGGGACCCACGCTGGAGCAGTCTGTGCCTGAAGGACTGCAACTCGTGGGAGGGACCCACGCTGGAGCAGGTCGTGAAGAGCTGCAGCCTGTGGGAAGAACTCACACTGGAGAAGTTCATGGAGGACTGTCTGCTGTGGGAGGGACCCCATGCTGGAGCAGGGGAAGAGTGTGAGGAGTCCTCCCCCTGAAGAGGAAGGAGCATCAGAGACAATGTGTGATGGACTGACTACAACCTCCATCCTCTGCCCCCCTGCGCCACTGGCAAGGAGAAGATAGAGAAATCGGGAGCAAAGTTGAGCTGGGAAGAAAGGAGGAGTGGGGGAGGGTGTTTTAAGATTTGGTTTTATTTCTTATTAACCTACTCTGATTTGACCTATAATAAATTAATTTCCCCAAGTCGAGTCGAAAGGTATTTAGTAAGTGATCTCTTCCTATCCTCATCTTGACCCACGACCCTTTCATTATATTTTCTCTCTCCTGGCCAGCAGAGGAGGAGAGTGATAGAGGCTTTGGTGGGAACCTGGTGTCTAGCCAGGGTCAAACCACCACAGCTGTACAGATAAATATAACCTAGGTTAAAAATGAAAAAGTTAAAAACAAACAAACACTTCATTTTTTTTCTTCTTGTTTAGGCAGAGATGTGAAGGAGATTTTTTCAGTGTAAATGTTTTCTTGCCTAGGTTCATAACTGTCATGGTTTGAACTCTGCTGGTAGCCAATCACCACGTGGACAGTCATTTACTCCCCTTGCCTCTCCCCCAGTGAAATAAGGGAGGGACAAAAAAAAGAAATTTGTAGGTTGAATAAAAAAAATTTAGTAATAGTAACAAAGCAACAGTAAAAATAATAAGTCCAAACAGGTAATATATAATGCAGTTTCTCGGCGACCAGCACGCAGCCCACCCCCAGCAGCAATCCCAACCGCACCGAAAATCCTCCCATGCCAACCGAGAAACTGGAAATGAAAGAGCACTTCTCGCCTTTATATACTGAGTCTAACGTCACATGATATGGAATACTCCAATGACCAGTTGGGGCCCAGCCCTCCAGCTGTGGTCCCTCTCAGCCCAAGGAAAGTTAACTCTATCCTGGCTGAAACCAGGACAATAACCTAAGGATAACATTACTATATTCTTGGAGATCATGTAAAGACAGTTTAATTTTTTATCTTTAACTTCTGAGCCAAGCTAAGGTTTGGAGTCTAAAGCAGACTGAAGCAGACAAAGGGTTTGCAGCACTAGCAGAAAGTCGGGTCTTGAGGCTCTGAGTCACTTGCAAAATCCGACCTCGAGCTGACTTTCTACTTCAACCCAATCGCACCCAACAGGGAATGTCCACTTGTCCTTCCATGCTGAACCTCAGAGTCCTCTACAGCATGGCCACATGTCTCTATCTCACCCTGCCCTGCTAGGCACCATCTCCATGCCCAGAGGGCTCTGCACAAAGGTGCACTCTGATCTCACGATGAAGACACTGGCAGAGAAGTCACTGTTGGTGGGATGAACCAGGACTGAACAAGTCATTGTGCTTGTGAAGCACTTGCTTTTGCTTGTCGGATGCTTGCCATAAAGCAAAATGCCATGTGGCCAGAACAGCAGGCACCTGTGTTTCCCAAGCCCACCAAAAACCTGCTTTGGAAAGTGCCTTCTCCCAGTCTCCCAATACCTCACTCATCAGCATCTCTGGAGAGAAGATGTCTACAAATGAGTCCCATAAAGCCACTGACACTGTACGACCAGCAGCACTGTTTAACTGAGATAAATATTTTTTCCTCTCATTCTGTAGTTTATACTGAGATATCTGCCTTTCATTTAGAAGCAGAATGAAGCCTTTTAGTCTCATTCAAGTGTCATGTTCACTTACCTTCCAGAAGATTTTTTTTTGTCTCTAATGCTGTTTGTCAGATTGGACTATTTTATAGACGAATATTTTATAGTTGGTTAGACACTGTGGGTGAGTCTGCTTTAAGTTCTTGTGCAGTGCATACAGAGGCATTGGTTTCCTGGCTGGTAATTTAGAGCAGTAGCTTAATTCAGGTGTTTTGAATTCCCTTCTGCAAGGATTTATCTCCCTCCATAGGTAAGGTCTTGGGTCACTGCTACTGTCCAGCCTCCCCAGGGTCTCCCCATACTCTGCCCATGGCCCAGGACCCTGTTTCATCCCAGTCTGGGGCAATCAACCCCTTCCCCAGTGATGCCACGAGATGCCACTGGCCTGTCCTGCTTGGCCATGGGCCATGCTGACCCAGGTCCTACATGTCAGCTGACGCCCCGTGCACCCTGACGCCACAGGCTGTAGGCAGTGTGGAGGTTCCACCTGTCTGTGATTGAGATTAACCCATGAAAATACTCATTTCTCCATCTTCCTCCTTATTACTGCAGTTCTCAGATCATTACACAATATAACTTTTAATCTCTGAAAGAAAGTTAATCTGTTTACGACTATAGCCCATTTGAAAAAAAATTGCCTCAAATTGTGTAATTGAGTGAAGCACTGGGCCAAGAGGAAAATTGTTTTTTTGAAAAAAAAAAAAAATTCATTTCTTTGGTAAGTTCTAAGTCTGGATTTATGGGAAAAAAGTCCCTTCGGTCCACTCTAAGGCTTTTTCCATTAACATTGGGATAAATCATAACACTAGCAATCAATTCTGAATCCTGCAATCTATTGAGAGCTGGTTTCTGCAGCTGTAGTCTGCACTCTGTGTTGATGAACAAGTGTTCATTTCATCCGTTTCACAGGTCCTCAGAATGACTCCAGTGAATTAAATCAGGAATTTTATTATGCATCAAAACTGTAGCATATTGATAAACAACTATGTTGTAAAAATGAACGTCAGCTTGTAGTGCCATGTTTTACAACTTCTATGGAAAGCCTTTCCAGGTGCAGTAGTTGTATTACTTGAGCCTGAATATCTTACATGTCCAGTACAAAACACATCCTCGCCTGTTCATTCACCTTGATCAGCAGCACAGGTTAAATTATTTTTTCTTGTTCTTTATTCATAGAATAGGATACTTCTGTTTACTGCTGAAGTTATTAATTAATCTTTTTCCTCTCCCAAATCTCATTTTCACTAGTGGTCTGAATATTTTGTACATTCTGCCAGAGATACCTGCAAACAAGTTTCTGCATTTTAACTTATCAGCTAATAATGCTGATCTAAAAATCAGATACTTATGCATGGAGATTGATGTTTTGAGTTTTTTTATTTTGTTTTAGGAAAGCTTGGTTTGTTATCAAAAGAAATATTCTTAAAAATTTATATTTAGATCTTGTAGATCAATTTGTTTGTTCCTTACATTCCTGAAACAAAAGAAGTACTTAGAATACTGCGAATTCTTAACTTATTGGCTTTTGGATAAAAGACTTCAAGAATAATTTCATTTTTAATCATTTAACATTTTAAAGTTATAATTTAATTCTAGTTAAGAAGGCAAGCTTGAAAAGAAACTTAGAGCTAAACTTTAAAAATATGTAGCTGAACAATCAATAACTTAGTCTTTTCACATATAAAGGTATTTAAAAGCTAACAGTACCAGACAATTCCATATTGGTGGAAAATTAAAAGACTATATTACCGAATCTGAGTTCTGCAGGTATTCTCCACACTGCAGTAGTCTGAGTGAAGTTAAATTGACTGAAACGCATTCAAGAAATATCAACAGGAGTCAGCTTCAGAAAAGAAGTCTTCCTTTTCAGTCAGTCATTTGGAAAAATGAAGCTATTTTATATTTCATTAAAGCAAAAAAACCTAGACTTTTTTGAATCAATTAATGCTTCTCTTCTTCCCTTCCTCTCTTTCATTACAGCTGTGGTGGGAGTATGGTAGGAAAATACCAATAAATACTCACAGTAAGAAAGAAGATGCAGTACTTTAGGCTAGTATTCCTGCTGACTGTTTTGACATGAAACTGTAGTTTATAATTCTTTGGTTCCTCCCAAGTATGCTAACACCTTCTTCCTCATTTTTCTACTTCCTTACTCTTGGTTTTCTTCTCCCTTCACACACAAACTTGAACATGTGCAATCATTCAAACTTCTAACCTCAATATTCACCTCCAGCCTCAAGGATATCCTATAGCTCATACAATTTAACTTCCGATCTGCACTGTTTTACAGTTCTTTGGACAGCTTTGGGTGAATGAATAAGAAGTAATTGACCAAAAAAAGACCTATTTATTTATTTCTTTTATTTGGCCTGTCCATTTGGCTGCAACTGTAACTGCATATTTTAAGAACAAAAGTTCTGCAGGCCAAAAGACCTATGAGTGATGACAAATTTATTTTATAGCATAACAATACTTCAGCATTTGAGTGGATTACAGACAATTACATCTGATGTGCTAAAAGATAAGTGTATTTTTCTTGAAATTAAAATTAGAATCTCATAGACTTCAGCTGAATTCAACCATATCCTTTGTGAAGCCTACATTTTGGCAGCTTTTAGAATTTTTGGAGTCTTTTTTACCTTATCAAGCCAGTCAGGTATTAAACTCATGTCAACAAAACATTGTTCTTTGGACTATTCCTTTCCAATTAGGAGAATCCCTCATCCTTAACAAATTACTTTCTTATCTATATTGCTTTCATGTTATCACAACTAAGTGCCAAAGCAGTACAATAATATTTAATGAAAAGTCCATGAGACAGGAAAAAAAAAAAAAAAAGAAAAAAGAAAATCTAGTAAGCAGAGCCAGTTTTTCAGCTGTTGTGTACAAAAGTGTAGCTGTTTGGAAGCTGTACTGAGCTGAAGATTTTCTGAACTCAAATATAGTAACAAGAATTTTAATCTGTAGAAAGTACAGATTTCTTTTTTTTTTTTTTTTTTTTTTCACTTTGTAGTCCTTCATTCTCATTACAAAAAGCTTTTCTGATTAATTCTGAATTTTTTAAAATCTTGTCTATGGAATTCAAGGGTTTTTTTCCTTAAAAAAAAGCCCCACCTTGAGTAGCTTTCTAAATTACTCCTCTACTGATTGATTAATATTTCTGCAGTAATTTGAAAAAATAAAAGAGTTTTATAAGCATCATTAAGAAAGATCATTTTGCTAGTATAGCTCTCTAGAGATTAAAACTGAGTGCTGATCTACACAAGGTGTTCTTTAATTTGTATCTTATTTCTGTATAGTAATAGAACCTGGACAATTACATTTCTAAGTTTATTATGAACTTTAAAAGAAAATTAAAGATGCGCCATTGGAAAAAGTGAGATAACATTTTCAAAAACATTGTGTAATATCTGTGTGTTGAAAATAAATTCAAAATACAGTCAGTCAGTTGTTTGGGTGCAAGGTTATATTCTGTATGTATCTCCATTACACATTAAATACAAACATTTTATTAAGGGTTGTGATTTGCATTAGGAACCTAAGGTCTGAAAAAGACATATCTTCCTACATTTTACCGATATATTTCTTGCCATTCTGGGAACTAAAGCATTTCAGGGAACCTGATAGAGTGGAATTGAGATAGAACATACATTAACTTTGAATGGATGGCCTTTGACTCTGAGAGTTCAAAATCCAGTGGAGATTAGGGCAGTTAGCCTCGTGGTTCCAAAGCTAACCACTGCATCAGTTTGATAGCCTAATTTTGAAAAGATTGGGAAACACGCGTAACTCAGTTGTCCTTTCAGCCAAGACAGGATATGTATATGCTATACTACAAAATCATGAAGAAGCTGCTATCTGTTGAATTACTATAAAGCAAAATATTTTCTTGCAGAATGTTTTGGCATATATGGCTGCATTCTGCATGTATGCTCGTATTTTGTGTGTAAAAAAATAGAGGTTGTTTACATCTTTTATGGGATAAATTGATGGGACAGGATGAAAAACCATCTAGAATTTATTGAAAGATGAGAGCATTTCCCTCTCTGGATGAAACCTAGAATGATATCAGGAATCCATTGAAAGTAATGGTAATAATAGTTAACATAATATTTCTTGAAAAAAGTTATGATATCACGTACTTAGAAGTTAAAGTTACAAAAATGTTGGTTGGGAATAAAGTATAAATTTTATTCACAAGAACAAAACTAATTAAATAAGAACTTTCCAAGGATGGAGTGACATTTTGTAATCTTTAAAACAGGATTAGATATCTTCCTCACTCAAAAAACTGCACAACTCAAATTATTTGCAGGAGTCAATGGATTATTCTTAGAACTGCAGAACTGTTGAGGTTAGAAGAGACATCTGCAGATGTTTAGTCCAACTCTTCTGCTAAAATAGGGTCAGCTAGAGCACATTGTCCATAACCATGTGCAGTCAGGGTTTGCATATCTCCAAGAATGGAGACTCCCCAAGCTCTACAAACAATCTGCTACAATATTTGATCTCCCTAAAAGTACATTTCTTATGTTTAAGTAGAATTTATTATATTTCAGTTTGCATCCTTTGCCTCTGGTCCTTGATATGCTTGACTTTTTCTTCTTTACACTCACCCACACCATTAGGCATTTAATACATTGAAAGATTTCACCATGAGGCAAACCAAGTTACCAAAAAACCTCTGCTTTGGGCTGCTGAAAATTTAGGCTGTGGTTTCTCAGGAATTTTGAAAATAATTTGATTCCAAGTGAAATGGACTGAAATCGAGCAGGAAAATAAAATTCTCTTGCAGAGAGGATTCTAGATTTTAGCTATGAACACTGTGTTAAAAAAATGCAATAACCGTAATTTGGTAATTACAAATCTATGCCTGGGGAACATCTGAGATTTAGGCAAAGATGATTTACAACTACATCTTGCTTTTCTGTCTAAAGTATTGCTTCCATTCTCTGCATATAGTAGTTTGATAATATTCTACAGATTTACTTTTTGCATTTAGTTAGTGTTTGCGAGAGTTCAGGTATTCAGAAGACACAGGGCAATTTTAGAAAGTGTTAGACCTTATAGATAAAAAAGGGACATGTTGTGCTACTGATTTTTGATTGCACCATACAGAAACAGTTGATTTATTTTCTTTACATTGAAAATAAACATCAGTCCCTCCCTGGATTAGAAGGAGAATAGGTTCAAAGCCAGAGTATCTTGAAACAGGCTCTGCAAATGGGTGACACACCAAGACAATTTGGTTTCTCTCGTGTGCTGCCCTGATGGTCGAATGAGATTTCTAAAGCTCTTAGGTTTGGCTCAATGAATTTGAAAATATTTGAAATTTTTTTTCTAGAAGATCAATAAAAGTAGATTAAACCCAGCCGTTTTCTGTTACAAAGTTTCCTATAGTAACACACAGTATTTATAAAGTCTATCAAGTAAACCCATTTCTGTAACACATTTCTGTCGATATATATCCATTTTTCCAATACAAATTATATTGTTTCATAGTTGCAACATAATGTAGATATATGCAGCACAGAGTGTTATCAAATATTCTGAAAAAAAAGTAAACACTTGAAGAAACACAAGATTATTTAAATTCAGATATTTTATAATAAGCTAAATGCATTTGAAACCACAGAAGTTAGTGTTATTATTTATTCTTTTAAGCGTACCATCCTAAGATGCCTTAGAACTTCTAGGGGTAAACATCTGTTTTAATTTTCCTTGAAGTATCTCTTCCTTTTCAAGAATTTGGCTCAATAATTGAATTTAAATTGACATGCCAGGAAACAAGAAAGAATCAGTTTTCACTGCTTTTATTTAAAGTTGTTTAGAAGTCCCAAAGAAATCAATTGTTATGTATATGCACTTTAAATGTCAGCAAATGTGAAATGAAATGGAATGAATTTTTGATGACATCAGGAAAGCCAGCATTTATACATTAGTTGTATTAGAAAATTGCCCAATATACCCATTATATGTTATAGTCTGTCAGCATTTCTTTTAGAAACACCGGTATTTCACATCCCATGAAAGGTCTCTCTGATTCATGGAATTTTGGTCTTAAACAAATTTTGGAATACATTCTTAATTTTCAGGACTGTGAAAAACTAAATGCATGGGATTTTCCATATTTCTCTATCTAATACTGAATTGTTTTATGTTTCACAATGAGCGCTTGTTGGCATCTAGCCTATGCACAGTGTAATGCTATTCATCATTTAAAAAAATTAGTAAAATGTAATGTTCTGAGTGAGAATATGGAATGATGGATGTCTAATGTATGTAGATACTATGCAGAGAGGACCTCATTAGGTTTATTATGCGTTTTTGAATACAATCAAAATAGAATGAAAATATTTTCTTTCTTTTTCCAGTATTAGTAATATATTTGTTTCTGTTTCGTTGGATTCCTTTATAAAGTTCATAAAAGCAAAGCTTCTTGCCCATTTTCCTCTCTGTTTTACAAGCTACTGGACCTATAATAAGTAGCTTGTTCCAAAAGAACAAAAAGTGCCATGTCTTTTTTTCAAGCACTTTCGTACGTGCACGTCCTCCTTAACATTCCTTCACAGAATATCTTTGAACACTGGGAAGACTAACAGCCACTTTACAAAATCATTGAGCACAAATCCACATCTATAATAATGTTTATGAGAAACTTTAAAGGGGCCAGTGAAGACTATCAATAGCTTATCACGGTCTCATAAATCAATATTCCTTGCAGTGGTGAGGATTTATGGTCCAGACTGAGAGACTTAGGATGCTTATCAGATACTCAAACCTGGAAAAAAATAAGCTTTTAATTCAAATATGAAGTAATATTTGTAATCAAACTATCACTTCTGTGCTAAAATTCCTGTCTTATAATAGTTATAAAAGTGAAAATATTCCAGGCTAAAGAGAGAAACAAGTGAAAGCATTGAACTTCTTTGGGCAGGACAGTTCGACAGAACTAGCTACAGTACCTTCAACAATATTTGTGATGTGTTCTCAGCCCAGTTTTTCGTTTTTTTAAAAACAAAATTCACACACATCAGGATGTACAGAGTAACTGCTATCAGTTTCCCCATGAGTAGAGATAAAATTACTTCTCTGTTACTCTTTATTAATTACATGTGATATCAACTTCTACCAGTAGGAAAATAGAAGGACCTTTTTATGTTGCTCGCCATGATCTGAATCCTTTCAGAGACTCTGCTTTCTATGATATTGTTTCTCTTTATATGAGCACAGGCACATTCCTTTTATCTACATGTATATCATTGCATTTGCTTGTTTATAACTAATTTTGTTTTAGTCAGACACAGATTCTAAAGTAATCATCGGAAATACCTTTCTCTATTGATAATGCTTTTACTTATCCAGACAGTAAAATTAGCTTTGAGTTGAAATACATGGTTATGGTGTACATGGCATTTTGTAAAAAGGGTGCAGGCTTCCAAACTTACAAGAACTGTGTGAACCAAAATACCTATTTTGTTATTAGGACAGGGACTGAAGCAAAGCTGTGCTTCTGCAGACAGTAGTCAAGGGAAATTAACTAGGCCTGGTTATATGACAGATCTGGGGATCATTATCAACAGATATATTAAAGCTTGCTTTAGTAGTCACAGTGTGTCATGATACATGGCTTTCTATGTTATTTTATCACCTGGTAATGTATATGTAAAAGTAGGGATTTTTTATGCAGCAAAATTTAATTCAGAATTTAAGTTGGATTTGATGTTTTTTACTCCAGTGGCAACACACTTAGAGAAAAATGAAACATCTATTGTAATTACCTACATAGCTCCTATTACTGCACTAAGAGCCAAAATAATGATTTTATATATCTGCACTGAAACAGGGAGGTGACAAGAACCATATCCATAGAAAAAATAAAGACATTGTGATTCAGTTTTAAAGTTCCAACTCTCCAAAAACGTGTATAAGAAAAACATTCCTTGCAAACTATAGGAATGAAATTGAAGAGGAGATAGTCCACATGATTTGAGAAGGAAGGGTGTGTAGAATATCAGGCAACATTCTTCAACATACACCAATCCTCACTGACGTGACTAATTTTTTTAAGGTTGTCAGGCCTGATTCTCAGGGGAGAAATCAGTGTCCACAATGACTTAGTCGTCTGTGTCACTGTACAGATCCAACCCACTGTGTACTGTGGAAAAATGTGTAGTCAGATCTTTGTGGTAAATGAAAGTTTCATTGTATTATGGTAAAATATAATCTCTTTTGCTGAAAGATTACATGGTTAGTTTCTTTTTCACCTCAAGAGACAATGAGATTATGAAGTACAAACCATCAGTGGAAGGTTAGGCTACTTCCTCCTCAAGTAGATGGAAGAAAATTTATGCATCAGGTGATGGCAGAGATGAAGCTATATACACGAGATATATTCACAAGACATGAGATTTAAATATTCGCTTGTGCACAAAGCATCAGGTTATCACCCCCCTTCTGTATGTTTAAGAGAGTTGTAGGGAGATGAAAGAATGTTGATGAATCATGCCAACTCTGCACAGCTACTGCTTTGACAGGGAAAGAATGAGGCAGGCAGATGGATCTTGCTCACGCTTCCCTGTGTAATTCATTCCTAATACAAGGAGAAAAAACGGAAGCAAGGCCATTCACAATGATACTCCTAGGTGTATATCATGAAATACATCTTAACAGGTTTGCTCCTTTACTGATGCTCTGTACCTCACAGAAGTCAAGGGAAAATCACTGGTCTTTCCACATGTGCATGTCAGTTCATGTTCCATGTTATTTTTCATTACTGTGTTTGTGATTGGGGTGAATAAAAGTTTCGCTGCATATAAGCCAGATAAAGTGAAAGTGGTTCAGGTACTACCATGGGATTTGGGAGTCCTGCTTTAGTTTCCTGCTCCTATCAGAACTTGTGATATTAAGCAAACTGATCAATAATCAGGTCCTCAGTGGAATTTCAGGGTAAAGGTTCAGAAGTATGTCCTCCACAATATACAGGGGAGTTAGATGCTTCAAAGTGGATCTCATAAAAAACTGACTGAAAAATAGAACTGCCCTAGACAACCTGTAAAAAATGCTGAGGGATTACAGCATCGTAAATCCAAGCTGTCTCCAAAGTTTGAGTTATTCTTTCTATTTGAGATGGGTAAGCTTGAAATGTTTCTTAAATGTTTTTTTATTTTAGAACTCAGAACAAGATCCTACCCTTTCCCAGAGCCAGCAGAAAGATCAGCATCTTTCTGTGCAGCAGCTGAAAGGTTAGAGCATTCCACCACCACCACCTGGGTCAGATGAGTCCTGTTTCCTTTTCTCTGTAAAAGGTTCAAAACACACATCTGCTTCCCCAGACAGTACCAAACACATCAAATGCCACTCCATGTTAGAGCAATGGGAACTATTAAACGTAAAGGATGTGATTTTGTCCCTCTGTAGTTCACATTGCTATGGGAAGCATGGTGGAAAACAGCCTGAACAGCCGCCTCTTGGCTACACAGAGCTGTGTTTTAGAGCTATCAAAAATAAGTAGTGATCAGGGGGTGTGACACGAAAATCAGAGAAGCTTATGTGAAAGTGACTGCCTTCTGAACTCAAATATCTCAAGAACTGCTAATAACGCAGTCTTTCTGAATTACTTTTTACTAAATTTCCTTTTTAATGAATAGTATACTTCCAGAAAGCTCATTTTTTCCACTCCATAATTCCTAATAACTGACACTCATTTGAAGAGTTTGTGATCCCTTCCTGTAATTTAGAAGCTTTTTCAGGAAAGGGGAAGTTTCTGCAAGTTACTTGATAACTTGAGATGAACAATCTCATGTAAGGGTTGTAGAGCTCCATTACCTCTGAACTAAAAATCCTGATGGAATGGAAGTGATGAAGGGAAACATCATTCAGTTCCTCATCTCCTGCGTATACTGCCAGATCGGTGTTCAGGCTTTTGGGTAAGGTTTGCTGTACAGGTTCTTGTGGAGCACAGGGTCTGCAGCCATTCTTCCATCTGATCTTAATCAGATGTCAAAGAATAGGCAATCCTATTCATGTGAGAACACATGACTACTAATGTACAACGCAGAAAATATTTCTTTTTCAATTTTGTGGAATCATTTTTAATAGCACACAGCTATCAAAATCATTCCCTTTTCAGTCTCACTAAAAACATGGAAAATATTTACATTTTCTTAGCTTTAAATTGATAATAGCTACATAAAAATAAATAGTCTTTTTTAAATGGGAATGTTTTTATTTGAAAATGAAAAGGAACAAAACATACTATATTTACTCACCACTTATTCTGAAAATAAGTCCATTTTAGCAAAACAGGAAATATATGACTTATGGGGAGAAAAAGCATGTATTTGAAGTGAATATTTTATAAATCTGTATAAGGAGACTTGCAGTAATTATAAGCATTTGCAAAAAATATAAGCTTCTGTTAGTATGTGAATGTGATAACCATTTAAGAGTAACTCTGATGCTAATAAGGATTTCACTAGCTTCACTGAACATTGTAACAGCTTTTTTTATATCCCATTGTGTAGTGGAATGTCTGCCTAAATCAAAGCTTTTTAGTACTTTCACTGTAGTCAGTGCATAACCTCCCTCAAAATTGAAAACGGGCATATATTTTTGGTTCATTTTGAATCAGAGTGAAAAAAAAAACATCCTTCAGTTAGTCAGTCAACAACGTCCCTCATGATGATGCACTTCAAGCCTGGAGGTGAAATATATATTTTTGCATCATGAATTGAGAGATTAGCTAAAGATGCTGAACAGTCAATAAACAATGCAGAGCTGTTTAGAAAATTATTATAGACAGAATCTTATGGAACAAAAAAAGGTACCTTGTAAATTGATATTTATTTTAAATTAATGATTACAAAATCTGTCTGGCTTTGCAGTGCCTCATAAGATTAGTTAAGCCATGGTAAAAACTCAACCTGGTTATGAATTTTGCCAAAATATACAAAAATACTTCAGTAGTAAATAAGAAATCTTGCTGCTGAAGAAGCTACCTTTTTTAATATCTATCTCTTCCAGGAGAGTAAATATGCCATAATCATAGAACAGCTTGCTTTTAGTCTGTTCAAAACAACATTGACTAGAGTTGTACATCTCCAAAATTAGAGAAGTACAACATGGAGTGGTAACAGCAGGAATAACCTCTGAGATCAGGTTCAGCGGACGATATATTAATGTAGTAGTGTGAATGGTTTCAGGCTCTTCCTGGGGCCACACTACAGGCAGGTTTTGTTCTGCCAGCATTTTTAATAAGTAGTGGAGGCATCTTTCTTGAAAACATTCCTTACAGCGGGACAAATTTATTCTAATATGTTCTTTTTTTCCATAACTGAAAACATTTCTTCCCCATGACGTAATATCTTTCAGACAGAGTTTAAATATTTAATTTACAAAAGGAATACTCACCTAAATTTAAGTATTACATTCAAATTGCATCTCTGAAGATTTATGTTTTCTTATTCCATC
Organism: Strix uralensis; assembly: GCF_047716275.1. Classification (NCBI taxonomy): domain Eukaryota; kingdom Metazoa; phylum Chordata; class Aves; order Strigiformes; family Strigidae; genus Strix; species Strix uralensis. The sequence continues at coordinate 5,917,449 of NC_134012.1, read as the reverse complement.
ATATTGACAGCTTCTTGGCTTTTCGGGGATAATGATACTGTCCCAAAAATTTAAGATTAGGAAGCAGTCACACTTTGGTCATTTGAGAAATACATATACAGGTGTGTACATTGCAGCTAAACACACAAAGATGCACAGCCACAGCCACAAACCCTGAATTTTCCCATGCAGATTATTAGCCCAAATATGTGCTTCATTTTCTTTTGGTTTTGACCCATTAGTACTTATAAAGTAGAAAAGATGTGTTCTATGTTCTCATCATTTTGCACTAGGAATTAGCAAAATTGTATTTTTAAAGCAAAACAATGAATTAAAATAGTAAGATTTCAAAACGGATGGAAATAACTATCACCTCCCTTTCTACTTTTTATTAGAATCTACTGAAAATCAGAAATTAACTGCTGATATAAATTTTGATATTGCCTGCTATGTTATATCATATTAATTTATTAGATCCTGACATATACTACATTTAATTGGAATTTATATATAATAATTGCCATTCACTTTCTTAGACTAGCTAAAAGTGTAAATGTATTTTAATTTGACTAATTAAAATAAATTGTAAAGAACCATTATGCCACATATTGGTATTGGATCATATTACCTGCAGATCTGTGTGAATTTAATGAGGCAACTTTTTGACTTATGTGTTGTGTTAGCCTAGAAGAGAAACTGCAGTTTTACCTTGTTTATGTTGTTGAAGTTTTTATTATCCGTATACTTCTTCACTTGTTAAAATCCCATTCTCAGTTATGACATAGAAATGGGCACAAGTTAATCGTTTTTGTATAATTAAAGCAAATACCTCATATTTGATCTTAATTTTTACTCTTCCATTTCATACAACATAAACTAGTTATCCTGGTTTGAAAATGGGCATCAAACTGACTCGTTTATCCTTCATTAATCAATATTGATCTGGTTTGTGTTCTGTTTAATTAGCTGTTGAATTCTCTTTTGTATTTTTCTCCCTTTTTATCTTTCTTATCATTTTTACTGCTTTTTTTCCTAACACTAGAAGATCTGCAGCTAGACGCAGTGGTAACTTTTGTGGCTCAATTATCAATTAAACTAAAATTTTTGGAGACTTAGAAAAATTCATGAGTGTTTTATCTATTTCGGCAATCTTCCTTAGACATCTAGAGTTGATCCCTGCTAGATACAGTCTACAAGATCAGGAAGACTTGAGTGCACTTAATATGGCTCCTCTCGTATTAGTATCAATCAATTTTTAATAGAGTGACAACACAATTCTGCTTTTTCTATATATCCTAATATTTCTCTATAATATTGTTTTTCTGTTTCCACTGAATGACCTAGACATATCTTACAACCGAACTGCTGTGAGATATTAATGTGTTTTCTTTTTTTTAAAGTTCATTTTGATATATATTGGTAATTTACTTTAGCCCTTCCAGTATGTATTCTTATGCAATTGTTGGCAAAAAATTCTACAGTCATGCTACCCAACAGATTTAAGTCCTTTTCTTATAGTCTCCCACTCAATACTAAACTAAAACATTGTCCTGCCATCTGTAAAGTATGATTTTTTTATTTAGTCAATACCATCTTGCATTTATTGTTCCTGATTTTTTTAAGAGCAGTAGGACCCCTTTTCACATGAATTTTCATAGAATCATAGAATCATAGAATGGTTTGAGTTGGAAGTGACGTCAAAGATAATCTAGTTCCAACCCCCTGCCATGGGCAGGGACACCTTCCACTAGACCAGGTTGCTCAAAGCCCCGTCCAACCTGGCCTTCAACACTTCCGAGGATGGGTCATCCACAACTTCTCTGGGCAACCTTTGCCAGTGTCTTACCACCCTCACAGTGAAAAATTTCTTCCTTATATCTAACCTAAATCTACCCTGTCAGTTTAAAACCATTACCCCTCACCTTACCACTACACCCCCTGATAAAAAGTCCCTCCCCATCTTTCCTGTAGCCCCCTTTAGGTACTGGGAGGCCACTCTAAGGCTGAACTTGCTGAGGGTGCACTTGATCCCGCTGACCATGTTACCAGCAAAGATGTTAAACAACACTGGTCCTAACCCCGACCCCTGAGAAACACCACTCGCCACTGCTCTCCACTTGGACATGGAGCCATTGACCACAACTCATTGAGTGCAACCATCCAGCCAATTCCTTATGTAATGAGTAGTCCATCTGTCAAATCCACGTTTCTCCAATTTAGAGACAAGGATTTTACACTGCTGGACAGTGTAAAATGCTTTGCACAAGTTCAGGTAGATGACCTGCATTTCTGCAAATTTAACTTTAAGAAATATAAATTATTATCATAAGCAATGTGACAAGAATAAAAGCTTTAGTGTATTATATATCCCTTGGATTTTAGCAAACGTTTGTTACTATCCTTAAAAGGCAAACAGGGCATGCAGACATAACCAGTTACAAGTCTATTTGCTGCAGAAAATCTTCCTACTTATTTTTGCTCTTCCCCATATAACACCACTGTCTGTTGACCTGTAGCTGAAATGGAGGAAGATGCAGATGGTAGGTTTTCATTGCTTATATGCAGAGGGACTTATTAGAGCTTCTTAAAGAATGAGCTTATTTAGTTTCTATTATGTAACTTCAAAGCACTGAGTCAGAAGATTAAATTCCTTTACATAGTAAGTAAAATGAGGAAAAAAAAATCATGTTAACCAGTACATTTTTTTTTTTTGGGGGGGGGGGGGGGGGGGGAGAACTTGGAAAAAGTGCTATTAAAAATCATGGTATATTTGAAATTTTTGAGCTACTTCACAGAATCCTAGAGAAACTCCTGCCTCATGTAAGCCTTAAATTCTAGGGAAATATTCCATAAAGTAGATTTTGTCCTTAATGATAAGGGCATTATATAGGTATCTAAATTTTACAGGTAACTAAAATGAGATGGTTTATATTCTCATCTATAACTAGAGAATATAAATTCAAACAATTGCACTGTAGATAGAGTCATAAACAAAAAAAAATCCTGGGTCACCTTATCAAACCAGAAAAGTCATGACCAAGATGAAAAGAAGCTTTCATTTCATTTCCAAGACTTCAGCACTTCTAAAATCCTTCAAAAGAAACTATGTACTTTTAAAATAGTTTAATTCAAATTTTTAAAAATAAAGAATCAAAATTACTTAGAAAATCCGTTTGTATTTGTATGGACTGACATTCTTTCTGTCAGTTCAGACTATTTGCAACACTGGATTTGTGCAAACATATTCTGGAGAAGAAAACTGGACATTATATGACTTTTCTGACTCTGTTTATCATGCGTGATGAGAATGATGCTGAAACAGCATCCAAAGTTCTAAGACAGTCACTAAAGACAAACACCCAGAACCTGCCAGATGCAGATGCCTTACGTTGCTTGTCAAACCTAAATTTTAAATCTTCAATGAAAAAAACAAACAGCAAGGAACTTAACTAAACATGAGTTAAAAAGACTGCATACTTGATAGTCATTTTCATTTTTCAAGGTCAGGAAAATGCCTTCTCTTTCCTTACACACCATTATTTCTCACACTTTTGGAAATCTACAAAAATGGATTTTTTTTTTTTTTTTTTTTTTTTTACAGTTTTCAAGGTCACCCAGCGTAATGGAGAATTCAAAATTTGAATTTGAAACATCTTATTTGTTTTAACTATAGTTGAAGGTTAGAGCCTAGATTTTCACTAGCCCAATCCCAAATGTCAGTAATTCTTCTCTTTAAGCCTACAAGGTTTCTTTCTAAATAACACAGTCACTTGTTGTCATGAAAAAATACAGCAAAAATCCTGTATTTGTAACTTGGTAATCTAGCTCTAAAATAAACTTTCTGCTTACAGGACCTGACCAGATTATTATTTTTTACTTTAAGCTCAAATTTCAGATATCCACTTTGGTAGCAGGAGTGTTTCCAGATGGTAGTGCCTGCCTGACAGTGGAATGAGGATAGACCCTCTGTCCGACCAGGAATTCTGCTAAAAATTAAAAATTTTAAAAAATAAAAAAGTACCCAAGCAGACCAAATCTTCCAGCACATACAGTTGTGGACTTTCTGTGAAAGTTTGCTCAAACACATGCCCAATTATTCATGTTTATTAAAGGAAACATTTTGATGATTTTCACACTTTATATAATACTAACATTTTTGCAATTATATACAGGTTTTATCTTGATGTTCTCTTTTTTTTTTTTTATTATTTTTTACTTTTTTTTTACAAAAGTGTCCACTTTGTGCACTTGGCAGAGCAACAGAAGAAGCCCACTTCCTCTTCTTCCCTTTCTTTCCTGCAGCACTAATGAAAGAAATAATCATAGACCTAGAAGGGAATATTGACTTGAGTAAAACTAGTTTCACATCCTTGTCTCTTAAAACAGGAATATCAAGTTGGTACCAATATAATGAGGGAAAGAAATAACACTGAAAATAATCTAAGGCAGAAATAGCCCCCATGTGACAAGAAGAGAGGATTTGCTATGCCTCTCAGACAGTCAGTGTCAGATGTCCCCCAACTCCCTCGCTGAGACGTGAGGAGGACATGGAGCAGGAGACAGAGCTGGAGACACACTGCAGTGCTGCCCTGGGAGCTGTCAGATCCACCACATCAAGTGAGCGAGACGTGGAATGTACTGCAAGGTGATGGGTATCAATAATCCTCTTCCTTTAACCCTCCCCTGACCCACCGGGAGGGGCCAGTAAAGATGTTATTGATGAGAGCAAGGGACAGGCAAATAACTAAGAGACCTAAGGGACTAATCTACCTAACGGACTGTGTGAAACCACAGAAACAAATGGGATATTTGTATGAGGCTGGAAAACCAAATGAAAGTATTTCTGTGCCTGGTAGAAGGTATGAGACAATGTAAGAGTCGGTCAGAAGATCAGCATTGTCTCAACATTGATATCAGGGACATGGACAGTGAGGTACCCGACAACGGCCTGTTTGGAGTGCAGTTGCCGACCCCTGGAACGGAATGTGGTGCAAAGGCTCCTGAATGCAGAAGTGTGTGGCACAGCCAGTGCTGTGCTGTTCTCCTGAGTACTGAACCGTGTGGTGCAGGCAGTGCAGTGCTGTTCTTTGGTGCCTGAGCCGTGCAGTACGAAGAGTGTTGTGCTATTGTTCGGTACCTGGGCCTAGCCAGAGCGGTTAGTGATAATTGCATAGCCATTGTCAAAAAAGATGGATCGCGACTGTTGCCATAACATCGATGAAGAAATCATGAACCTCAGATGAACTTTGCTTCATTATAATACCAAAACACACCTCCTGGTTGAAGGTTACCCGCCTCTGAGACTGACCACACCTCGGACACTCCCCCCTGCGCACGCGCGATGGCCTTGCTCGAGAAGGGTGGAGATATGATAATTGAATTCTGAGGAGGGCGGAGACCCCCGAGGCAGAGGTGGAGCAAGGTGTGTTACTAAGCATAAAAGATGACTTCTGGACAACGAAAATTGGAAGCTTCCCCACCAAGGACCACGACGATTGATGACGCAGCATCAGCTGGACCCGGGACCGTTAGGACGTCGTGAGATCAGCGGTGGTAGCTATAACCTCTCTCCCTCTTCTCTCTAAACTTAACTTTACTTTTCTCCTTTGTTTCACCCATCTCTAACTATCGCGTGCCTCTTCACAGGCAACCCAATAAAGTTTCACTGTTTGATTACTGCTATCCCCTTTGGTGTTGGTCACCTTAATTTTGCACTTTCGAGATCGTAGCAAATGAACCATCACGAGTCCACCGAGTGGACCGTGACAGACAAAAATAACAGAAAAGTATTGAAATGTCAATTAGGTTTGAAATGTGTATAACACCTCCAGGTAAAGATGATGGTATACACTGTACATGAATGAATTAAGTAAATGTAAAAGAAACCTTAACATTTTGAGTCAAAACTCTGAGGGAGAACTTTGAGATTGTTTCTACTGGGAATATATGAATCTGCTTCTAATTCCCAAGTTTTGATCTAATTATTTCAATAATATCAGACAATAAATATTGAAGGGAGTTATGCCATTATGATAAATTTAAACTTCTGAGATATTTAAAAACCACTTGGGTAATTACTTTTTGAAATAGAGAACATGAGTGAAAGAAATGCTACTACAAGGATTGTGAATTAAGGAAAAGATTAAGGTAGGGTTGTCAACTGAGTATATTGAAACGAGAGCATGTGTGAAGGACATTGTAGTAAATTTCACAAGGACTCTAACTACTGGACATCATTTACCTTCTTTATTTAGACTTTGGCCTGCAAACTGGGCTTTTTATAGCTAAACTGTTTAGTGGCATGAGATTGGGAAGAACTGTTCATGCAGGAAGGATTACAAAATTATACAGGAAGAATTGAATGCTTTTGGAAGGGGAGAAATAAAATGGGATTGTGTTTAGTAATAGAAAGTAAAATGCCTATATAGATCTTGTACTTGGAGGCTAATAACAGGTTTTTTTTCCTATGGAATGAAGGATTATTAGAAACAGAAGAAAACCTGTGAATTCTAGCTGGCCCCAATGTGCGAAAACAACAAATGTGATCCTGGATTTCAGGATTCCCACATATACACAAAAGAGTTGCAAAAACCCTAACTAGCTTTAAGTTGCAGCTTGATAAATTGAGCAATAAAATATATGATATGGTTGACTGCTGCACTGTGGGACCAGGCCCAGTGATCCGGACAATTGTTCTGGAACAACAGTTCATTCTTCCAATGTTTTATTTGATGGATCTTCCTTTCCAGATCTCTGTGTCATAGGCATTGCAGGGGGCAAAGGTTGCTTAAGGTGTGTTTTGTTCAATGATAGTGGCTGTAATTGTTTGGTGACACTGCTTGAAAAAACCCTAAAACTTTAACCATGAGACTAAGTTGCTTATGAACACATTTGCATAAATTCTTCACTTTGAGAATTCAGCCATATGAAATAGAGTGCCTTTATCTTACAGCTACCATCAATTATATTTTGCTGCCTTCTAAAGTGAGTACATTTTTCTGAGAATATACTTTGCAAACCATCTTCTATTTTTAAGTGACATATAGTAGGTTGTTTATGAAAAGACTAGGTTAGACCTTATATACAATTTTGCTGCATAAAGTATCTTGAAGCACAAATGATCTCAAGAGATCTCAGAAAAAAAGAACCTCATCAAAGCTCCAGATTTTTTTCAGGAGGCAAATACTGCCTATTTAGAAGCAGGCTTTCTGCTCTAAATGTGACATTTCTGCTATTACTTTAGCTAGAGATACGGATATCTAGTTCACCCACAAAGAATGTCATAGAGTGAGATATTTTCAACTACTGATGAGTCAGCAACTGAAAAAGTAATAAGATCACAAATGGAAATTAATCTATTTTTGTGCTGTTACAGGGTAGATTCTCTGTTCCTCAGCTTTAACATGGTTTCTGTAGTTGGTTGACCCTGGCTGGATGCCAGGTGCCCACCAAAGCCACTCTATCACTCCCCTCCTAAACTGGACAGGGGAGAGAAAATATAATTAAAAGCTTGTGGGTTGAGATAAGGACAGGGAGAGATCACTCACCAATTACTGTCATGGGCAAAACAGATTAGACTTGGGGAAATTAGCACCTCCTCCCACTCTTTCTTCACGACCTTGGTGTCTGCAGGGTTGTTTCTCTCACATATTCTCACTCCTCTCTCCCACTAAAGTTGTTCTTGCACACTTTTTTCTCCCCTTCTTAAATATGATATCCCAGAGGTGCTACCACTGTTGCTGATGAGCTTGGCCTTGGCAAGTGGTGGGTCCATCTTGGATCCAGCTGGTGTTGAATTTGTTGGACATAGGGAAGCTTCCGGCAGCTTCTCATAGACCACCCCTGTAGCCCCTTCCCGCTAACAAAACCTTGCCACACAAACCCAATATACTTTCATATACAGTGTCATGAAAATATTTTTCTAGAAAGTACACAGATCCTCTCTGCAGCTCTCTGAGTAGCTTCTCTGATCTTTGTTCATTCATAAAGGTGCCTGCAAAATTTCAAAAGACACACAGCATCACCAGGTTCAATGTGTCAACTGACTTGCTTTTCACTTGGGTGGGAATTTAGACTCTGCATCCTCAGGTGAGTGACAAAAATCAGTGTGGTCCATCTGGGCCTTTGAATTATTAACAAATAGACTAATTTTTATGATAATACAGATTTTCAGCATCAAAATCTCACATTTAAAGTTTTCATTGCATTTGACAGTTAATGTACTGACTTGAATTTATGTATTATACGTATAATGTGTAATGTTTAAAGCAAGTTGATAAACAGCCCTCAGTTTATAACTCTACTTAAAAAAATCATTGAAAAAGAGAGTCTTACCTTGCAAAACATTTCTGAGTGCATTACTTTTCAGATGATTGAAATCAAATGGTACTTTTTTGACATATAATTAAAATATTCTTGGTTATGTTATCATACAGACTGTTCTTTTCTACTATTATCATAAATTATAGTGCTATAAAATAAGGATTAAAATGTGCACAGTTCTCTGTTTTAAACATACGATTACAATTATTCTCTATTAAAGTTCTAAATAAGTGTCAAAATTCTAAATTTACATAGATACTAAGCTACATGGAGGAAACAAAGGTGAGGTGCGTGGGTACAGATACAATGAATAAGTTTGGTTTAGTTAACTAGGTTGTAATTCAGACTCTTTAGGCTCTGTTTCTGCAGGGTAAAACACAGAGCTATGTCAGATATTGGTAGATATCTGCAAAAGTGTTTTTCTGTCTGTCTGAGGAATTACAGATCTCAAGTCAGTTTGACGACCAGTGAGAGCACTGAGCATGCAACATCGGATTTACAGGAAATCCCTGTGCCACCTCCTGGATGCAGCCATGGTCAGCTGAGGAGGTCTGTTGTGCAAATCTCAACAAGACCTAAATGTCAGTTGGTGCTTCTCTGCTCAGCTTGCTCAAAATTTCTGTAGTTCTCAGCTAGAAATCAGTATTTAAGTCAACCTAGAATGCCCAGAGGATGTGAAGTCTACGTTGGTCTGAACTCCAAGATTTTCTAGCCTGGATGGTATCCGCCACATGGTGATGGCTTAGGGCAGATGCGACAATCAACAGTGCCTCAGGCGCCTGAACTTCAGGCCTAGGTAGAGACTTTGGTGAACACAGGCATATACTTCAGCTCAAACACAGGGCTAAAACATGCCCTGGATGCCCACTGTATCCCAGGCCATGCCTGAAGGTCTAAACAGTAGGAAGTTGTGTCTAAAATACAGATATAAAGTTAATATCTAAAGAATTTTACTGGCAAAAACATAGTCAGATCTATGAAAGAGAAACTATAAATTCAGACATGTTTCACATTTTTGCTTACTATTTAGTTTCGTGACTTCTGTATTTGTAAAAAGCTTAGGAAAACAAGGTCCAAACTAGTCTGAGAGATATGGCTATATAAAAATTTATGAACTTTGGAGCTCTTAACCCTTGGTCTAGTAAACAGTCCAGCACTTTCCATACTGAAACAAGACCTAGACATGCACTGGAACCTCACACATTTGTAAATGTGGGAAAAAAATTACCAAAAACCGAAACCTGTGTGAGTTGGTGGGCAGGTTGGAAAAGAGCCATGATAAGCTAGTGGAAATGTCTCAGGAATCAAGAATATGAGCCACACTATGGAGTGCTCCTACGTTTCTACATAGACATAGCCTTCAGCAATGCAGCCTATTAATAACAGTAATGAACACAGTATGCCCAACGGAATAACAGATGTACCTCCTTGATCAAGCAGTGGGAGAAAACAATGCAGAGGAAATGCAAAGTGTTTATATATTCATGTCATAGTTATATATAGCAGTTAGCAATAAATAAATCGATTTAAATATATGTGCGTAGATGTGTGTTTCTGTAGAGATATATACACACACATACATACAGCCATACATACAGCCTCAGTGGTTCTTATCAGTATAGTTTGAGCCCCTCATACATATTAATAAATTTAGCCTCAAAATACCCTTGAGAAGTAGACAATTATTATCATATAAAAAGAAGAAATGTAATACATTGTAGCATGAAGTAAATAGTAGGAAAAAATAATGCTACAAAAACCAGTAGAGGTAACCAAAAAGAAGATTTCACAGAGAGGTTAAGATTAAAACCAGAAATCTTTAAAGTGCAGTAATTGAACATTACAAAACAGTAGACATCTGAAGAAAATAGGAAGGGCAATTTTTGACAGTGTAGGGAGTCATTGCAATGTTTAAGATTCTGTACATAGCTATTTGTATCTCAGGATTGTCCAGTGTATATAGCTCTCAGTATATTTTCTTGCAAGCACATCGTAAGTTTTAAGTGTTAGTAGGAAAAACATGAATAAATATTTGTAATGATATCAAGCTTATATATGAATTCTTTCACAGCACAAGGATGCTGTAAATCTGGCAACTGAGAGTCTCTTATCTAGATGTTTTCATCTTGCTCAATACTCCAGACACTCCTACACCCTTCCAAAACCTGGCCAGTTTCCTTAGAAGTCCGAATCCTTTGAATATTAGGTTAGTTTAAGAAATAAATAAAAATCCCCAAACAATACTTACGATGTTGAGAGATTTTAGAGGTATATCAAAACATCTGAAATGTTTCACAAATTTTTCTCTGCGTGAGCCTTTATTTGATCATTGTATACGCATATTTCTGTTGAACTTATCTCTAGTGTGGGGCATTTCTAGGTGCTGCAACTCTTTAATAATAAGATTCAAGGTACTTCTAGCTATATACTCTTCAGCCCAGTTGTGTGTCTACAAGAATTTGTACAAAAAAAGCGTTTCCATGCTTGTTGCAGTACATGTTAATCCCTCAATTATCAGTTGCCATCTAGGTAATTTAGGGTGCTACATAAACCTGTAGGTTTAAACATATATCCATATATCTTAAGAGTTTATGGAGACACACTTGCAGAGATACTCCTTCCACATTATTCAGCACACATATTTCTAAAAAGCCAGTATCCACAGAGATTTTTTTGTTGACATTACAGTTCTTTTACTTCTCTTCCCTCCCCAGTGTAGAAAGTGGATTTTCAGCTTTCTCATTGTGACATTGTCAAAATCAACAGTAAAAGCAGCTTTAAGGCTATTTTCCCAGAAGTTAATGACTAAAGCATGAATTGGGTTCAGGTTGAATGTGTTACATGCTGTGCCTTTTTCTACTGACTTGCTTTTATCTTCATACAACTTCACTGTGCCTTATGTTTTTATAAATATCCTGTAAAATTGCATATTTAAAAAATGCCAAATGAAATACCTCCTAGTGTCCATGTTATGCAGAGCAGTGGAGTACCCCAGTGAACTTCTTGCTTCTGCAGAGGTTTCCTGCTTTGAGCAGGTGGACACCCAGATCCCACCATGAAATTTGGGGAGACTAAGGTGTGTGTCTACAGTTGATAAGTGCCTTAAGGTCCCAACTCAGCCACACTGAGGCCAAATGATGGACTGACACACTCTTAGGTATGGGTAAAAGTGACAGAATCAGTACATGGAAGCAGTTGCAACATTTAAGCATTTTGTGAAACAATGCTTTCAAATCCTTACAGACAAACAAACCACACACACACATGCTCATATGTCAGTATCCTTTCTGACAGGTAATCATGGTAATTTCTAATTGTATTACTTGAAAATGCACCTCTCTACATATTTCATGTCTAATTTTAGATATGGCTATATATTAATTTGTAATACACCTTACGTTGCCCTACTCAATTCTAAATCAGTCAGATATTGCCAAATATCTAGAAAAACTCTCTGTGGACTGAATTTCTGGTAGACTGGCATTCACCTTGACACTTGTCATATCCTAAAAGAAATAGAATGAAAACTTTATACCTCATGAAATAGAGATTAGAGAGAACAATGATAGTGAGGTACTACCGGAAAGACAGAGGTAGTTGTTATTCCAGAGTGGTGAGGATCAAGACTATACTTCCTGCCATATAATTTACTACAATTTGCAAGTCTTTTGTGTTTTCTACCCATTCGTATTTACAGGTATTCTGATCAGCAATTTTCTTTCCACTGAACTTTTTATTTTATAGCTGTGAAATATGATTTCCTGAACCTAGTTCTAATAGTTTTTTGGGAAAAAAAAATATTTTGCAAGGACAGCAGCAAGGGAAATTAGACTGTATGTATAAATTAACTTAATGGTATTTATTTTTACCTACAAAAACATATGTGAAAACTGAAAATATTGGTATAATATTTTCCCAATGTGTGAAAATGCATGCATCCAATTCTTATTAAGAATAATTACTGTAACATAGCACTAAACTCTGTTGTACCATAGCTACTACTACTGGTCCTCAATTCAGTTAGTTTAAAGTAGCTGAGGTAATGCTATACTACCCTTCAGTCAGAGGCATTTTTAAAGTTTTCTTGTGGATCGAGTTCTCTGAACTTACATTTGAAGGCTATTTCTGTAGTGGGAAGGACTTATTTAAAGAACTGTTTTGAGGGACAAGGACAGGCATGCAGGGCTTTCCAGTCCTGGGATCCTGGTTCAAGGAAGAGAAGTGGTGGCCACCACCTGTCAGACCCACCTCATCCTGGGAAATGAATTTTATATATCTATATAAATATATAAAAATGACAGGAAAGCTACAAAGTCCAAGACTGTTCTTTAAGGAGATAGAGTGACAACTCAAATGAAAAATCCTCCTCCTTATTGTTTCTCATCCAACAAAAATTATATATTACCAAAAAGACATTGTCACCTTTGCTGTGATGCTGGTCTTGCCCTTCTTCACCAAGCAGCTTTGCCCTCACTGCTCCCTGACACCTTGCAGTTTCATTTTGACCATATTTGGTAAAAACTGCTGGTTTTCAACACATATTTTCACAATGATCTAGAGGACAAGCTTCACGTCTGTCAGAATATTAAATTGCCTTACTCTCCATACTTGTGCCAGAAGACTCTAGAAAGCTGTAAGCTACTACCATTCCATCCAGCTCCTAAATAATTTTTACTCCATTTAGTAAAAAAAGCTGTGACCCATTTAACCATGTTTTAACTTACAGAAATGACAGGGTATAATTGCTTAGGCAATCTGGGTATTATTTTGAAAAGGCACTTTATTGTGTGAAATTTCCTTAGTTACCCTTGAGAAAATTTTCTCTTGAAAGTGCCTATATCTAAGCAAATGTAAAATTAACCAATAATTCTAGCCCTTAGCATGGAGCTGTAAAAATGACAAGAGAAGGTCATTAGTTAAGGAATATATCTACAGAAATCTGAGATCTTTATACCCAGTAACAAGCTAAACATGAACTGGCTCAAGCTTTTTCAAATAAATTATATTTCATTATGAAGATAATGTATTTTTATGAGTCCATTCTATGGGAGCTGTGCAATTACCTGTTTGAAAAGACCCATAGGATAATAAGGCTTCTAGATCTGTGGGAAACTACACCAAGGTACAAATTTTATTTCTTTCATATTTAAGAACATTTTAAGAGAAATTTTGTATATGTGTCTACATGTATATATAAATGTGGAAATTCTTTATCTTAATTTACTCAACATTCAAACAAAGCTGTTATTCTTATGATGAAACCTTAGACAGCTGATGAAAGGAATGGAGGTGGTTTTTTAAAATATATAGAATTTTGTCCTTTTCTCACTAAGATGTCTGGAGACTCATGCTAAAGTTCAAGTGGTAATTTCAAAAGAGCTAGTGTAGATTCCAGGAAGAACAGTATTATTCATTTTATATAATCTCTTCAAGAAAAGAGGAAAAGAAGATAGTAGATTGGTTCTTAACAGCAGTGAATATTTACAAGGCATACAGTGACAAGTTTGGTATGTTTTGGAAAACTTCTCTGGTTTTGCATTTCATTTTATACCCACACAAACATATAAATATCCATATAAAAACATATACCCATCTATAAACATATATATGTGTATGAAAGCACTTCTTTTTATTAAAATTCTTTTTCTCTACACAATTAATATAGGTTAGTATATAGTGTTAATTAAAAACCATTGGTTTTTGGAGACATATTTGAGGATTAACAGTTTTGGAATACCATTTGCTAAACTCTCTCCCTGATAAAGTAATTAATTTGAAATAATTATTCTAATAGCTCATTAATATTTACTTTATGCTAAAATTGTTCTGTAGTCAATGCTTACCACAGTTAGAAAATTTAAATAAATTCACAGATACTTAAAGCCTGTGCATATGACCTTGTGTTCTTGCTGCTCCTTGTGAGATATTTATGAGATTTATGAAAAACAAAAAGGAAAATATTAGTTTTCTCATATTGTGGGGAACTTATTCTGCATGATAACACACTCCTGTTGCTTTATAACCAGTCAGTCAGACCTAAGCCGTGAGCAATAACAGTCAAGCCTGTGCTTTAGCTAAGGAACAAAGGTCAAAAGAGGCATATAAAAGAAGCAACAATTATACCTTCTTCTTTTATGCTATATTATATTGTATACCTAAATATCAGTATCAGCATCCTTTATACCATATTTTCTCAAAATATATTCTTATGCAAACCCATTGGGGATATTTAACCTCATGATGGCTACTTGCTCTTGCTGCTGTAATGGTCCCAAATCAGCACTGCAGTTTCCCTGTTTAGGAGAAGAAGAGAGTTTGCTACCTCCAACCTTTCCTTACCAAACATTGGAAATGGCTCCTTTCACTTGAATTCTAAATTACGGGTGTGCATTGTGCATAGATGACTTTAATTAAGCTCATGAACTACACAATTTCTACCAGTAGTGAATATATGAATATACAAACATAAGAATGTATGTAATGTGACATTTAGTTTGTGTAAAGGGTTAAGGAAGTAAATAATACACCAGTAAGTTATAAATGTTAATAAACCAGTAAGTTATAAATGTAAATCATGTTTTTAAAGAGGAAAAAAAAAAAAGAAGAAGGATTATTATAATTAGTTACAGACACTATTATGTTAGTTTTGGAAGCAACATGACTTAAGCATTATTGTGGTTGGCAAAGCACAGAGATGCGGCTAAGTCCTGTGGCCAGAAACACTGAGGCAGGGCAGGAATCCCTGCCAGGAGCTGGCAAAGACCACAGACAATGAGGGACCTTGGACCCTGGTGACCCACAAAACCAGGATTCTGCTTCAGTCCCCACCCTCCAGCATTACAATCAAAACCAGATATGAAGCTTTAGCAGCTGTAGACACCCACGAGCAAGGTCTGAAGGAGAAACTGTAGTAGCAGCACACCGTGGACACAGCAAAAAGAAACAACAGAGTGCTCGTAGTAGTTGACTGTTGAGGGGCACAGAGGTGCCCATCTGCCAGCCTGACAGGGAGTCATGAGACTCAGTTGGGAGGGATTCCATGGGAAGATTCCATGGAATAAAAAGGAACTAGTGAGTGCTAGGAGTTTTTCAAGAATGTTCTCCTGGAAGCACTAAAACAGTTCATCCCCTTTAATAATAGGGGAAGTAAGCAGAGAAAGAGAAACCCTTGGCTTAAACGTGAGCTTCTGAGTCTGCTCAAAACCAAAAGAGAAACATAGCAGAGATGGAAAAGTGGACAAATACCCCTTGAGAACTACAAGGGCATTTCCAGGGTGTGCGGAGATGCAGTTAGAAAAAGATCTGGATGATGGGATCAAGTGTACCCTGATAAAGTTTGCTGGTGATATCAAACTGTGTGGGGAAGCAGGCACTTGGGAAGGGAGAGCCTCCCTGCAGGAAGACCTGGACAGGCTGGAAGAGTGGGCTAACAAGGACCTTATGAAGTTCAAGGAGGACAAGTGTAAGGTCTTGCACTTGGTAAAACATCATCCAGGAGTGCAGCACAGGCTGGGATCTACCTGGCCGGGGAGCAGCTGTGTTGTAAGGGACCTGGGGGTCCTGGTGGACAACAAGCTCAACATGAGTGACCAGTGTGCTGCTGTAGGAAAGAAAGCCAATGAGATGCTGGGCTGCATCAACAAGGGCATCACCAGCAGAGATAAAGAAGTCATTATCTCACCCTACTCAGCACTTGTCAGGCCACACCTGGAATACTGTGTTCAGTTTTGGTTCCTGCTCTACGAGAAAGATGTGGTTGGGCTGGAGAGAGTCCAGAGAAGAGCCACAAAGATGATCAAGGGGCTGGGAAGCCTGATATGTGAAGAAAGGCTGAGAGAACTGGGTTTGTTCAGCCTTGAGAAGAGAAGGCTTAGGGGAGACCTTGTCACCATGTTCCAGTACTTAAAGAGTGGCTACAAAGAAGGCAGAGACTCATGGAGCCACATGGGAAGATGAGAGGTAAACGGGTGCAAGTTACTCCTGCGGACATTCTGATTGGACACAAGAGGAAAATATTTCACAATGAGAACAATCAGCCACTGGAATAATCTTTTCAGGTAAGTGGTGGATTCCCCAACACTGGACACCTTTAAGATTCAGCTGCACAGGGTACTGGGCCATCTTGTCTAGACTGTGCTTGTGCTGAGAAAGATTGGACCAGATGATACTTGAAGTCCCTTCCAACCCGGGATTCTATGAGTCTATGAGTCTATGATTGATCATTGTGGTGGGTTGAGCTTGGCTGGATGCCAGGTGCCCATCAAGCTGCTCTATCACTCCCCTTCTCAGCAGGACAGTGGGGAGAAAGTAAAATGGAAAAAACCCCTTATTGGTCAATATAAAGGCAGTTTAATTAAAAAAGCAAAGGCTGTGCACACAAACAAAGGAAAACAAAATATTTATTCTCTGCTTCCATCAGAAGGTGATGTCCAACCACTTCCTGGGAAGTAGGACTTCAGTACATGTAGCAGATGCTTCGGAAGAGAAACACTGTAATAACGAGTGCCCCCCCCCCCCCTTTCTTTTAGCTTTTACTGCTGAGCAGAGGTCATATGGCATGGAATATCCCTTTTGGATCTTGCCCACCCCCAGCCAACTGGTGAGGAGGCAATGTTGGAGAGGCAGCCTTGGCGCTGTGCGAGCACTGCTCAGCAGCGGCCAACATGCTGGCGTGTCATCAGCACCCTTCCAGCTACCCATGCAAAGCACAGCACTAGGAGGGCTGCTACGGGAAAATTAACTCCACCTCAGACAAACCAAATATAATTATTCAGATATAAGATGATTGAAATGAAATGCAGATATCTCTATTTGTTAATCAAGTTTCAGAGTTTTCTGTGTAAAGATTTTTTTTTCCCTACCTACACTTCAAACTGAACTTAAGGGAAAAAAAGGGGGTATTATAAACTTTGAAGAAGCAAAGATTCATTATTTAGACCAAAGGATATCTATTTCCTACATTTCCAAGCTGCAAATCTGAAAAAATCCACAATAAATATTTGAAACTTGAGTTTGCATGCAATTTTCATGTCACAACATTAACAGAGGAGCCAGCCATAAATTCTGAATTCTTGGCAGCCATTTCTCTTTGATAAGTACATTATAGCAATTTCTTCTCCGAAGAGATAAAATAAATAAATAAATTGTTAAATACCACAACAGAATTACTTCATAAAGTTAGGGATTCTGGTCAACCTCTTCCATAGCTGAATTCTTAAAGATGGTTTCGGAGGATATGCACAGGTGCGCTCTTCCTGGTGCTCAGTATGGACAAGGTATGCTCTGCTCAGTGCTCATCCCAGGGCTGAATCTGGGGGCTGTTCCTCCTCCAGCAATTCCCCCCGTCCCCATCCCACTGGCAGGAAGATGGTCCTCACCCAGGGTGACACCGCTCAGAGGTTCTTTGGTGGAGCTGGGAGCCAGTGTCACCACTTCTGGTGGACACAGATATCCCCTGCTTTTGTTGTACATGCTTGCCTGGAGCAATCCCAAAATTACTCATCCCTTACCCACAACTGCAGTTCAAGCACACACCTGTGCCCAGTCCCATCCCATTTCTCATTCACAGTAGTATTTCTCAAGATGACTCATTTTGGGAACTGATGCACTTGGTGGCAGTGGAAAGAAACTCTTTCCACAAACCAGCATATCTACTTAGACCATCCAGTTTACACTTTAAGATCTTAGTATGAACTGTGCATAATATCATTCATGACCTTAAAATAACATTTTTTATAATGCTATTGTATATGAAAATTAATTAATAAACTATTTTGGATCTATTTAATCTACATCTATTTAACATTGCATTTCAGCCTTATATATTGTCCTTAAATTCCCCACTTCAGACATATGCTGTCTGGAATTGTTAACTGCAGATTTGCTACCTCATATGACACTGTTTGTATCCCAGGACTGGATGATTATAACATTTTAATCTGGAGATGACTGGTAAATAATGAATATTGTACTTTTAGTGTAAGCTGTTGGACAGATAATAATTTATGACATAATTCATAAGGCCTAAAGAATTTGTGAATTTTTTCATAAACAGCCCAAGGCAGACTATAAAGTATGACTATAAAGCAAGCTGTACTTCACATATTTCCAGAGTATTAAAAATTATTCTGTCAGGTCTATCACTCTTATCACCCATTAATGCCCAGTCCATGCAGTTTGTGAGGAGCATACACACTCCTCCATAGCTTGAGGTACCTTTGGCGTCTTGTGAAATAAGGCAAACCTATTGGTAACGATTTGGAGAGGGAGAAGGATAACGCAGCACATTGCTAGTAGACTGTAGCCTGCAATGGTCCCTTCTGATTCCCTTCTAATGGAAACTGCAGGGAAAGGAAAGGGTCTGTACATCCATGTATGCAGGCTGTCAGATGTGACTGACCTCTACCATAACTCAGTGAAGAATATCATGGGGTGGCATTCCTATCTATTCTTCATCCTTTTGAGGGAGATATATTCTCAACTCATAGAGGCTCTCGACTGAATGAAGAATTGTTCTTGCACCTTTTGTATAAAGCAAAGTTTTTTGTGTCCTATCACAATGAGTGGAAAAAAGTGTCTTATGTTTAGAAATATTTAGAGACACATGTTGATAACTAGTGTGTTTTTAATGCACGTCACTAATATAATTGATTTTATATCCTCTTTATATGGGAGTGAAAGTAGTAAAAAAACTGCATTTTTTTTCATATTTGACTAGTGATATAACACACTTATTAGATAAGTCAACTTTAGCACTAACATCATTTGAGTTACTAATACTTCATGGTTTTGGTTTTCTCCCTGAGCCTTCATAAAAGATGAAGATATTTCATTCCCACTGTCACATATGAATGCTTTAACTTATCCATAAAACTTTAAAATACTGAATCCTTATAGATGACATTTTCCAACTATTTATTGACATTCAGTTTTTATATAAGAAGATGCTAATATGCTGCATGAGGTCACTAACTTTATGTAAGGATATTGCTACTTTTTGGAAGCTATATCAAAAACATATATAAGCAAGTTTAATTTTGTTATGGGGAGGATAAAATTGTCACTAAATAGCAACTGATATAGTCCATAATAATCACAAAAAAGATATTCTGCCATTATAATATAGGCTGTGGGGTTATTCCGGGATCACGTATTTGAGATATTTGGGTCAGAGGGGAAAATTAATACAGGGAAAACACAGTAACTTTACAGAATGAAGCGAGATTAATCTTTCTGAAATCTAAACATTTGAGTGTACAATATCTGCTAAAATCTTAGAAGAATTTATACTATGTTTGTGATTTAGAAAACCAAAAATATCAAAGGGTGGTATCCAAAGTTCCCCCCTTTTCTATAGGTTTAGAGATAACCTGATGAGTGAAAAATATTATTAATAAATTTTTAAATATCTTCCTTTGGGGTACATACACTTTGCAATATTTTTCAACCAGCTGAGGGTTACAGCTGCTGAGATATAATGATGCTGGTCAAGTTAGCAAATAGTTGATATTCTAAAAAACTTCTTATTTTCAATTTGATTTGACTTAGTCACACATTTATTACTGACAAATATCTGATGAGTCGAACACTATTCAAATATCCTTGACACTTAGCTTGTTAGCAAGTCTAATGCCAGTTCTCTAAGCAATGATGGAGAAACTATCTGACCTCTTGAGCTGAAGTGGGCAGTATGAGGTTGTTGTTCGGGAGCACACAGTTCAATTAAAGAGTCTGTCTTGTGCTGAGCCAGGCCCTCTGCACAGTTTAAGACAGGATCACATTTGCTGCTATAAAATTTGGCTTCTGAGGGCTGGTATACCAGCCAAGCTCCTTCTGGGTGTGGGAAGCTGCTGTGAACACTCCCACTCCAAACTCCTGAAATCCAGTCTTAGTGGTAGGGGGTGAAAAATATGGGAACCTGGGAACCATTATATCAGAGCGGCTGAAAAATAATTAGCCTTAAGTGGTCTTATTCTGACACTTTGTTTCACCAGTCAAGTGTAACAAATCTGTAATAACAGAGTCTAATAGGGATAGAGCTCCATGGAATTTAGGCGTTTTGCTAGCTTGTAACTGCTAAAGATCTGCAGTAATTGCAGGTGAGGTACATCATCTTGCAAAGACATTTTATCCATCATCATTTTCCTTCTTTCTGCCTAGTTTTGGATGAGCTAGCTACTGCTATATAATTCGTGAAGGATCACTGATATGCTAACAAATGAAGATGCCATGTAGATTATTTTCATATCAGCTGTTCAACCTCCAGATTAATATTGCTCATTAGGTGAATAAATGTAATGAAGCAAGTGCAGTATTAATGGTTGGAGGGGATCCTCAGTTGGGGTTCAGCAGAGATACCTTATATTTTGGAGAAGGACAGGAGAAGATTGACTCTTGCTTTCATGACACTGGTATCTTGAATTTCAAAATCTAATCCTTCATTTAAAACTAAGAAGAAATCAGTGTTGTAAATCCTATCATCATCGTTGATTTCAGCAAGGTTATCCCAGCTCATAACCACTGAAATCATAGTCATGAAGACAACCTTTGTGTTATGAGTAGAAAAAGAAAAGGGCTCATTGGTATTTGTCTGAGCAAGCAGACAGTCAGAAGCAGTCACTGCAAGGTGCAAATTTTCCCATTCATCTTATTAATGTCATTAACTCTGGATCTCATTTATGCCAGCTGATCTGTTAAATACAGATATCTCTTTGATGACCAAGCATATATACAAACAGAAAAAATATCTTAACTGATAACATGGTATTCAGTGCATTAAGGTAAAGAATAATATGTCATAAAGATCTGTACAGTTCAGTGCATATTTCATTATATTAGTGATATATTGTGCTGACATCTTGAATGACACAAGGCTTAAGAATGAGTCTGGTTGGTTAAAAATGCCAGAAAAAACACCCTTTCCTTTTTTTTCCACTCTACATTTGACACCTCGTGCCAGACACAGTGAGTCACAGGAATTAACTGTCTGCCAAGTTCCAGCTGGTATGTTTCTGCTTCTGTGGCTGTTGAAACTTTTCGCTTTTGCAAAAACATGAAGTGTTTGGGCCAGAGGCTAACCAACAAAGGAGGATTTTGAACCTGAGCATGTCGATCAATCTTTATTGACTTGGCATATTTTTCATCTGACTGATGAATAATATTTCTTGTTTGCTGTCTTTCTTTTTTTAGAGCAGAATGAGAGTGGGAACAGATATAATATTCATTTTTCAGTTTCAAGCATTGGTGTTTTTAATATAATTCGTTAATCTGTTCTGGTTTTGTTTATTTAAGTTTGCTCACCAACAATGTCTGGCAACATGTGGATGTATAGCAAGGTTTTTTCAACTCTCAATCATTTAATTTGTGAAGTACATTTCATCCCTAAGAAGACCTGATTGCATGTGGGATGGATGTTTCTCAGAAACAAGGTTGACTAATCAGAAAAAGCAGCAACTTACAGTGATGTCATTCTCACTATAGACAAAGTAATAATGATTGTATCTGGCTCTTGTAAATTAGTAATAATATGAGATATTTGGTTTTCTTCACCACTATTACCACAGAATAGGGAAAACAAAATTACATTTCTTTCTCATCCTCAGTGAGCTTTGTGCCTGCAGCAGGGATGCTTTATAACTTATTTTTCTTATAATCTACAAAACTAAAGCGAAGAAGCTGTAGAGACCAGGACTGTGGAGGAATTGCTTGTTTCTGTTGGTAAATTAATTTTGTGATAACTTGTTGCTCTGGACAAATCTCTTTTTCATCTGCACTGAAGATTAGACTCCAGAATTTTTTCACTGTCTCGTGAAATGTCACTGAACAGATGGTGCTTTTCCTTGTTTTCTTGATTAGAAACCAATCTGTCAAAGTGCTTACACACATGCTTAACTTAAGCACAGCAACACTCCCATTTGTATCAGTTCTATAATCAATGCTTTGTAGATTTTGGGTTTTAAATAATCCTACCAGCTAAGGGAAAGTTTCCTTAAAATTTAACACTGTTATGTGTTAGTTAACTAAAAACTTATTTAAACCTCTGAATGCAAAGAAGCCATTGTCAGAAATCCTCATTTGTGAATATACTTCAGTGTGGTGGTTGCACGCACTAGCAACAGGAGAACATCATAAAGTAAGAAAAAACTCCATGAAATACAAATTAATAATAATAGTATCTCCATCATGAATAATGATGGTTTTAACAAGAATCTGTAAGTAGAGTTTTGAAAATAACATAGTGTTTGGGGTTGTATCCTCAGAAAATCCTCACCATCTCACATACACAAAGTCTTAAGTACATTGCTTAAACTGAACATTTCCCATCTCTCCTCAGGAGGAGACATTAAGCACTAAAACTCTCTTCCTGTTACAGGATTTGAAATGGTGATTGCATCATTTGTGAGTATGCAAAGAATGGAGAAATATTTATAGTTTCTTTTAAAACTTATGAGGAAGAAGAAATTGCAGCCTGATAGAAAGGTCAGCATCTGAGTGTCCTTATCTGAACTTGCAGGTTCAAAGCCATACTTCCTATTTTTTGAGGGCTTGTTCCTTGCACCAACCTATAAGCTATCTCTCCCTTAAACCTGGG